>NC_034417.1:13127945-13427945 GCF_002078875.1 Numida meleagris | reverse complement strand
TCCAGCCAAGTTACTACAGATTGGTTTAACAGATAGACAGTAACTCCATCTTTTTTTTTTCATGCAACGTAGTCCTAGTAGACAATGAGAGCAACTGATTGTTATCTCTTTTTATAGCATCCCTTTGCAACATAAAGTTCATCTGCTGCTTCTCTGTTCATCTTTCCATTTCTAGTTTAAAATCCATTTTCTCCAATTTTCTTCATAAGTTTTGAATTCCAAGCCTCTTATCATTCATTAATGGCTTTTTCTCCAGTTCCCATTTTTAAAATTTGGTGGCCAGCAGTAGACACAGTACTTCATCTAATTGTTTTTGTTCATTGGGTTGAGCAAAGTGGAAAAAAAAGCGTTCCTTGTGTTAGCTGGGACGTTGCCTGTTAGTACATCCCAGAAGGAGAGCTGTCATTTTTGGAACTTCTTTGCATCATCAACTCATCTGATATAATCCCCCAATTCTTTTTGGCAGTACTTGTTGCTAACCAGCTGTCCTCCATCTTAATTTTATTCCCTTGGAATCTGTCTCAATAGACTGTCTCTGGGTATCACTGCCAGGCTAGACTGAGAATTTGCAGCATACAATCATGGATGGAAATGTTCTTACCCTGCAATAAATGCAAGGCAGTTTGTTTGTGATGAGTGCTTGTGAAGCTAATGGGGTAGCTGCACTATGAGAGGTATGCAGCTTTAATTTTGAAGCTCAGTAGTATCTGGGTAGCTCAGAGAATTGGCAGTGAGATAGGGCATGCCAATGAATGTTGAGTTGGCATATCTGGATTGAAATACAGCAGTTGGAAGTTTCTGCTAGATTAATGCAGATGCACCTGTTTCAGATGGAGATGTTAGTTAAAAACTTAAACAGTTTTCAAAGGGTTATAGCAAGCTTTCCTCAGGTTCAAGTATTGAAAACAAGACTTGTTTCCCTATTCTTTGCCAGAGGTAAGTTTTTGTTTGAACAGGAATTGGTTCACATGGGTCACCTTTAGTTTCCATAATATGGAAGGTCGGTCAAATGATGATAGATGTTCCATCTGCCTTCAGAATCTGGGATTTTGGGGTCTACCCCAAAATGGGTTATAGAACCTGCATACCAGTTTCCTGGAGTTGAGGGGGGGAAAAAGAACAACCCACAAAAACAAACAAGAAGACTAACCAGCAGTAGTAGGATGTCAGACTGCACCAAGGCTGGGCACTCTGTACCCATATTCATCTCTGCAGTCATCTCTGATCATCTCTGATTCAGAGGTGAATGAATTCATAAAACACATACACAAAGGGAGGTTGCCAAGCAACTTGGAGCCTGAAACACCTCCACCAAGCTATGGAGGTAGAAAACAGCTAGCCAAGGCAATTTGTAATGTTCATTTCTTTGCCGTAAGTAACAGTAATAACGCATATACTGTAAGTGTATTTAAGGGAGGGATGTCTCATTGATAATTATGGAAAACAGCGGGTGCTGGCGCTGTGTGCTCTGCCTCTGTATTAAGTTATGTCAGTTTTGGCAGCATTTAGCCAAAGCAAGGTCAGGAAGTAATGCTGAGGTGGGGGAGAATAGGGGAGGAAGGAATTACATCTTGCAGTAACTGAAAGAGTGACAACTTAAGGAAAAGTTGTAGGGGGAGAGTAAAGTGACTGACACAGATTCTGCCTCAGAGCAGTCTCATGTTTTCTGTGACCTCAATATTTGAAGTGTTTTTGTTGTTTTCTTTTTTTATTATTTTTTACCAACATACTTTAATATATTCGTTGTACATCACACCATATCCCATCTTTGTCTGACTTTGCATAACTACGCAGCCTTGGGCAGATCAGATGTATCCAGAGCAGGATGCAGCCGTGACACGCACAGCGGAGCTACGCTTGGTGCTCTTTTTTACGCATCATTTGACTCTCAGAATATGCTGTCGTGGTCACAGATAATTAAGTTGGGAGGGAGCATTAGCTTTCTTGGTTTATCTCTTATGTCCTGGAGGTAAACCTGAACCTTTGATCTGTGCAATGCTCATGATAAAGTCGCATTGTATTTAGGAATAAGGAGGGGGGAAGAATCCTGTGTTTCGTGGACCATAGCTGGAGGGTGAAAGGAAGGGAGGTATGCAGAGGCACAGCCAGAAAAATTCCAGTCAAGACCTGGATCTAGGTTGAATTTGTCACTTGCTATGTGTACAATTCCCTTCGACTCCTTTTAAAATCCTAGCCTTCTGTAATTTCAAAACCTTCTTCCTGTACAAATGCTACAGCCCAAAAATCAGCTTGATATTATTTAGAATTTTTACCCAGGTCAGGGCATCTGGAAGTGCATTTCATTTCTGTGCCCCTTTTTATGAGGGAACACTGATTTGTTAATGGGGTTTCATTCTTTTGTTTCAGATTGATCTTTCCCCAACTGATGTCACGATTAGTAACTTCAAAGTCAGATAAAATAGAGAGGAAGATCCCTGCAACAGACAGGAGATTAAGCAACAAGTTAACAGTACTGGAAGAACAAAGCTCTTATTTTCATGCATATATCCACAGTTAAAATGAATAAAGAGAAGGGAAGGTGGGAAGCAAATGATACATTAGATTTATTACTCAAAGGGTTTTTGCTCAAAGTTTTGCAAGAGGCGTCAGTGATGCTTTAATCTCTCATCTCTGGTTTTGTTAGTGCCACGTTATATCCTGGCCATGTCAGAATGTAACACAGAGTAATGAGACAAGATCTGTTGGATGAGGCTTTATGTAGCATGAAAAGGTTCCTCTGCTCTCTCTTTTTATTATTTACATTCCCGGAGAAGGTTACGTGTCATGTGGGCTTTGCAGAGATAAATGGGTAACCTGAGCTTTCTGGCAGCTTCCCCAGAACTTGGGGAGGATTCTGCCTGAGAGTTGGCTTGGGGATTTTGAAGAATCAAGCTCAGTTCTGGGCCCCAAAGGAAGCCTACGAGAACCTGTGTCTCAGTGTTCTGAACAGGTGCCGCGTGGCACAAGGTGGTCACAGGGGGCTCAGGATTGACATGGTGCATCAGAACGGTAGGTGAGGACCAGTGGAAATCAGCAAGTTATGCTGGCAGCACTGGGGTGGCCTTGTCAGTGCTGCAGTCGTGGGGCATGGCAAGTCAGGAATGAAGTGCAGGAGCTCAGCTAAGTGCAGAAATCTTAACTGTTGGTGTCCTGAGTGGGGCTGGCCAGCGCTGCTGTCCGTGGCTTTCATAGGTTTTAATGTTTATCGTGGTTATTTAAAACACCTTCATGGTAGATGAATTACTGGATATGCATTAAAGTTGTAGGATTGAGTGACTCCTGCCTGTCAAGGAGTCACATCTCTGTTTCCCAAGCGTTTCGAGGGTAACAAGTGTTACGACCATATCACAATCTCTCTGCTCTGCTAACTGCTTTGTTAGTCTTCATGCTGGGGAGCACAGCATTTGTCTGTGATGGCTTCTGTGGGGGGAGCAGGTGCTTAACAAGATCTGCAGTTTGCCTGCTGTATGTACCTTTGCTGCATCTCTCCTTTGGATGAGATGTTGGCATTGGAGATACGCCTGTCAGGAGGGGAGGGGAGCATATGAAGGGAGCTTTAAGTGGAATAGAGAGATTTCCCCTCCTGGACCCTATGGATATGGGGTGCCTCCATTGTCATCCCCAGGAAGACAGTTCAGATAATGTCTGTTAGGGCTCCTTACCTCTCCATTTCCTGGGGTTTAAGATCAGGAAACTCTAGAAGCTTTTGTCACATTGAATGTTAGACAGAAGTGTATCGGTCTCAAGAAGAACAGAACTCACATCTCTCCTGGTCCTGCAGTATCCTCAATTAGCAGAATAATGGCAAACCTTCAATTTCTGAGATGAGAAAGCCCTTTCTTATGGTTTCTTTTTCTCTTTCGTTAACTGAAGAAAGAATCTCTCAATTAACATGCTGCATGTTTTCCCAATATACAGAAGAGACAAGAGTTGTTAAAGCTGTTTTCATCAATTGCAAGAGAACACGTTTTATTTTGCTTTGTGCTATTTACAGCTGTTGTCCATTAGGAGTCCTCAAGAGCCTCATTCTCAACTACAACAACACAGTCCCATAAGTTTAGCTCAGCAATGAGCCTGCAAAACAGCACTAAATCATGATGATGGGAGAAAGAAGAAAATGTTTGGAAATTGCAAAATGCAACTGATGCCTTTGTGAAAAATAGTTTTCGCTTGTTGCTATTTTAAAGCATTACTAAGGTAGATTGTAATGCACAGCATCTAGCTGGAGCAGAATAGAGATTATTTTCTAATATATATATATTTTAAAGAAATAAGCAGAACAATGAGTACTTCTGCATTGGCTGAAGGGATCTTTTACAGTCCATTAGTGCCTTGGGCACTTACGTATACACATCAGTGAAAACATACTAATCTCGGGGTAAGGTGCAAGAATGATAAAAAGATCAATATGTGGCTGTTGAGTAGCAGAGTTCCAGTTGCTTTACTGGATTGCAGTATGATTGCTCTGTATGGTTTTGAGTGGGGAGTGTGGCCATGCCCACCAAATGCTGACGGGTGGGGAGGGGTACAGGTGGGATTGTTTCCAAAGCTCACTACATCCCTGCAGGGGAGTTGGACCACATGACCTTTAAGGGTCCCTTCCAACTCAAAAGATTCTATGATTCTACTCCATGTTTCACGTTAATTGAGTAATGATTTGTAAAGCATTTAGAAAGCTTTGGGAGCTTTGGGAGCTAAGGATGCAGGAGCATAACTTGCTAAATCAGCATTTGTTTACAAGGACACTCGGATGATGCCTTTGATTGTTTGCTGTCCCTTTACTAGAGAGCCTGTGCTCTGACAGAGCTGGAAAAAACATCACGGCATCGTTGTGATTCCCTGACAGATACTGGCTTCCACTAAAGCGAATCTGTCAGGTTGACTTGTGACAGCGGCCTGAGCTTGTGAACACTCACAAAAGGATAGTTTTAAGACACATCATTGCTTTGTCCTTTTCTTTTATTCTCTGTGCCTGGCAGGTGTCTGCCTCTGTCTTCTCCCATTGCCTTGGCCCGTCTGTGGATTATGCTCAACACAGATGGGATCTTCAAAGAATCTGCTGTCAAATTTGGTCTTTTCTAAGCGTATGTATACAGAGAGTTTCTGGAGAGGCATAACTAGGCCAAATGTGAGTGCTTTCTCACAGGAATGGCATATAACATATCCGATAACAAAGACAATTTTCTCTGCCAGATTGCAAGTCTACTTTGAAACGGGTTCATTAGAGTTTGTCAATGAACTGTTTAGTAAGATTTTGTCTTAAAAATTAAAAATTCCAACAACCTATGTCTCCCATGCTGAGTGTATTACTAGAAACAGCTGAACTGTTCTAGTTGCCTCTTCTGAAAACCATCTTTGCAACTCTGAGTCTATGCAACACAAAACTGTCTTTACTCCAAAAGCAACAGCCTACCTTAGCTGTGCACGTTGTTATTTCCATCTTTACTGGATGGATATAAACCGATGGTCAGTTTCAACTCCTCTATCTCAGCAGCTCCTCTGCATAACATCTCCATGCCTTTGCTTTGTTTTACAGACAGTCGTCCTTATGTCTTTCTGATGGCCCGTGTTCACCCTGGTGAAAGCAACGCCAGCTGGGTAATGAAGGGGACCCTGGAGTTCCTTGTGAGCAGTGATCCCATTGCTGATCTCCTGAGGAAATGTTTCATTTTCAAGATTGTCCCCATGCTCAACCCAGATGGAGTCATCAATGGCAAGTGCGTTGTAGTAACATACTTTGAATTTTCACTGGGTTTGCCTGCAGGCTTTACTCCTGTGCACCTAGCAGATCTTGTCTTCAGTGTTTCAGATCAGAATTCTCTTTGTCTTTTGCCTTGTGTTTTATTCATCCTGTGATCAGTCCAGTAAGGAAAATGTAAATCTTGGATATAGCCCAGTGTGCTGTCTTGCATGTTTCAGATGTTCATGGTTCTGTACTGTGAGGGGCCATAAGGTGTCTCAGCGGCCTGGGTGGAGTATTAGCTGTACCAGACAAATTGAATCTTACTTGCTGAAAGGAAAGCTATCTATTTTGCTAAATCAGCAGGGCAAACTTCATCTGCGAGCAGATGTACCTGGGAATAACTGGCTTTAATTAATGCTTTATATAGCCTGAATGGGGGAAAGATAAGTAAGGATCTATTAAATGCTCATATTTTCATGGAAATGTTTCCATATAATGAAACTCCCTTCTTCTCCCACCTCCTTTTCCCTCTCCCCTCCCACATGCTTTTGAAGAGATACCAAGTCTTTCTGAGCTTATGAATATACCAATTCCTTTTCACATTCTTCAGAGCTGCCTTTACATGGCTCCTTCCCATCCATACTAACCTGCCTTCCCAGGAGTGGTAAAAGTCGTGCTATGTTGAAATGAAACAAAATAAGGATTGCTGTGCGACTAGTGAAAGAGGAATTCTGTTGAGGGCTTGGCAAGTGCACTAGGGTATGGTAAGCATACACTTCACTGGAAAAAAAAATCTACCGTCTCTGAGGACTGTGGAGTTTGCTTACTTCATTGGGTATTCGTGCAGTGATTGTGAGTTGTGGACTGGTTATAAGACTCAGTTGCCTCTGATGTAGGGGCAGGATGTTATGATCACGTAACAAGGGGGAGATTTTCTTTTTGACCTGCTAATGAGGGCTGGCAGGTTTCAGTAAGAACTGTTGCACAGCTTGTTGGAATGGATTCTTAAACCTGAAGGATAGTTTTAGAAAAGCACTGAAACACATAGCAAAATATAGAGGAACAATTTTTCTTAAACTACAATCATTCATCTGGTTTCAGGTCAGGTTGTGCTGATAAGTGCCGCAGAAACAGGAAAAAGACCCTAAGCAAAAACTTGAGCTTATTTGGTCCTAATCTAATTCCTTTTGGTTTTGGGCGAGGGCTTCAGCAGAGGGCAGCTTGGAGTGTTCTTAGCTTCTAGTCTGTGACTATGGACATAGTTTTTGTGCTGCTGTGCTCCCCAGGACGTGAGTGTATCGTAGTTTGGGAGGGCTGTTTGGAGGAGCTGGATACTGCCCCCGAGTAAAAAAGTAAGAAGCTTCTGCTGGCACCAAATGCTTCCTTGATTCTTCCAGACAGCAGAAGCAAAAATGAAAGATTGTGGCTTTCTGTTTTTCCTTTCATTCTGCTTAATTAAAGTTTCCAGCAGATGGAGGACTGGAGGGAATGTCTGACCTTCTTTCTCCAGCTGTCAGGAGTGAGCATAGTAGAGAAGGGGCCCTCAGGAGGAACAGCGTGGCTCTTGGTGACACCCGGGTGAAGTGTGTTGTCTGAGCTCATGTCACACGGGAAGGTGTGGAGCTTCAACTGCACTTAAACCTGGTGACAAGTGAAAAAGTTTGGTGTGGGATAGGAGCGGGGGAACAAGGACTTGGCCATGGCTCTGTAGCTGAGCATGAGGCCTGGGGAAGGGAGGGAACCATTCCATTATGCTCCAATTTAAATACTATGCTGTCAAGCCTCCCATGGCTCAGATATTTTTGTTTCTTCCCATGCTTTTTCAGTGGACTCTGGTCCTCTTGCACTGAAGGAAAAGCTTCTTTTCTTGGCCTCGAGTTTATTGACAGTTTTTTGGAGATAACTTTCAGTTCCTTACTGTCTCTGAGTGCACATGCAGATTTCTTCGTCTGTTAATGTTCTACTTCATCCAGGTTTAAGTGCCCTATTAAATTCTGTTGTCTTTCAAGTCACTGCCAATGTTATGAGGGAAAGTGTTTTCTGAGGAAAAGGGGCCTATAGCCCATTATAGACTAAGCACTTGTAAGCAGGTCCATGCTACTTATTTTTTACATCTCTACGACACATTTCATGAGGCCACTATTTGCCTTGAGATTTACAATCACACACTGAACGTGTCAAATCCACTATCGAGGCCCACAGACGTCTTGGCTCTGTGCTGGACTCTGGAATACTTGTGTGTGGTAAGCAGTTGTTTTCATAAAATCATAGAATCGTTAAGGTTGGAAAAGACCTCTGAGATCACCTAGTCCAACTGTCCACCTACCACAAATAGTGCCCAGTAAACCACGTCCCTCACTGCCACATCTCCACGTTCCTTGAGCACCTCCAGGGATGGTGACTCCACCACCTCCCTGGGCAGCCTGTGCCAGTGCCTCACTGCTCTTTCGGAGAAGACATTTTTCCTAATGTCCAACCTGAACTTCCCTTGATGGCAGCTTGAGGCCATTACCTGGCGTTTTGTCCTATTCTGTTTTATCTCTTATTTTGAATCATCACTGATTTTGAATCTTTGTGCTTTGGAAGTGCATCTTCTCTACTATCCATCCATCCTTCTGTCACCTGGTATTAATCCTGCTCTAGTCTCATTACCTCAGCATCTTTATTTAAGAAAGAGTTGGATTCTTTTCTGTTGGCAGTTCTTTTGAAGCTCCTCACTCTCTTCCTCCTCCCCAGTCCTGTGTGCCAGGGTATGCATAATGCTTCCCTCCCCGTCACAAAGATGACTGCCAGTGTACAGTTACAAAGGATTTCTTCCAGCAGCCCAGCTGTGCCCCTTCCCCAGCTGGCTCCCTGCTGCAGGCACAGCTCAGTGGAAGAGTGCTCATCCCAGCAGGATACCGTGCAATCACACTTCGAGAGCCTTGTGCAGCAACAAGACGATCAGGGCCTTGGTGTTTGCTTTGGTTAATGTGATCTGAAAGTTGCATGCAGAGAATGTTCCTCTATCACAGATATGATGGCAGTAATGCAATTATACTCTGACTGTGTGTGGCTGAGCTGGGAAACAGCCTTCCCTTTCACTCTCTTTCACTTCAGTCAGTGCTCTGAGAATCTGTTCCTGTCTGTCAGCGATGGAGGGAGTTGCAGCCCCATCACTGATGCTAAATGAAGGGAGTGGTGATGTAAGCCTGTGTGTATGAGTAAGGTTGTCATCACATAAAAACATAAATCACTACTGAACATTGCATCTAATTTGAGTTTGTTCAATCCAGAGAGAACTGATGAGCAGTTGTGTTGCTGTGTGGCTGTTTTCGTATAATCATTAAGGCTGGAAAAGACTTCTAAGATCATTTAGTCCAACCGTTCACCTACCACCAATATTGCCCACTAAACCATGTCCCTAAGTACCGTATCTCCATGTTTCTTGAACATCTCCACGGATGGTGACTCCACCACCTCCTTGGGCATCCGTCCTGAACAGCAGTCAGATGTAGGGTTTGTTAAATAATATTCAGCTGATCTGATAATGGCTATATATTTTAATATTAGATGCTACTTTATGAAAAGTAGATCTTGTGCTTTGTCACACAGTGGCTTTTGACCACTGCTGGTGATGGCATGCTACCTCTGATAGACCCGTGGTCTGAACTGGTATGGTTATTTGTGTGTTTTTTCTTCTTTAGAAGGAAAATTAAACTCCAGCAATAGTAGTGTAAGATGGTTTGAAGTGACAGACGTATTAAACTACTAAAGAGAAAGTGTCCTTGTAGGCTGATTATTTTGTAAAGGTTGTTCTGTGAGAACCCAAGGTAAGTATTGCTTGGTGTTAGGCTGTCTGCTTTCTCTCATCCCTCTATCCCCTTCTTAAATTAAATCATAGTTAAACAGGAAAGCTATAGAAGGAATTCCACTCTACTCAGTGGTGGAGAATCCATGAAGGAGTGTAGCACTTTGATTAGGAAACTGCTGTAAACTACACTGGGTGAGTGAGAGACCTGTGCTTTGTTCCTGGCTCTGCTATTGATGGAGTATGTGACCTTGGGCATTTCCCCCTCCTTTTTTTTCCCTGAGTTTTCTTCCTGGGAGAATGAAATAATGACACGCTACAACCTTCGCACAGCTTGAAGTGGAGTGAAATATGTGTACTAGGAGCATTTTCTCTTCAGTCTAGTTCTTCTGATTCAACTACTAAAACCGGGGTCAGGCAGGGAACTTGTAAAAGTTTAATTATGGCAGTGCAAACAGTTTTTTTTTTACAGAGAAACACCAAACACTGTTGGCTGTCCACACTGTTCCACGTAAGCTCGTTATCACACACTTGAGCATCAAGCTTTCTGTGCACCAACACTTGCTTATGCAGTTGCATACCATCTTGTGATGTGCTCTTAGGCTGTCTTCTCTGTGCACCTGCTGCATATCTTCGTGTTGACAGCTTGTGCATGCAGCAATTCCTCAGTGTCCGCTCACACCTGCATACCTTCTGCACACACATACCTGGTGCTCCCACGCATATGTTCACAGTCACAGTGTGGTAGTCAGCATTTTGTGGGGATTTTTTTGGCTGGACTTCTTCAGAGACTGCAGTTTCATATAAATATTGCTATTTATTACCCCTAAATTTAGGGTTATTAATTATATCAGCATAACCTAATTTATATCACCATAAACAGCAATAATAAATACTGCCAAATGCTAACGCACGGTGCTTGCCAACTGTGCCTGTGTTTAATGAGTGCTTCCCCCCCACTTCCCAGAAGTATTAAATTAAAAATGATTCAGCCTTGCAAGGTGATTGATGAAACAAGAGGTGGAACTCCTTGATAAGTGCTTTTGTTTTAAAAAATATTTCGTGTGCAGACTGCCCATGCAGTATCTGTCTATTTTGAGTATCACAAGTCCTGATCTGCCCAGTATCACAGTTCTGAGTTCGTGTTTCTCTCCTACGTTGCCACTTTCTTCCTCTTCCTTTACACCCTTTCACATTTCCTCTTTCTTCTCTTCTGTCTGCCCTTTTCCTCTCCTTTCCCTACTACTGAATCAAAGAAGCTTTTCAATGAGAAGAACTTGATGCATTTTTATAAATGAATTGAACCGATCAGTGGAGATGGGAGCCGGTGAGTCTATTTTGGTAAAGGAAGATTAATTTTTTTTGGAATCTGCGTGATTTCTTCAGTGGCATGGGGTAACCATAGTAGCAGTTAGGAAGAGGAAATCCTGTTCTGCATTTGGATTATAGCCATGGACTATTCTTTATCTGGTTTAAAAACACCCTGTTCCCTCCTGCACCTGCCCTCCCACAGCACAGGCTGAGTGAGCTTTGCTGCTGCTTAAAGGTAAGGCAGGTGAGCTGGTTGGTTGGTTTGTTTGTCTCTATTGATATTCACTCTCACTTTAGTAAGGCTGTTTGTTCCATCCTGTTTTACTTACAGGGCTTTGTTTATTGCCTCCTGGAATCCAGCAGAGAAAAGCTTTAACTCTGACAATTACTGAAATGGAGAGATAGAAATGTCCTCCGAAAACCCTTCCAGAACACATTTCCTTTGCACGCTCTCAAAAGTTACAAAGGGGAAACTATTAGTGTTCCCCATTTACTTTTTTCAGTGTGAACAGAAGCAAGCTTGTCCCTATACCCCAAAAGCATTATTTGTGTATATAAGTTTTATTTCCTCCTATGTTATTGTGCACTCTCCTGCACTGAGACATTTTGTTCTCCAGATAGAGGCAGAGCTGGACATGGGCAGCAAAAAAGCTGAGGGCTGCACTTGAGTCAGTTTATGACCCAGAACTGCATCCTCGAGGATTAAACCTGGAGGTAGTGTCACACAAAACCATGCAGCTGTAGACATCCCTGTCCTCCCCTCACTTCTCTTGTTTGCTTCTCTCTAGTCAGAGGGTTGAAGAGGAGTTGAATTCTCAGAATCTAGCCTTGCATAACTAAATGAATGCCATGCACTTTGCAAACACACTCTAAAGGCTCTCTCCAGCCTAGCTAATCCGTGGTGTGTGTTTCTCTAAGGATAGTGCAATGATGCAAGAAGGCTGGGAAAGGAATGTTTTCAAACTGTCAGTAAGGCATTGTGAGAGTGTATCTCTAGGAGGGAGGTGCTCCAGGATTAGTGTGCGGCTGTTCTTGAGCAGGCATGGACCATATTGTATTCAGAAATTACTCTAAATTAGCACCTCCATGCCAACAGTAGTTGGGTAAATGCATGTGAAAGGCAAGGTGAACTTGGATAAAAGAACATTTTTTTGCAAAAGATTCAGTCCTTGCTCATTTAGAATGGCTGTGCACTGAGCTGTATAAGGTGGTGTATTTCCATGCACTGACTCAGGGCCTCAGAGCAGATGAAAATGCCAGATCTGGGGAGCGTTTGTGCTGCCTCTGGAATGCGGCTACTGGGATGTGCTATGAACCGTGGGTGAACTTTCTGTGAGTGGAATAGATGGTTCTTATCTGAGTGCTACCCTGTTGTCTCGAGTGTTGCTTCAGCTGTCCCCATTAAGTGAGCAGTGATCCTGCACCAGTGGTGAGGCAGAACTGGTGAAAATGCACTTCTTGCTGGGCGGCATGGTCTTCTCAGCAGGCCATCCTGGACATCTTGGGTGCTTGTCTGCCACCTTTAGTTCTTCTAGTGAAATGGGGCTGAGACCACTTACACTTCTTCAAGCGAGCAGCCTTTTTATTCCAGACAAGCTCAGCAGAGGCCTGTGATTTGGGAGTTTCCATCTATAGGACGAGAAGGTGATGGCCTCAAGCTGCGCAGGGGAAGGTTCAGGTTGGATATTAGGAAAAATTTCTTTTTAGAAAGGGTGGTGAGGCACTGGCATGGTCACTGTCACTGCCCCTGAGGGTGCTCAAGAACTGTGGGGATGTGGCACTGAGGGACGTGGTAAGGGGGCATGGTGGAGATGGGTTGATATTTGGGCTAGATGATCCTGGGGGTCTTTCCAACCTTAATGAGTCTGTGGTTCTGTGAAATTTGGCTAGGATGTGAACAACATCAGATAAAATATGGGCTATATTATTCCTTATCTGTTTGCAAGCTCTCCCTTGGTGGACCCAGAGCTGAAGTGTGACCCTCCACCAAACTCTTCTGGGTACATCAGTGTGCTGTGGGAGGCAACCCAATTTCAGACAAAGCCCTTTGCCCTGTGCTAATGTGGCAGTCCATCCTTGACTCTCCTGTGGTAAACATCCATCTGCACACAGCTACACCCCAGGACTCCCTCTGACAACACTTCTAATGCAGTATTGTTTATTTCTTCCTTTATCTGTTGGAGCTGTTGGGCCCCCTAAGTTATTAGATCTATTCACTCATTGCCAGTGTTTCCTCCTTTTGTAAATATGTCCCCATATGTCTCTGCTCCTGAGGAATATGCTTTCTCTTCTATTTACTGCTTTTCCCAGGCACCCACCTCCTCCTTGCTCTATCCACCCAGTGGCCCAATAACAGCCATGGAGATAAATAAGCAACATAACTCTTCCTAGCTATTGTTGTTGTTGTTGTTGCTGCCCTGCATAGTAATATATATAATAACAAGGAAACAAATCTTATTACTAAAGTAATTACAATAAATAAAAAGCTGAGAAGGGAGATGAAGGAAGGGTCTGTCAGGGGAGTGATTGCAGTAGGGGTTTTTAAAATTTAATTTACTCGAGATGTTCTTTGCCACTTTATTGATACCCTGCTGAGGGGGCTGCGACTAATTAGCAACCAGCTGTTGTTCTAACACACCCTCACCTAATTTATTGTTTCGTTGAGTCTCTAAAATAGGAGCCTGTCTGCTATCGTTGTCTGTGGGACTCAGCGCCAGTCTCATGTCAGCAGTTGGCTTTATTGCTTGGTGCTTCTGCTTTCTGGAAGCTGAGTAGCTGAAATTTTGGGCGCTGTGCTGCCATTCCTTTTATTTTCCAGCACATTCCATGTGCTTCCAGGAGGTCAGGCAGGAGAGAATAATAAGAGCTTGCCCCAGAGTCCAGAATAATAACAGGCCAACACAATGCTAGTTTTTGATAAATTGCCCAGAAAGCTGTGCCACTGTTTGTTTGTATGTAGAGACCAAAAAACAGACTTCACATAGGAGGTCTGGCATAGACAGGGCCTGGGGTTTCTTAGTGTCTAAAGTCTGTGACCTTGTTCTCTTGCTTGTTGCTATCCTATGAAAGTGCTGTGCTATTGTTTGTCCTTGGAGAAAACAGTATCATCTGTCTTTTAAATGTCCACAAAAACTAATTAGTTAATGGTCATTTTAAGAACTGGAGGGACCAAATGCATTGTCTGTTGTTTCATTAGGCTTCCGGTCTCAAAAGCACACACATTTGCTCTGAAACAGTAAAGGTAACCCCCACGAGCTGCGTGCAGCTCCCTTGATCCTTTCATACCCAATCTGTGCTGATTATTCAAGGTCACTCGGGAATTTCACTGCAAAAATCCCTTGATAGGGCTCAGTGATAATAATCTTTTGGACTACTAAACAATTCAGCTTTGAGCCTCAGAAATTAGCCATCTAAAAGGGAATAGTACCTTGTATTTTCAAGTTAGCATGAATATTAGATATGAACACGATGTTCCATGGGCTCAGAAAGGAATTATTTTTGTTCAGCATTCATGTCTAGTCTCCTGACTGACAACGGGAGTTCATAATCAGATGTATGCACTCCTTTGACAGTTCTAGGAGCCAGGAGGCTGATGTACAAAGCTAGCTTTTAGTAAAGTTAATGAGTTGATTGAATTATATTATTATTTGCATTAGTTTGAGTGTGTATGACTCTCTTTTGTTTGTTGTTATGCTCATTTAAGTCCACTTCGGAATATATTATTCCCGTAGCAATTGTGCCTGTGATAGGCTCTGTGCAGACAGGCAAGGAGCAATGGGTCTCTTGTTAGGAACTGATCCAATAGTGGCATAGCGTGCTTTAGAATTGGCAAGAATGATGAGGATACTGGGGTGCTGGCTAATGGATCTGTTGTGGATCCATTTTCTCATGATGCACTTTATGGAGGTGGAAGTTTTGTAGTTACTGCTTTCCTTCACTGCCGCTTCCGAGGATGGGGAAGAATCTCACTGCCATGACTTCTACAGCCACTCAATGAAGATTTGTGAGGTTCAGTATCGTAACAGTTACTAACGAACTTGGATTTTGCATCTGATACCTGATTGTAGTAGGCATGGAGTAATAATATAAACGTTGAACATACTGGACAGAAGCTCATGTCATGAGTGGGAGGGTTACTTTTGATCACCCATCTCAAGATCAACTCTTCTTACGCAAGCTAATGCCTTTTGGAAGCTACAGATTCAGAGTTGGAGTTGTTATTCATGGGATGGGAAAAAAAGTCCACAAAATGAAATTGTAAAAACTTCACTTTTATAGATGCAATGAAGAATGTCCAATACTTTACTGCAATATCCACACTACCTGGAAAGCTGAAATTGCCTGGGAATGAAGGTTATTGTCTCTCGTAATATACCTTCATATATTACTGTGTAATAAATCGAGCAGTATTTCTTTCACCCTGCAAACTGGACATCCCTGGAGTTCCAAGTGACATTTCAAATTTTATATGACCATTCAGTCCCTTTTAAGTATTAAAACACATCATTTTTTGTGATATATGCACAGAAGTTCTTTCTAAAAGCATATGAATAAAAAAATCTAGAGCTTGGTTATGCAAGGATAGAGCTGCCTTACTACGTGTCGGCTGTTAAATTTCTGTGTTTAGTTCTGCGTGTTAGCTACTATTGTTCTTTAACATCTATATTTTTGTGTTTCTTTTCTGCTCTTCCTTGCCCTCTGTTTCATTTGAATAACAGATTCAACTGAATAACAGCTGGCGAAGTACTGTGGTAGGAGAGCAGATATGTAACTGCCTTGGGTTGGAGAAATGGGCTGGCAATTGAAAAATGGTGTTTTTAAAAATGGGACAAAGAGGCATATCAACAAAAATAAGCTTCATCTGGAAGCCTGTATTTTCAAAATTGCTTGTGCAGAAATGCACCTACAGAGGACCAGCTGAGGTTGAATCATTCACCTGTGTACATGGTTCATATGATTGCACATGCAATTAGGGTAATTACATGGGCAAATTTTACCCCAGCAGTTTGAGCAAATTGCCACCTTAATTTATAAAACCAGCTGAATGTCCCAGGGAAGCAGCAAGAAAATGAAAAACAGAAAATTAAGTTGATGCTGGAATGACAAAGAGTGGGAAATCAAAACCTCTCCTGCAACCTAAGAGACGGCACTGCTGGGAGTCAGGGAAAAAAAGTCGACTGCACTTCTAATGCTGCAAAGCATTAGAGTCTTAAAGGGATAGAAAAATGAAGAGCTTTTGAAGTCATCTAGCCCAGATTTGAGCTGGAGGAAACAATACAAAACAAAAAGAAGAGGGTGAGGTGGGCAGGGAAGAGGGCTTCAGTAATGATGCACATTGGGTCTGTACTTAGTGTAGAACTATGAAGTTGGTATTTGAACTCAATGATGTTGTAATCCCAATAGGAACCTTCAGATAAGTATGGTGATATTTTATTGCATGGGAATCGTGATTATTTTTGCAGTAAGATGCTGTAGAAATCGTGCTGTGTTCAGAGCTGAGCTACTTTTCCCTGGACTGTTAGAACTGGCTTGTGCAATTCCACAGGTGGATGTGTCCCTGTTTAAGGTGGTTAAATATTCCATTACATTCTATAGAGCTCTTCTATGTCCTTTGTCTGAGGAAGCAGAGCACAGTGAGGAAGTGGTAGTGGACAACACAGTCTAGATGCTAAACCACCTTTTGGATCATTTTCATTTGTCTGCAACAAATGATAATTACTCAAGGTATAGTTATTATAATAGTTGAAGAAGACCTATTACTCTCCTGCATATGTACTATAGGCTGTAAATAGACAAAGTGTTTTATTTCTGAATACATACACATAACAGTCTGTACTAAGGTTAGTATCTTAGTATAATGCTGTTTTTTATTATTTCCTATGAGCTTTCTTTTAAAGTTTTCCTCCTACTCCTGTAAAGTTACTGCCTAGTAACATTCTGGGTGAGTACAAGGGTTCTTTCTATGTACATCATATGATATCGCTGGTAGTAAAGTTTCTTTATCTTCTACATTCTCTAATTTTTCTCCCCCAAATTTTCAGAAGCTCAGCTTTTGATAGAGAAGGAGCATCTTCTCCATCTAGGGGGCACCTGCTCCCACTGAGCACTGTCTAAAGCAGAAACTGGATTCCCAGCTCTCTCTCTGGTCTATGATGTTTCTACCAGCAGATAACAGTGATAACACTACTGAAAACTTGAGGAAAGTTTCCCATATTCATTGTCTGTTAGTTGTAAAAAAAAAAAAAAAAAAAAATTTTTAAAAAAAGATTAAAAAAAGAAGTGACTATTTTTCTGTCATCCCCCAAATGGTTATGACACATAAGAGGATGTAATGTGCAGAGCAGCTGAACAATCATAAACTATTTTAATACCACTTAAAAATGAGAAGAAGCAGGAAAAGAGGCTTGGGTATTAATGAAGTTTATTGCACTAGTCAGTCACTTCTACAGCACGACTGTGCTTTTAAATCCTTGCTCCAGTGACATGAAAAAAGTTTGGTGGTCTTTCATCCAAGTCTCTAATAGCTGTTAGTCTGTCACAGAAATCTCTACTACCACATTTGAGCTAGTGGTGAATTCTATGCTCCGGTGGATA
Organism: Numida meleagris; assembly: GCF_002078875.1. NCBI lineage: Eukaryota > Metazoa > Chordata > Aves > Galliformes > Numididae > Numida > Numida meleagris. Next base: position 13,410,567 of record NC_034417.1, on the reverse strand, counting down.
TGATGTTAAGCAAAGCAGTTCTGTATTATATTTGTGGTAGCAGAGCTGTAAAGCAAGGCCTGAAAGTGAAGTCAAAAGAGTTATAGGAGATTATGCCTAAGTTACATTTCATTTGAACTTTTTCAGGTGATTGAAAATAAACTCCTTGGATTTAGGCTGAGATATCTGGGAAGTCAAGGCTGGAAAGTCAAGCCATACTCTGTGGGTTAAACCATTTGCATGGAATACCCACACCTTCTTCTGATTGACCTGTTTAGTGTCTCACTATAAATGTACAGTAACATTCAACGTAGAAAGCTCACTACTGAAGGCAGTGGAGGGATAACTGTTTCCCACCCCCTCTAGAACACACACGTCAGGTGAAGAAAGCTTGCTTTGGAATACCTTCATGCATGGGCAATGTGTTGCGTGTTTTTGTGCACATGCTAGTTTCCAAGTGGAGAAGAGCACCAAAGAGCTGCACCTTAAAATGCTGTAATTTCTGTCTCTTTCCCTGACGTGCAGGTGAGGGCACCCTTGAACTATTCTACTTTTCTGTCTATCTTTAGACTGATTTGAGCAGCATGTGATCTCATCAAGCACATAGTCTGTTCAGAGGCAGTGGCTTTGAGCCTCCCAACTCATAATACTAATACAGCTGGGAATGTAAATAAAAAGGAGAATGTTAAGAAAAAGCCTCTGTTGCTGTAAGCAGCAGAAATAATCAGAATCAAGTCTGTCTTTCCATTACATGGTTTCTTACTGAAACAAAAGCCCAGCTTGGGGCTGTTACTTATAATGAACTGGTTTTGCAAGTGTTCATGCCTTCCCCTTTTTTTTTACTGCCACGTGTCAGTTCTGACTGTATGTATAGTGATGACAGCAATTTATTTGTTATATCTTTTGTCCCCCAGGGTGTCAAAGAGCCATAACAAAACTATATGTACTTTAATGTCAGGCATTGCTTAGTGTACTGCCTTTGGGCTGGTACAAAGTAGTTTTTTGTAACCTCTGAACCTGTTGCTTCTGAATGCTGGATGTTGCCAGATTTAAGCCATTGGGCAAAAGTCACAGCAACTAGGTGTGCAGCGGGTAGTGTGAACTACAGAGTGACTAAAAGAAATCCCTTAGATGCAATCAAACCCCTTTATTGTTGTGTTTTTGTTTTCCCTAACCATTTTATCTATCTTTGAGAAACACGTGTGGCAGCTCTGAAACCACAATTGTACTTGCATGATCTCAAGTGGAATGGCTGGTCCCTGAATAGCACGTGTCTGCCAAGCACTAGTTCTCCACAAGCTAGCTGCGGGGCATGTGTTCTTGCTTAAGCCTGATGTGAGACTAAATAAGGAGTTTGTTTTGAGGTTTGCCAAGAGCAGTATTCTTTGTGTGTAAATGCGTGTAGAGTCACAGAGTAATAGAGGCCATTTTGATACAGGTTATCAGGATTGAAAGGATGCAGTTTTGCTTGAAAGTTATACATGCATTTATATACGCAATTACTCAAGTTGGGGTTTAGGCAGTTAAATGGCCATTTGTGCTCTCACTTTTGACTATTATGTTCATCCTATGGGAATGAGGTTGTGCAAATTAGGCACAAAAATAAGCATATGTTTTGTTGTGTGCTATGCTGAAAACATTTTGCTTTATTTGGAAATAGACTTGTATTGATTTATCCATTTTCTCCCCCTTGATATTTCTGCTCTAATCTGAGGAACGTGAACTGTGGTGGCTACAAAGCAGCAGTTCAGCTGTGTGTTTTCCTTTTCCAAATGGCTAACTCTTTCAATTGTTTCTGTAGCGTAAGCTAATATTTCCATCTAGCAGTTACTTAGGATACTGTCATGGCGAGTTGGAATTCAACTCCCGTTGCCTTGTTGTCCGAGTGGTGACCGAGGCTTGCCCCTAGCTGAATTATCCTTCTTTTATCTTCTTTCCCTTCATACACACAAACAAGTCTGTCTGTAAACCAAACTCTGAAATACATAGGAATGCGGAATTGATATTGTCGGTTCAGAACTCCGTCCTGGAAAGCTTCAGAGAGAAAACTGCTTATAGGGGGATGAAGGCCTTTGAAGGGCTTGTTAGTGCCTTGGCCCATAGGCTTCCTGGAGGCTGACTAGACTCTGCTCTGTCACGTCTTTAATATCTCCACATAAAGTTATCTACAGTGAATACTTAATCAAGAGGATGAAAAGATAAGATGTGATCTGTAATGAGAAGACAGTTCGAGCTGATGCTGACTTGCTGCCCCAAAACCTTCAGGATACTGAAATTTGCAATGAAATTTGGAACCTTTGAGTCAGCTAACTTATGGTCCATATATATATTATAATGTAATAATACGTGTAATAATATGTTGTTTAATTTATCTTCTGTGATTCTACTTTAAGAAAGAGTAGACATCAAGATAAGAGAGCAGCAGTGTGAATGCCATGAATGTATGAGTTTTGTCAGTAAATCTTTGTTGAGGAAGAAATTAATTTTTAGTTCCTTCACATTAATAATCCTATTAAGAGTTAGCTTAATGAAGTTTTACTGACTAATTTTCAAGCAGTAATTTGCCTGTGATTCTTTTGAAAATTTTTTAATGAAATGGAAATTTACATAGACTGCATAACAATAACCTAATGAAGTGGCAAATCATATTTTAAAATCACTTGCGATTCAAAATGGCATCTTAATTCTTGGAATTTAACACCACGTACACTGAGGGAGTCTGAATCGTTGAAAGTAATATGGAACTTTTTCTAACCCAGGAATTGCTAACAAGTACAAAATGAGTCTGTGAAATGGTTCATATATGCTTGGACCAGTTTTGTACATTGCTGAAAGAAAAGGAAATAGAAAAGATCTGAAAGCAAGCACTAATCTTCTTGAATGAATATTTTGGAGACCTGAAGTGTGGAGAGTCTGTGCTCAGGTAGCCCAAACACCATACTATCAGTGAATGTAGCCAGTACCATGATGGGGCTACATTCCTACAGACTAACGGCAAAAGAGCCTGGATGGATCGTGGGTTGATTGTCATCTCTAACACCTGAGAGACAGCGCAGAGAGTGATGAATTTGTGTGAGCATTACAGAGAGCAGAGCTGAGGCCCCTGCAGTGGCTCCAGTCTCCTCTTGTTTATGTTTTAACGTGTCACCTGGGAACTGACTTGGTGAAACTCTGCATTAAAGAGTGATTTCTGATTACTTTAGGTAGCCCAAAACAGGACCTACTGGATAATATCTAGGAGATTTCTTGGACGTTTTAACTCCATTTTGTGCCCTTGAAGAGGTTGAAGAGCTGAGATATGCCTCCATTAAGCTGCCGAGTTCAGGAGCTTATCTGCATTGCTTTAAGCTTCCTAGTTTCACATCAGCCCATTAGAGAACCTCTTTCCCAGGCTGGGAAGAAGGAACTCTTTAGATCGGCCAGTATTTTTCTAATACCTAATGCTCATAGGCTGTCTCTTTCTATGCTTCAAAATGTCACATTGGATTCCTGATGGAATTGGAGATTTTTATCTTCCTCTTTTCTGCCAGACCTGACATTTTTCTGGTTTTCTTCTACACTGAAGGCTTAATTTCTCACATGTGTGAGACAGAGTGAAAATTAAACAAACAAGCTGGCAGATAGATAGAATGGTTCTTCATGTCTGGAAAGCTGCAATGAGCTGTGACTTAAGAATTACAGTGCTTCATATTCAAACTTTTCTTTTTGATGCATTGGGGTGGCATAAGAGCTGACAGTGACATATGGAGAAGGCCCTGTTAGGAGGATTGAGGCTGTTATGTGATAAATGACACAGTATGTCAAAGGACTTCTGTTATCCATCACGCTGGCTTCCTCTGAACACAGTCTCACTGAAAAGAGAAGTAGCTGCACATACAGCTGGGGGATGCTGTAAATAGGGTCAATGGTATGCTCCAAAAAAAATAAGAAAGCTGGAAAGTGCATGTTTGCATGGGAATTAATGACCCCGGAGTTTTGAGTTCAGAATTTTAAAGTCAAATTTCATTTAAATATCTGAGGTATCCCCATTCTCCATTTGTGTCAAGGATGAGCCCTACCTTCAAAAGAAGTTGTCTCGGAGCTCACTCACTCATTCAGAAGGCTTCAAAAACCCACAGTTTTCAGTGTTGAACAGCTAAGCTTTCTACAAAAAAAAAAAAAAAAAAAGGCTGTTTATTATCAAGTTCTGGACTGATGGCATGATTCTGTCCGCTAATAAATCCCCAGAGTTCCCTTATTCCTTCTTTTCACCTCTGTTGACTACTTTGACTCTGAAATGCAGTGGAGTAAAAGTCATGAGCTGCACTTTCCTATATACAGGAGACACGTAAGTTCTGTTGCCCTTATAAATACAAGGGATAAAAAGTACTCCTGAGGGAACAAGACTTTGACTGTTGTTGACTTTGACCGTTGACAACTGTCATGACCTGATACAGAAATATCCTCTGTAAGGCTCTTTCCACCCTTCTTGACCATAGAAGTAAAGAATCAGAGCAGGCTTTCTCAGTTCTGTGCCTCACACTGGTGGAAAGTCTGTCAACATTCAGGCTTAGTTTTCTTCTCTCTCACCACCCTTCCCCTAACAGTTCCTCCTTATTTGTATAATTTGTTTCACGATGATGCACAGTCTGGGGGCTGTTCAAGAGAAGTGAGGAATGTATGGCACAGCCCAGACACACATCCCTTTCAACCTCCTTTAGACCATCTTTTTTTGTACCATCCATAATTGCTGGTTTTTTTCCCTACTTGATTAATGGACCCTTGATAGCTATGTAGTCTATAAACCCAGACAAGACAAGTAGCCTGTCTCTTTTGATCCCTGAACCCTAATAGCCTGATTCTGACTCTGCTTAAGTGGTGTTTATGTGCCCACATGCACAGTAGTAATTGGTGCAGAGTATCAAATGTCACTATTTGACATTTCATTCGTAACAGTAGTATTTAAAGTAAAGGCTTTAACTTGATGATTCATCAATAGCCAGTGTCAAATGATCTGGGATGGTCAGTATTTTAAAAGTGTCAATCAGCAGATGGATTACTCTGGAAATAATTTAATCAGAGCCCATCGGTGAACTGGCCTTAAAAAAAATCCTTTAGGATTATTATCACAGCCGTATTGTCTAGAAGATGAGAATGATGCTTGTTTGGGAGCAGTCTTGGTAGAAGTCTGGCTCCTTCTGTAGCTCCTCTAACAAACCCATTTCCTGGGAGGATGGAGTTGCAACTCCCTTAGATGAATCTGTCCTGTAGTTAAATACAGGACTTCAGGCTCCGTTGCTGTTGAGCTGACAGCTCCTGTTCAGAACAAAATCTGCAAAACACAAACCAGCCTAAATATATAGATAACTTTGCCCCCTCCAACTCCTAGCACTGCTGTGCTCCGCTTTATTTGACAGTACAGCTTTTTCTTCACCAACTCTTCATGTGATGAGACACTTATTTCAGCTGTTGACCCCTATCAGTGACCCCTCACTGGGAGATCAGGTGTAGAGAACCAGGCTATTATCTGCCTTCCACTCCCACATTTCTAATCAAAGCAGCCAATTTTGCTAATGCCTACAGCTGAAGTCACAGTGAGGAAGACCTGGCTGAGTACAGAGAAAAAAAGTGCTGGGAATGGTAGAGCAAAGGGTAAGAAATCCTAGGAGTAAGGCTAAAAAAGAAAAGTCAAGCTGGGAGAAAAGATGAACAAGCAAAGCAGGGAGAGGTTTTAAATTCAGTTTCATATCGAACGTAAAGTCATGACAATCAGTCAGTGGAGTGAGGGAGAGCATCTCTTCATCCTCCATGCACCTCTCCATGTTCCTTCAGCTTTCTTACTCCCTGAGATGTTGACAGCACAGTAGCATTGTATTAGGTTTTCAGTTTGTATATTTAAGATAAAATAGATTAAAAAATGAAATCTGAAGCAGTTCTGAGTGATAGCTCTTCCGTTCTTTTAGAGGGTGATGTTTAGTCCAGATACAACATCTGCTCTGCCTTTCTGACCCAGGCTTTGAATTCTTTGATGTCTCAGATGCATGAAGTGCTGAGCCCCTATGCTCTGGGTTCGCAGAAGAAAAGATGGCAAGATTGTCACCTGGCATTTTCTCTTCTGGTCTTCAGAAGTTACAGTCCATGCTACTACTGGCTATCACCGTTTATGGTCATTACCTGTAATCAGATAAACCTTGCTAAGGAGGGCAGTGATGCTTGATAATGTATCAAGCATTACTGCTGTTCCCTTCCTTGGAGCGTTAGCATTGCTGCTATCAGTTGAAGCTCACTTCCTTTTCAAAATGAAGTAGAGCTGTCGCTGTTTGTTATGTTTGAATGTTTTAACTGCTCTTCAGCAATAGATGAGCAATACCAATATCTTATAACCTGGCGGAGCAGGTTGTCGATGGTTTACAGTCACAAATGATTGGCTGGCGTCCCAGGCTGGATACTGACACTGCCTTTATCTGCCATGGTCTTTGATTTCTTTTTTTTTTTTCTGCTTTAAAGGTCCTGTAGTCTGTAATTTCTTTTTTGGGCTGATAACATTATATTGTTAGCCATGAATTTGAGAACAGCTGTTGTCTTCAGTTGCTGGATGTTTCACTGCCTGAGTTATAATTATAGTCCATAAATTGTGTTAGAATTCTTGGTAGCAAGGAGTATACTGAAAATGAGATTCTTTCAATATTTGTGCCACTTTGCAGAAGACAGAGAAGGAAGAGAAGTATTGTCAAAGGACAAGTGTGTTCTGTTTTTCTTATCTTTCTGAGGTTTTGAGGTGAGCGAGAGTTTGTCTGGCATTTTTTCTTGGATTGTAATCAGATATTCACATGGTGCTACTTGGATTTACAGCATGAACTTTAAGCCAGAACCGCCAAGCTGCAGAAGCTTCATAGCCATAGGAGAGCAGTATGAATATCTTTTCTGTTGCAAGACCTGATTCCTTATTTCTAACTCTGCAGTGGAGCTGATGGAAGAAGCTCTAAGCAAAGTGCTGGGTCTCTACGTGTAAACAAAACAGCACTGAGAAATCCCCTGAGGACCAAGCTGTTGGTTTTTCTTATGATTTATACCTTTTCAGTTATGTGAATAGAAACGTAAATATTTACCCTATCTTTGATTGTTTTCTTCACTGTCCCAGCATACAACATTTTCTTTCCTTGCAGTGCCCCTGAAGGGAGTTAAATCCCAATTTCTTTTCAGTTCGGAGTCTCTTTTATTTTTGTCTTTTATTTCTTAGTGAAAGTCTTTCTCTCTGTTGGCACTTCAGCTTCTGCCCTTTGTGTGCTCTTTTCCCACTCTTTCTTTTTTATTTATTTATTTTTTGTTTTTCCAATCCACTGAGATTATGTAAAATTCCCCTTTAACATGACATGGACTGAGAAATATGCAAGTTCTGAAGCATCTCGTGTCATTACTGGTAGATACTGTCCAGAACTCTTTCCAGCCCTTTTCTGTGTTGCTCTGCCAAATATACCTCAATATTGGCCAATGGTCACAGTTTTATCTCAGTGGAATCCATCCACACTGTCAACTGGGGAAGCTCTGGCCTAGTAGTTTTTTTGTATTTGGAAAGTAATTCATCTTTTCCTATTCAATACAGTGGACTGTATCGTATTTCTTAAGTAGCTTTGCTCCCCATTGGCCTATTCTATTACAATATTTTCCCTATTACTTATGTAGAACTGTTTTATATTAAATAATAGAGTGTGTTAAATGGTCTTGTTATTAGCATTCAGAAACCTTTAGAGTAGCTTATGCTCTCCTCAGACCTGGTGTGAGTTAAAATCCCATTAAAAAGGTTCTTGAGTTTAGAAGATATAAACTGTAGTTTCATTGCTTTGGCAGTTTCCCTTCATCACCAAGGAAAAAACAAGCAGTGCTTGTAATTTCTCTGTCTAATAATTCAGTGATTACAATATTAGTAACATGTTGTGCAAAACAGGTGGCGGTGGGAGGAAGAATTAGAAGCGAAGAGAAACTGTCAGTCTGGAAAACGGCAGTAGATTTCTTTGTTTCTCCTCCTTGAAACTCATTTGGCGAAGTGAAGTGGGATTGGGTTTGATCGCTTGTTTTAAAAATCATGTTAGTAATAATCCATTTATCTGTGGGATATGTGGAAAGGCCTCTGGATTCCATGACTTACTGTAAACATCTCTGGGGTTTCACTCTCAGCAACTGCATTTGATACCACTCATCCCAAATAGGTAAAATGTACCTCAGTGGGGTAGGAAAAGATCTTGAAATCATTTAAAAGCCACACTGTGGGTTTTATTTAGATAAAATTAACCAGTATATGCTTTTTTTTTTTTCAGTTGTGTGATATGAATAAAACATTTGTCTGTGTGGAGCTGATTGTAACACCATGTTCCTGTTGCTTCCAGTAGGGATTTGAGAAGGAAATTGCTTTTCATATGCTGTCCTATCTGGTGGTTAAAAAGATAGACATCTAGTAGGGAAGACAGAGGTTGTTTTCATATGTATTTTCAGGATTTTTTTGAATATTCTGCCACAGAGCACGTTTGAGAGAGAGTTGATTGTATTTATGTAGAATGATGTGTGGCGTATCTGCGGTACATCCAGGTGTACAAAGATCATTGATGGATCAACCCCTGAAATGTAAGGGTTCTCTTTTTCTTTCTTTTTTTTTGAACAATATTTTTCACAATCTTTAAGCATTTCTTCACTGCAGCTCTGAAGCGTACTGAAGATGGTTATTGTTGTTGGAAAGAAAGCATCTTTTCTTTCATATCTTACAATGTAATAGAAGTTAAAAGGAAGGGAGAAAAGCACAATGAAGAATTGTCAGACAGCTATCATGTGGCAGTTCTACTCTAACAGGACAAAACTTGACATTTGCTGCCATCATATTCAATAGGTGATGCTGAGTGTCAATATTGAGTTCTGAGCAGGTCATTATAATGGCTATGAGCGAGAAGGGAAGATGATATTTTTGATCTGTTTATGAAGATCATCTTATGTCCAGGAGCAGAAGGAATAAGAATCTCTATGACTTAGTTCTAAGTAATTTATTTTCATTTGCTCTTGTTATTAATACAAATTACTTCTTTTAACGTGCAACATAATGCACTGAATGACAACAGTGGTATCTTTGGCAGATTCTGAGCATAGAAATGCATGTTCTGCTGGCTAATCAGACAAAATAGGAAAACACTGATTTGATGAACTTTCTTGTTTGTGCTATTACAGGAACTGGTTTAAAAAAAAAAAAAATTGATGGCCTTTGGAGCAGAATTGTGTGAAGCATCTCTAATGCCATTATAAGGTTGGCAAATTGCTCAACATAGGCACCATGGCTTATGATTGCATTCTGCTTTCCTTCACTCTGCTGTAGATTCACATTTGCTCTGCTGAAGAAAGTGGAGTTAGTTTGCAAGCTGACGGTGTTACTGGAAGTGTAACCCAGTTGTGGTGTGTAAATTCTCCTGTTTTCTTTTTTTATCCCTCTGTCCAAAGAAACTGTAAACTTTATCTGTCAACCAGTCAGAATCTCTCAGTGAAACTGAATCTGACTGAAACTCCTGCTAGTATGTTTTAAAAAAAAAAAAAAAAAGCGTCACTGCTAAAACAAGTAGCAAACATTGTGTATGCTAGGATAGTGATGATAAGGAGCCATTTTCTTTGGGAAGAACAAAAACAAGGGATGTACTGATGGCTTTCTTGCCATTGCAACTTTTGCTAGGACCTAATGTGTACACAAGTGCGCTCTGTTAGAGAATATTAGAGAATATATGTTTGCTGTGCAGGAAATCTTCTCTGATCATCTGGCTTAGCCTAAGCCCAGGGTGAGTTTCCCTACTACAGATCTGCTCCGTTCTTTGTTTGTGCTGACATTCCTTTGACTCTGGGTAAATGGCAGAAGAACTGACCCTTCCACTCCATGGAACTATGGGATTGATTGTGGCAGAATCATCTGCTGGTATTCAGTACTTGGAGGGATGTGACCTGAGTCTTCCCATACAATGTTAGCAGGTTTTTAGCCCAGATTAAGTATTCATTAAAATGTAACCCATGATCTCATGCATAAATGCAAGGCGCAGCTTCTCCAAATGTAGCATAGATGTTTTCTGTGTGGACGTTCTGAGTTGAGTTTGAAACATAGATAAGCGATCAGGTTAATGGAGCAGCAAAGGCATATTTGCAGTTGCAAGCAGGGAGCTAAATAATAATAATAAATCAGTAAGTAAATAAAATTCAGACATCTCTCTTCTTTGAATGCCATTAAGGGACTGTGGCCGTTCAATCAGTGAAGACACTTTGCATTTGATGAAATCCTGGGATGTGCATGTAAATAATACTTTGAAAATACAGTTGACTAAAATGTCTCTTTGCAATGATGGGAAACGTTTTGGAATTAACTTCAACGCAATTCATGGAATCAGGGAACCCAGGGAAGAGTTTCTTTCATTTCAAGGCTCTCAAGTCGCATTATACATATGGGGGAAAATGAAGTCCATCCATCTGTCCTAAGCTTTATTCCTGACATTTCAGCTGCTTCAGGAGGATTTACTGACTTGCAAGACACATGATTTGACTGTATTGATTCCTATTATTTCTTTGCTCAAATGGCATCTCCCATATTACTGCTGCAGCAAAACTCTCCCTCTTAAAAGAGCTTATGTCAGTGATATGCTGGAATCTTTGCTGGAGCCTCCACTGTTTTCAAATATTTACTGTCCTGGAGATTTCTCTGAGAAGAATATATAATTGTTTTAGGAGAATTTGTGATGGATGCAAATGAATTTACCTAGGAACCTGCTCCATAACATTGCCATTGCTTCAAATAACATTCCTGCTGAGATGATAGATGTGACTGAAAGTTGGCAAAGGGAAGAGCAAGAAGGAGAAGAACCCTTGAGGCACTCTAGCTGAAGCAATGATGTAACCTGTCATTGAATTTTGCAAGAAACCTACTATGGACCATGACAAATCATCCCTGGAGGACTCCATAGGATGAACAGAAGTAGCTGTGAAGGAATACTATGAAAGCTTAAAGCTGTCGCTGTCTATAAGGCTGAGTGGCTTAATGCATGCATCTTACTGACCCCATTGGCTGAGTAAGACCTCGTGATTATTTGTTCTCTGAAGTAAGGAAATAGCATGAGGTTTTATTAGAGTAAACAGGGATCTTGGAATAAATGGTGACAGCAAATCGCTCCCCAACTACTGACTCATCCTGTTGTGTTTGTAGGCTAGCAGCAGAGATCTTTAAATTAGGTTATTTCCATGTTGTATTCTTCATCTTGCAAGGAGGAAATTTACAGTGTATCTGGAGGTCACCCAGCATGGAAACAATAGCCTCTTTCCTTTGGTATCCATGTTGTCTGTTCTTTGTGACAGGCTGAAGTGCTGCTGAGGAGAGTGGGGCTGAGCTCTTTTTTCTGCCATTTCAAGACAGTAAACTCTTCCCAACTGGTAGTGCCAGTAGCCGAAGTTAGGACAGGTCTATGGCATCTTATTATCTTCTCATTGCCAGGCCAAACATCTGCTCTGGAAGTGCTGGGTCCATGTTATCCCGTTTCAGCAGCTCTGTTGTGTCAAAGATGAGCAGACTATTCATAATGAGAAGGCTCAGCATTCTTTTTTCAACTGTTGCAGCCGTAGGCAATGATCTCATACTATGTGTATGCCAATTGTGAGTGAAGACTTTACAGTTCTTTCCAGGTGAAATTCAGTATTTTATTGGCAGAGACAGGTAAACTGAGAGACCCTAAAAGAGGCAGGAAGAGAACCCGCACTTCCTCACGTAATCTTGGTTTTATCCACAAAGGGCTTCTTGGCTTAGCTAATGTTACTTGGACAACAGCTTATTAGCAGAGCAGGATGATCTTCTAATGATGCTTCATACTTGGAACAAGCTGAAAAATGAGACAGATATTGTCTTTGATATTGTTACAGCCTTCTGTATTGTTTTGTTGTTGGTTGTTTTTTTTTTTGGTAAAGTTTGCTTATTTCTTAGGATAGTGGAGAGGTTATCTTCTTTACACAGAAGGAATGAAATGTAAAATTCCTGAGCAGCATTGGAAGCTCAGAAGTAAGGAGTGCATTGAGATATTCCATGTGGGTTTGCAGTTCCCCGTGAGATCTATTTCAAGTGTCAGTATGTTGTTCTTCTCCACAGTGGACTATTTCTATACTGTTTAAAGTATTGTTGGTATTGTCTGCTTTTTTTGTTGTTGTTGTTATACAACCCCTGAACTTGTTGTTTGTGGGTTTTGTGCTAATTCCCATTGGGTACAAAACGAGGTAAGCAGGAACATGAATGATACAGATCATTTCTGTGAACTCACGATGAGAATGCATCTGAACAACTTGTTCAAGGGAAAGTATGGGAGAGTTTGGAAAGGCTTAGACGCCACAGTGAAGCAAAGCTATCAAATATACGATAATTCAAAAGTATGTTAGCTTCTTCCACCTTTGCCAGTGTCTTCTGATGGAATTATCTTAGGCTTATGCTAGATGAAGGAGGTGTGTGCACTCTAAAGGGTATATTCAGAAGTATTTATCATCATGTACGACATAACTTTAATACTGAGGAAGAAGACACGAGTCTGTATTTTTGCATGTAACTGTCATGCTGTTAATTTGTCCCTAGTATCTGTGAACCATCCAACGCAGTTATTCTTTTAGACAGCAGTCAGTACTCGATGCTACATAGATATGAAAATCCTAACAGACAAATGTGAGAAAAAGTCACTTCCCTGTTCTTTAATCACTGGAAACTGGCTCACAACTGGAATCACGAGGATGTGTCTACTCTGAAATTCAGCTGTCTTCTTTCTGTTTGAAACCGTAATGCTTAGGAGGTCACCTCATCACCTCTTCCTATCCAGTGGTGTAAAACCACCTTCTGTGATTTCTTCCAAGCAAGGCCTGTTCACCTGACTGAGCTGAAAAGTGCTAGGGTGAAATAATGCTAAGCAATTTTGAACCATTCCAACACCCACAAAATTTGTGTTTTCCTCGCGTTTACGCACAATTGCAGTTACTGGGTTTCTGCGAGGCAGCAGCTGGAGGATGAGAGCAGGCAGCTGCAGCCTGCCACAGCCACCGCTGGAGTGCCTGCACGTATAAAAATGATAGAACATCCAGCCCTGCAGTTCCTTAATTGCAGCTGGGATTTTGCAGCTGTGGAGTCATATCATGAGAAATACATTCAATGCTGCAATTCAGTGAGCATAATTTTGGGGCCAACAAATTTGCCGTGTGAGCTGGAGAGAAATGAGCTCCATAAGACCTAATTCTTCCTCCTCCTTTTTTCCCTGTCGCTGTCCCTGTTTGCTTTCTGTTACTGGTAGTTTGCAGTGCTCAGGAATAGACATAAGCATCTGTCACGCCATCGACCACTAAGCAATTGCTTTTCAGTCTGTGAGGAGGCTAAAAAATTGTCCAAGGATATGATTATGAATGTTTTGTTCTCTTGAATCATCCATTTTCCACTTTTATCAAATGTTTACTGTTTGGCCTCAGAGAAATCATTGTGCTGTTTTGTAGTTACTTTACCCATCTATGGGTAAAGTGATGGCTGTAATATCTTAAAGAAGCACTTTGGGCTTTGTTTAATGATGATACGATTGTTTGAAATGTTTAAGTGTTTATTTGAAGAAAGATGGTCTTGTTGGAGAATTCACGTAGTCATGCTCTGAAGGAAGGTGAGGTGATTCATTAAAAAAAAAAGTCTGCTGCATTGAAAAATGGCAAAAAAAAAAATTGGTTTGCTATTACTGTTGCCTAACTCATTGGGAAGTTTTGGTCATCAAACTTGCCGGCTGGACAGAAAATAAGAACAAAAGCATCATCTGTTTCTGGAAAATGCTGTATATTTCTATCTGGTTTTGTTCCCATATTTTCAGAGAGGGGCTGTAATCATTGCTATACCTTAACAAGAATTAAAGATATTTAGCATTATTAATTATATAACTTTTTTGCAATGAAGTCGGTCAAAAAAAGTAGAAGACTTTGAAGTTTTCTGCTAGGTCCTCTACTTCAGGCAATAGATGACTTGCTTACAAATATACTCAAAAGATAAGAAATAAGCTGAGAAAGCACTTATTTACCTAAGTTCAAACAGTGACAACTGAACTACATTGTTTGCATATAGGAGAAAGATAACTTAGACCTTAAGGTCTTTCCTACGCCGTTATTTATTCCTCAATGTTTTTGCAGCCACGGTCAAAATAATTTGCAGCATTTATTCCAGTTGATCAGAATGGCCTACTTGAATTTGCACATTGATTTTTGTAGAGGATATTTCTATGAGCTTATCTATATTGATTAAATGTTATGCAGCTGAGTCTTTAATCTCTCCTGGGTCTGAGAGGGGCAGGATAGCTCAAAGAACAAGGAGTCCTGGAGAAACTCAAAGCAGAAAAACACTATCAGATATCATATGAAATATTCCAGAGACTCGCTAGCCTTCCTACCTTTTTTTTTATGACTCTAAGCACAATGCATATTTCTGTTTCAAATCCATCTTTAGACAGAGAATTTTATTCCTCTGTACTTCCTTTCCATGTAGTTCTCCTGATAGAAACACTATGGATACCCCTCCACTGAACAATATGTCTGGAAGTTGCATCTAGGGTTGTTTCTTTGCAGTGACAGAACATTGGTCTTCAGAAGGCGGTTTTGAAGCCCTTTTGGTTTAAAGTTGGGTCTTAGCACAATTTCTCCTTAGAGGCAGCAGTCGTATTGCCCTGTATGAAGCACTTAACAATATATCAGTACAGTTATTCACCTGTTTGGTCTAAATGTGCATTAAGAATTGAAACATCTGCAAAATGGGCAAAGCCGTCTTTACCCATGAGGAGATGAAAACTATTTTTCTAACTAGACAGAGAAACACTGTAGTCCTCAGTTGTTGAATCAAGTAAAGATAGACAGCGTGGTCCTGTTTAGTGACTGAGCATGCAGAGTTAGATCAGCCAGCAGATATAAATTGTTTTCAGTGGCACGGGATCAGCTTTTACCTGTGGACCTTCTAAGTAGAAGAGTTATAACTGAATTACTTGTCTATGTGGCTTACAACAAGTGATCCTGAGGTCCTCTTAGTGTTCTTTCATTGTACCCTTTTCTCCACATCTAAATAAGAGATTTTGTCAGCCTGGTGCGTTGTCTTTTGCTATCCCATGAAATATTTCAAGTTTTGACCAGAACCTGATATTCTTAACTCACTGAAACAGGACAGTGCTTCTAATCTGAAAGTTTTTTTAAACGCTTTGGTACCAGATTTGGATGCTGATCATCGCTTTTCTTCATAAGTGCCTTCAAATCCACTGATGCCCAAATATTCGTGAGTCATTACCCTTTAAGAGATTTTTCCTCTACTTCATTACATTAAAAAACAATTTGGAGGGCAGGGAAGGGAAGGAAGAGCTAAGCAGAAACTCACCCAAATTTTTGGAAAAGCTCTGTATCCTCCATTCTGGAATGTCGTTGATGTCTTCTGATGTGTAAAGGTTCCTGATTCGATTGAAGAACAGAGATAAAAATGAATAGTAAGGACCATAAATTAGTTGCCCTGATCCGATGTGTTTTAGGAAGCTAGTTAAGAATTTCCTGACTTTGGAAGATGCTGAGTACTTGCAATTCTATTGAACTTCAATAGGCAGTGATGAGGAGCTCCATATTTTGAAAAATCAGGTCATTTATTTCAGTATTCAAGTAACTTCACTTTACAAATCTGTTTCAAGAGGGATTTTTTTGATCGTACTAGCCCCCAATTAAAATTTGCCAATTGCTATGCAAAAACAGCTTAGATTTCTGCTCACACAAACATATAAGAACCGCTTACATTTGTTCCTATCTAGTGTCCTAGTTTTTCTTTGACTTTTGTTTTTTACTATAAACTTCCAGCAAAACTGCTGCACTTAATGTGTTTGGCCTGGTTTCCATTGCAAGTCTTTTGACTTCCCTCAAATTCAAATCCTGCCCCTTAGGAGTCTTCAGTTTCTCTATGCACCCTGAGTTTTCTGTGCCAGCTTTACTAACCACTTGCGTGGACTGTCTTAAACACTTGGCCCAGTCTTGCTGATGTGTGAGTTTTCCTGGAGAATTGAGTCTGTTTTGCTGTGATTTTATCTGTTAGTGCATTTTATACGGATATTTTAATTTTTTTCTGAATGTTTTGCAGACCTCTACAAGCCCATCAGGTTTCTCCAGTGAATACTTTATTTTAATAAGTGTGTATTGAATGCTTCGTTTAACTTTACTATTGTGAAGTGCCCAGAGACACTGTGCTTGGATGAGCAGTTATGTAAGTGCAATTTGTTTTAGTGGTTGTTTTTTTTTTTTTTGTATCAGAATTAGCATTCAGCTGAGGTTTGAAGTCATGTAGTGCATATGCATAGGGGAAAGTAAATAAAATACCTTAGTGCATCTACAGATATAACCCCAAACTGCTTTGTTTATCTGTGAGTGCTGGCTCTACTCATTGGCAGATCAGTCCCTCAAATGCTCTTCTAGTGATGCTAGGGCGGCTGTTGCCTGATCTCTGGGGATACAGGGAATGTGTGTCTAGTTAAATGGAAAACATGCATTTCCCTTCAAAGTTGGGTGGAATGCGTAACTGGAAAATAAGTCTTTTGGGGTTTTTGTTTGTTTGTTTGTTTTTTCCATTTTGACATGGAAGCTGTATTGCAGATAGGCCTGATCCATAACTATTGTTCATCTCTACAGAAAGAAACACTTATTGCAAAGAAATCAAATTGTTTCATAGGAACTCCTGACAATTCAGTGGAATTCACAGGCAGAGCTGGAAATTCCGTGTTCAGAAAGGAGAGAAGCTTGCATTTGTTTATGTGATTGCTGAGTAGCCTGTGAGGAATTATTGATTTGTTGCAGAGAGATGGTATTTGCCATGCAGGTATCCTGTGAAGTTAGCAGGCATCGTCGCATAACAGTATATAGCCTGTTATAGTGGAAATTTCCAATGGAGTTATAGGCATCAGTACCAATATGATCACAATCATACTGGTTTTATAGCATGACTGTAAAAGGAAGGGGGAAATGCAGGAAAAAGAGAAAACTCCTCTAGTGTGAGCAACTAGCAGAATCTAGTGATACTTTCTTTAACTGTACCTGCCTTGGAGAGGAGAGGAGTTGGCGAACTGTGTACTTGGGTTTGTGTTATTTTGTAAGCTACCACTCAGCATATTTCAGATAATGGTCCTTTGTCAGAGCTGTAATTTACGAACAGAGGAAGTATAGTATGTCTTTGTATATGTCAACCTGTGGTCAATTCCACCGTAAATCACATCACAGCCTCAAGTACAGTGAGGTCTCTCCTTGTGCTACTGTGCTGCGCTGAACTGAGCAACCTGGTGCTGAAATAAACCTGCTTTGTGCCAGTTCCTGTTTGGTGAAGAAGAACACCGTCTATCCTGAGCAACAAGAATTAATGTTGAAGGATGAATGTGTAAGCATAATCGGCGTTACAGAGGGACAACCTAATCTAGAGCAGCCATTTTGTTTAGAAAAAGAAAATGAATTTGTTATTAACCTCACATCAGAAAACGACAGCATGTATTTGGCAAAGCAGCTTTCCAGGCCCCCGCAGGACTGAATAAAATGTGCTTATAATCATTTTATTTTTGAATTCTACAGCCTTATTTGTCAAACAGGTGCGACTTGCGGAGTCTCATCCCCACTGCCTATATTTATAGAGAAAGACTGCTGAGGTGATGGGGAATGGGAATGTAAAGCATCTTTTCATGGGAAGGTGACTTCAGCCTTCCTCACCTCCATCTCTTCCTCCTTCTTAGCCTCATTCTCTTCTTTTTTTTCCCGTGTTCAGTGCCAGCTGGCACGTCACTGCCTTGCTTTGCTGTGAGGCGTCAGTTTGCTGAAGCGAGTCTGACACACGCAAAGCTTTGCAGGCCCCAAACTGGGAAGGGACTCCAAGTTTCCAAACAGACTTGTTTTCTTAGGTAGGCGTACAATGCCCTAATCAATGCCTAGCCCGTGGAAGCGGGACATGAGAATCTGAACAAAACCTTTTAGATGATGTGCGATATGATTAAGCCAAGATGATCTAGTGATGGTCCGGAAAGGAACTGTATCTTGGGCCATGGTCCTTGTGCAGTGTCTGTTTCATTACTCTCATTGTTAAAAAGGGTTCTTCACCACTTACTGGCAATGATTTTGAATTAGTCCAATTATTCTGTAATTTATTAGCAAAATATTTCTGATTCATAGCATCTGCTCTGAGAGTTTTTTCTCCCATTCTTATTAACGTCTTCAGTTCCCTCTTGCCTGGAAGAAAGAGTGCTGCCTACTGGACTATGGGGCTACATAAGGATCCTAGGAAAATCTGACAGATCTGAAGATATCTCTGCACATTCTATTTTTTTATTTTTTGTTCTTGGCCTCTACACAACCTGCTGCTTGTAACTCTTATTGTTAATCTACGATGCCACACTTTGCCCTTCTGTGTCACTTTTTTTGGTTCAAGTTTTAGAACAATCAAGTGGAAAATGCATTTCTTGGTACTCGTTTGTATTCAGAGATTGCACTGATTTAACTACTAGATTTTTAAATCAACTCAGTTAATACAATCCATATGTGAGCAACTAGCTTAAGTCAGTTAAGAACCCCTCTTCAGGTATATGAATATAAACCACCTTTAAATTAAGAAAATCAAGAACACGAGGCTTAGAAGCAGGCTAAATAACAGTACTTCAGAAGTAAAATGTTAGTTATTCAGTCTGTTGTCATGAAACCTCTGGTTCTGTTCTTAGTTTTTCACTGATTTCTACCCTGTTGCATGAGTGTCTTCATTTTTCAATATTTGTGCCTTTAAAATTAGGATTTGCTAACATAGTTTGTAGAAGAATGGGGCTGTTTTGGAAAATGTTTTCTCCCTGTGGAAAACTTAAGCTTCTCAATGAATAATAGTCAAAATTGGAGCCAAATCTACCCATTTAAAAACAGCCTTTCCATTTGGAAGTGTCACTGTGGTGCCATTTGGGAGTTATTTGGCTGTCCTGTTGTCCTGGCTTCCCCTGCCTCCCATGCTGCATCATAATTGTGCATCTTACTGAATTACTGTTGTGAAGTCTTTATGTTGTGTTGCAGGACGTGTGACCAAGACAAAGAGACCCTCTGACAGAGAAGAATGAGTACCTAAGAAAACTTAAGCGCATGTTTTCTGCCAGATGCTAACAGCATCTCTTAAACAGTTTAAAGTTCTGAATTGTCCAATTTGGAGTTTTGATGGAAAAGTCAAACTTTTGAAGAGAATAGGGTGTTGAGGAAAAGCCAGTATTTCCCACAGAAAGCAGGTACTTACTAAAAGAAAAATCTTGAGTTGAAAATCTACTTTTTCAATCAAAACTAGCGACTAAAAATTCTGTTATAGGGCTGTCTTATCAGTGACAAAGTATTTGAAGGTATTGCAAACAGACTCTAGAGACGGCCCTATCTTCTGGTAGACGTCAAGAAACTGAGAACTCAGTTTTTAGCTGCTGCCTGAATCCTTATTTACTCCTCCATAAGATAGTACAAATCATTATAACTTGCATTTTCCTCATAAATGACAGAGCAAAGTGCCACCAACCGCAGGTGAATGTGTTCTCATATTTGATCATTACTGTTGTTGCAGCTGAAAGTGTAGAAATCTGATGAGTGTCCTTTCATGTGGAACTGAGGAGGTAGTTTAGCTCATTTGTGATAATGCTGTTAACTCACCTTTTCAGTAGGTCATGTGAACTTCTTGTCTCATTTGATTATGACATTGACAGTGTTAGCTGGGAGTGATGCAGATCTCATTCTGTGTTTAACTGGTTTGTGACAAAATGTGGCTTAATGAAATGTGTCTACGGGGAGAAAAGGAACTCTTCTATCGGAGCCGAACAAGGACAGAGGCACAGTTACATGCACCAGAAGGAGAAAGCATAGACTACGTCATTTATCTTGGGAAGTAAGAATTGTCTGTTAAAAAAAATAAATAAAAAAATCAGTCAGATGTAGAAGGTGAAACTCTGAAGGCTCATTTTGCTAATTGGCATTAATGTTCTGATGTAGGTAGGCAAGAAGAAGCTGATGGAGTGATACTTTAGAATACCATTTGTTCAAGAGGAAGCACTATGCATCATGGATTCATTAATCCTTGCTGAAATGGAAAAGTCATAGAGCAGCCATGGTCTAAAGTGGTCAGGATTCTTTCAGTGGCCTGGTTCAGTTGGCTGGCAGACAGACAGTACAAGTGTCATCTAGGAGATAAGCTAGGCATTATGTGTGAAAAGTGCAATAAAAAAGTAGTAGTAAAAAATTTCTTCTTACAGGCCTGGAGATAAGCTAGTATGGCAGCAAGAGGTCACAGTGCAATTGGGAAACTGCCATTGCTTGGTCCTTTATGGTGTCCACTTAGGAGAAGTTAACCTTCTGACCTTGACTTTCATCATGCCGGCATTGGTACTCTAGTACTAACTGTGGCCTTCACTTGTGATTGAAAACAGTGCGAAAGTAAGATGTGGTACAAATGAAGCTTGAGGACTCTGCACTGGGGGACCAGAGAGTAAATGTAATTTAGGAATGAGGTGAGTAAAACTTGAAGAGGAGATGTGGAATAGATGTGGCTCCTGAACTTCCATCTGCTTTGGTTATGTTGGAAAGGCAGATGACTCTTACCCTGATTCTACATATGAATTTTAGCACTCCTACTGCTTGCAGTCAGGGGGAGGAAGAGTCTATGATCTGTAGTGAATTGTTAGGTGCAGTGATGTGGATGGAAATGACTTCGGTCATAGGTGTCTGTATATATGCCTTGCAGCTATTCACCTGTATTTCACTGTGAACAAATTAAAATCTGATAACTTCAAACCCTGAACAAAGAAAGAACATTGCCCCCTTTGCTTCTTGCAGTAACTGGGGAAGGGATCACTTTTCTTCAAGGAAACCCCATGGCTTTCCAAGATGCAAAAGTGAGGTATCCCAGAGGGAACTTTAAGCAGCCCACTTTAATGATGGGAAAGAAATTTCACTATGAAATTAATGATTCAGCCCAGAGCACAGTAGGAAAATTCCTTGCCTTCTAATTCCCCATC
The DNA here is from genome assembly GCF_002078875.1 of Numida meleagris. Lineage (NCBI taxonomy): Eukaryota > Metazoa > Chordata > Aves > Galliformes > Numididae > Numida > Numida meleagris. Next base: position 13,389,544 of record NC_034417.1, on the reverse strand, counting down.
TTTGATTCCAGCTGTAGAGTGCTGTAGCGCAGATCTGTATATTTGTCAGCTATAAAATGAAATGGATTACATGAAGAGCTGTACAAAGCGATCTTCAGCACTTCAAAATTTGTCTAATGCAATTAAGACAGAAATTTCAGAAAGTGGAAGACTAGTTAGCTGCCATAAGCTAGTGTTTCATCGGATTGCATGCAGTGTAAAGCCTCCAAAAATTATGTTGTTGTGGGGACTTTCTGTTTCTAGAATGACCACAGGCATCACAGGACAGTGCTATAATGCAGTGACTGGATGGCATTGGATGAGCGTGTCTGTTGAATAAATGTATGGTGAATATAGTCAGTTCCATCACACGGACTTATAGCTGTAAAAAAAATAATTATATTTCTGTCACATCTTCCTTTAAATTATGAGGGAGGGCTTTGCTGGTTCTGCTGCTTCCTAACATCATGGGCTTATTCTCTGAAAAGAATAACAATCAAGAAAATTGAGGGTTCCACCTGCCCTCCCCACACTCACTCACAGCCCAGGTTGATCTGAGCTTTCCTAATTGCAAGACCAAAACATTTCAATGCAAATATTCCTCTTGCTTCCATCCTAGGTAGGCAGTAGTTATTTATAAGTCCAGCATGCTGTGTCTGTCTGAGGTTGCCACACGCTGTTCAACGGCATCCTGATGTTTACTTGTGCCTGCTTTCCTTTATAGATATTCTTATCCTGTGCTAGTACTGCTGTCTACTTTTAAGATGCACAGCGAATGGTGATGTTGCTCTCTACATATCAAATACAATGCATCCCTTTAGATTTCATAGTTCACTGTGCCCCAGGTGCTGTTATTATCAGTCCTGACATCATTCATTTGATATGATGGGCCCTGTCTTTCCATTTATCTGAAATGGACAGGAGATTTTGAATCATTTTATCTTCCAAGCACAGCAACATCTTTTCTTTAAAGAGTGACTTTCCTCTCTCCCCATTTCTCGCTTTCTTCCTTGTCTAATATTTTGTGTTATATTTATCCCCCCCCCATCTTTATTTCAGATTTCCTTTTCCCTTTTGTTTTTATGGGGCTTTTTTTGGTGGGTTTTTTCTTTTTTTCCCCTCTCCTCCCATGTACTCTCCCCTTCCTTCTCTCTTTTCCCCCTCTCATTTTTCTTTCTGTGCAGGACATTGATCCAGTCTTACTGCAGCCAACTGAAGGGTTCTATTGACCATATCAGCCTTGGGTTGGGAGTAGGTAGTGTCTCCCAGTCCAAACACATTTCAGAATTTAGTGAAGTTGGAAGCTGAGGTGCTCAAGGTCTTTTGCTTTGCACTTAAGCCAAGCAGGCCTAAGGGTAAGACAACAAATAAGATGTATCTTCAGTAAAACTTGATGTCAAACTTCGAGGTTCAAGATTAAAAGCAAGGTCTTACAATTGCAAACAGACTTAAAATATCATTCTATTTTTAACTGAATAAGTCCGTGCTTTAGCAACTTAACCTCTTTCTCATTAACTCCCTGTGAGGTGTCCCTGCCTTCAGAGCACGAGTCCAATGCTTCTCTTAGAAGTGCATTTACTGCCTGTGGATTCAGAAGAGGAAACTCAACCTCATCTTTATGACTGTGGTGTATCAACTTGAGATGTTAAGGATCCAGGTTTTGTAGAGTAGTTCTCCCATTTGCAGTTCTGGATGACTGCCTGTGTTTGTACATCTTTAGAGGTGAGGCTTGTAGAGATGCAGGAATATTACTGATGACATATAAGTGATATTTGAAACCAGTAGTCATCAACAAATTCACCTATAGTTGAATTTTCTATGCTCACAGTCAGTCACGGGAGAGTTGTGCGTGTTCCATCAGATCTTTGCTCCAGGGTCTGGGCTTGAATACTTCCTGTTCATTGTCTGGGGCTGCGTGGCACTAACAGTATATCTGAAGGACAGACTGCACAACTGTTTCTTTCTTCAGAAAATCATGAGTGCTGAACTCCTTGCTGTGTATCACTGTGGCAGTGTTTTCTGGCTATGTACCTTTTTAGAACAGCTTAGTTATGCTTAGAGGATCCTATCTTCCACCAGCTCCATAGCTTTTCCTGAGTCATTCTAGAGCTACTTACAGAAACGTTACAGCCTTAGAGTCTGCTTGGAGGAGAAGGTCAAAAGTGTTTGGTCTTGCCTAGTGGGAGAGACACATGGTATTTGCACAGACCACTTTAAATTGTGGAACTGATCCTTTTTACAGTGGCCATAATGGATCACATCACTGAAAGATTGTGGCTGAAATGTTTAATGGAGCCACTTTAGTTCTCATGTAGAACAAACAGGGAAATAGTATCAGTTTATTTTTGTTGTGCTCTGGTAGCCAAGCAGTACCCCAAAGGCAGCTAACAGCTGTCCCAAATGCTGACCCACATGGAAGAACTGTTTAAAGGTAGAAAAGGAGGCAGAACTATAACAAAAGTTCAATCCAAAGCATCAGATTTGTGAACAAGAGAATACAATTTAATTACAGGCAATCTGTATAGAGACAGAGGTGGGGTTTTCTTTACTCTATTGGAATTCCTTATGGCAAACACTTTCATCACTTGGTTTGAGCTGCTGGTAGTCCCATCCAGGCTGTCAGGTAGTCTCACTAATGCTGCAAAGGAGAGAAGACATAAAGCATTTAAAGCAAATATAATAGCTTGGAACTACGTTGTGAGAAATGCCTTTGATTTGAGAAGTGAATTTCATTAAATCCTGCCAAATGTAGAAAGCCAGTCGCAGCTTTCCAGTCCCTTTATTTGCTATCAGCACTTGAGATCAGCTTAATATTTTACCTTCACCCTTGGTTGCAAAGCATAACGGACAAAACCATTATCTGTGAATGTCATCGCTATTAGGAGAGGAAGAGAAGAAGGAAAGGAACTAGGGGACAGAGCTGGTGGGGATCTACAAAAATAAACAGCCTTTAACAGCATGATTGGAGGGGGAGAGTGAGATAGGAAAAATTGGTGTCTCATAATTTAATTAAGTTCTGCATCTCCTTTAGAGCTGTGGCTACAAGCTGCCAGGCAGAGGGCTAATATTTAAAGGTCATTTAAATGAGCAAAGATGTTAATCACTGGAGGGACAAAACTGAACTTTGCCTCCCAGTTCTTGCCTACTTGCTGCGATTTTACCTTCCTTCCCTTTTGTAAATAACAGCTTTGCCTGTGAATGGCATGGGGCAATTGGACCATCATAGCATCTCCTCTAGGAAAAGTCTCCATTTTTATCAGAACAATAGAATTGGTGAGTTGCATCATGAGCAGAGTGAAGGCTGTCCAAAGAGTGAGGGTGCTGTGAATTACGGACATGTCAGTGTGGAAGCTGTGCTTGTGTGCCAATACTACATTCCAGTCCACAGGCCATAGCAAAACCAGACACTGCAGTGAGAAATGCTGCAATACAACAGAGTTGATGAGGAGTCTTTCTTGTATCCTTTTCGAAGAGAACGTGGTATTTCTTTGTATGTTCTGTTGGAAAAGTAATTTATTTATTTATTTTACAAAAGGGCTTTTAGTTTAGTGACTTTTAAAATGGAATTATATCTGCTGGAAGGAAACTGTGTATGCACACAAGTTCTTGGCAGAAATACACTTGTAAATCTCAGCTGAGCATCTGTTGTCCTGCAGGTCAGGAGGGGTGAGACTGCAGGTAACTTTGCCTGAAGAACTATTAAGAAACATAACAGAGGTGATCATGTTTTCACACAGGATTTTGGCAGAAGCATTCAGTGACTTCTTGTGCTTTAGCTATTGCTAATATTTTCCAATTGTCAGAATGAGCAATGTAGCAACTATGGGTTATGAAGAAAGAGGGGAATTCAAGTAACACTGGAACTAGAGTAGTCAGAATGATTCTTGTGATGTTGCCAGAAACCCCAAGATGGCATCAGAGACCTTGTTTTTCTTACGTTAAAAACATAAGACATTTTTAGTGAATTTTGTTGTTTCTTTGTCTTCCTTTCTTAATCAGTTCTCCATTGTACCTAGTATTTTTTCAAGTATTCCAGCCTTAAGACCCTTTTTCTGCAAGCATAATTTGCAAGGCATTAATAATTTTGAAGCTGCTGGATGCAGTGCGCCCCAGTTGCAATGCAAGATTCTGCCTAAAGACCACCAGATTGTGTCCCCAGGAATATGTTTGTACTTACTCTGTTACTAGGAGGCTAGAACAGCAAAGCTGGATGCTACTCTGTAGCTAGACATTTGCCCAGTACTTAAAATAATTAGGCTCTGTACTGCGCACAGTCACTAATGAGGGAAATTAGTCAGATTTTGCAAAATTGTGCGATGATGTACTGCTCCATACAATCAAATATCCTGCAGAATTTTTCCCTGATCACTGAGTCAGGAGCAGAATATTTTCAAGCCAACTAATGAAAACACTTTCTCAGTGCAAATCTAGGATCCTTATTTAGCTTTTTATTCAGTCTTTGCAGTGAATCTAGGTAATTGTTCTACATAATGATGTAGTATGCATCAAGATCTTCTTGATGTGCTTCACATAGCTACATTTCTCATGAGCGGAGGAGCTTAAATGAGATATCCAGCTCATCTCATTTAAGTGCATACATATTTCAGACTGGTCGAAGAGATTCAAGCACCTGTCTTCAATTAGAATGAGTAGGAGTTGGATGTACTTATTTGCTGTGGAGGTTTTGAGAAGCCTTTGCTGCATGTAAGCTGGGTGAGCTTTGTAGATAGCACAGAATTTAGAGCATTTCCGAAGATACTTTGTTTGTAAGTAGTCCTGATTGTGTATGTACTTCAGTAAAGGAAAATCTGCATTTATTTTCAGGGCTGTAGCTGTGTGAATTCTGGAAGGAAAGAAAATGATAAAATTTGCATGCTGTAAGCACCTCTGAAGAGTACCAACTGTTGATTCATTCCAACCCAATGTTAAAAATCTTCAATCTGTATTCTAATTGACATTCCCAGTCCTTATGCCAGGTCTTGCCAGAATCAGAAACTCTTTGGAAATCAGCTTTTATTTCAGGGGTTTGTGATGTGTTGCTTTGTGATTTCAGCCACCGTTGTTCCTTGAGTGGAGATGATCTGAACAGACAGTGGTTGACGCCCAGTTCTCAGCTTCATCCAACAATTTACCACACCAAAGGTCTTCTGTATTACCTGCGCAGCATCGGCCGGGCTCCTGTGGTGAGTAACTTCCAGTATCTTCTGTGGGTTATTGTGTGTAGATTCTTTATTGCAGTTATGTGAGCAGCCTTGTTTTAGAGCTAGAGAGATGTGGAAGGTATCCTATGCTGTTATACCTCCATCGTTCAGGAGTGTTTTTGAAAGTCTTGGATTCTCTACTGAATCTTCTAACCAACAACTCCAACCTTCAGAGTCTTTGCACACCTGCAATTTGAATATGAATTCCTTAAAGCTCCTTAGTATCCTCAAAGTACTTTGACTAAGCTAGATATTTGTAGCAGGTTATTGCTATCTTTCTGGCAATGACAGGAGAAATTCTGTAAAGGAGTAGTCTGAACGGATTGCGCAAAAGCCCAAGGTGGAGCAATCTGTGCAATCACAAAAACACAGGAGCTAGTCTTCAAAATGGTTGAACTTCCCTGCTGCTTTAGTGAGAAGAAAATGATTTTTTGGGGGTCTGACAGAAGTTCGTGAGAAATTGTACTACTGGGATATGTCTGGGCTCTGTCCCCATCTGCTCGGTCTTGTTGCCCAGCAGAATGAAGAGTTCTGAGACTTCACAATAAAAAACACAGAAAGTTTCAAATGTCACTGAACAGAATGGAAGTGGATGGGCAGACTGGCAAGTTGGCTTCTTATAGCCCCAGTCAGGCAGAAAATGTCCAGTGATGCACAGTTCCCTCTGGTCTTGATGAGAAAATCCTCAGACGAGGTGAAAATATCTGTGAGTTTATTTAAGTGAATTTTTGTGGAAATGTGCTATTTTTGGCCTAGACAACAGCCCTGATGTTCAGCTCTGCACTCCAAGGGATCTAATGGAAGTTCAATTTGCAGCTATGAGTTTACTCACCAACATTTTCTTTGGGTTTTGAGCTGCGTCTGATCAGTTTTGTTTTATCATGCTAATCTTATTGGGTCTTCTGTATTTAAATTTATCAGAACCATCCCTGTCATATCCAGATGCATAAAGTTGAACATACACGCAGTGCAAGATTCGATCTTGAAGTAAGACTGTAGATCCTATCATCTCTCTCACTCACAGGCTGTATGTTAGACGTGGTGAACTGATTTTTCTTTGCCTTCGAAGAGTACATCGATTTTGGTCTGTACATGCTCACAAATGCATTTTTCCTCCCTCCAGAAGAGAGCTGGGCTTCTTCTGCCCTGCACCCACTGCCAAGGTCCCATGAAGATAAGTTCATTGATAGCCAAATGATTTCCGTGGAGTGATTTAGTTTCATTTATCCTGGGGATGCACAAGCAGTCTCTTCAAAGCAAAGAAAAGCTGCTTGTAATAGAAAAGGAAAGAACTTTAAAGTTAACAGCCTTTCAAACCAAGACCATTTTACTTTTAATTGTTAACTTGAACCATAGAAAACAGCCTTCTAACTGCTTCTCTTGGTGGTTCTGGAAACCCTAGTAAAAGAAGGGGCTGGATGCACTGTGGCATTGCAGCTCTCCACTGCAGGGGATTTCTTTTCAACTGAGAGCAGTGGGAGTATGAGAGAACTGTGCTTGGGAGCAACCAGGACTGAGTGGAAAAGGGATGTTCCTTTCCCCTTGAGCGTTTGTGCTGAGAAAATGCTATGGTTTGCAAGTTATGGTTGACAATGCACTTGCAGTATGCAACAGGAAAGTGCAGCCCATACAGAGAGAGCAAGCTGCAGTGAAGAGCAAGATACTTTTGGAGGGGACAGAAAGAAGCTCCTAGGGACCAGGAGACACAAAGCAGTGTTTGCTTTCAAAGGTATTCTATCAAGATTGGAAACAGATCTGACTGCAAGGATGTAGCATTTTGTGAGCAAAAAATCCTAGATGTGTCTGCCTCAAGACTTTGAGATCGAGTGCTCTCGCAGTGCTACTAAGGAAAAATGGAGATTTTGAAGAATAAATAAATATCAAAATGTTCTGTTTTCTAACAGAGTTTTTTGCTTCCATTTTCTATTTTGCTTTTCCCTTGTTTTAAAAGCTTCCTGATTCTGTGAGTCATGAGGGGGATTGTTCTTGAGTTTGAAAGCAGTCCTTACCTTTATGATGCTCAATGCTGGCACATAACTTTAAATAGATAAAAATTTGCATGTGTATCTTGAGTCATACCCCAGTGAGCGCAAGGCTTGAAATTTGACTGTGTGTGTGTCCCAGCTATACAAGAAGGACAGACTAGAGAAAAAAGGATAGGAAGGTCCCTAGTTTGCTTTGTGATTGCTCAAACATGACCCAATAAATGTTCTGCATTGAGTGTTATAGCTACAAAATACAGTTTTGTCTTGGCTAAATGGGGAGGCTTAAGCTACTCTGTAGCATAAAAATGAGGCAGAAGAATGTACTATAAAAAAAGATTTGTCATATACATTGAGAATAACTGCAATATTCAGCAAAGTTAATTAAAATGTAGGTCTGTGCAATGTGCAAATGGAATGGAAACATTTCCAGTAGCACTGACTTCTCTGCCATGGAGGTGGGTGGCAAACCGCAATACATCCCGGGGCATGAAATGGTGTTACGGAGCCTGGCTTTTTTAATCCTTTACTAATATGGAAGGCTTGTTCCAGACTTGTCATTTAAGGACTCACTGGCAGGTTTCTTGAGATGCTGAATTATAGACCTCCTACTTATCAGGCAGCACAGCTATCTGAGCAGCTGATCATCCCTGTGTGGTTTCCGATAAGTAATCTTTTAGGTAATAATATATGCGTCTTGCATGTTAGTAATTCTGTAAATTGGCAGGTAATTGATACCCAGTTGAGCTGGGATCTCTGCCTTGAAATAGAACCACAGCTATAAAATCTTCCTTGATATTCATAGGAGTAAATTCTAGGTGGTACCTGTGGTTAAACTAATCTATGACTATGTATTGCTGAAAGCATAGATGGAGCACTAACTGGAAAAATGCCTGTCATTAAAAGAACCAGTAAATGCAGCTGTTTGGAAGCGGCCATTGTGGGGTGATTCCCTGTGCTTCAGGCGGTTGCTTGCAGTGCAGGGGCTGCATAAGCCCTGCATGTATGCACACAGCCTGGCTGCTCCCACTGGTGAGGCCTCACCTCGAGCGCTGCGCGCAGGTTTGGTGCCACAAGATAAGAAGGACATAAAACTACTAGAATCTGAAGGACGGCTACAAAGATGATGAAGGGTCTGGCGGGCAAGGTGTGTGAGGAGCTGCTGGAGTTGCTCAGTTTGTTCGGCCCGGAGCAGAGATGCTGAGTGGAGGCTCATGGCGGCCTGCAGCTCCTCACAGGGAGCAGAGGGGCAGTGCTGCGCTCTGGTGACGCCGCAGGGCCTGAGGGAATGGCATGGAGCTGCCTCAGGGGAGGGTCTGGTGGGGAAAGTACAGTGAGTGTTTGGACAACACTCTCAGGTACACGCTTTGAATTTTGGGTGGTCTGTGTGGAGCCAGGAGTTGGACTGGATAATACTTTTGCAGGTCCTGTCCAACTAAGGATATTCTGTGACTAGAATTGTCCAGCTAGGTCGGACCAGTGCGATGAATCTTTGCATGTGTGTGCCATAGCATCCCCAGTCAGTGTGCAGCTTGTCAGAGCAGCTGGAAGAATTTAAATGCTCAGTTCCTAGATAATTAAACTTCCTGACTGACTGCAGCTAAACTTAGTTACTGTATAACTAGTAAATAAGCATACTAGGGTAAAACTTGCCTTAACAGTTGGTGGAAGAAGTTCATCTACTCCATCTGTTTCTCCCCTCCTGTCTATGTTTATGTAAGAATGCATATTTTTCTCCCTCATCTATTTTTTATTGATCCATAGTTCTTCCCTACCTTTTGACACCTGTCCCTTTGTCTCTGACGTATGCCTCAGAAAACTGTTTAAATGAGATCTTGAAGTTCCTTTCTAATCAGCGCTGAATATTGTTTTAAAACGAACCAATTCCTCCTCTTTAGAAATTCTTGTCTTTTCATTGACAGATTTCTGAATTTTCCTGATAAAGACATGGAGAATATATGTAACAGCAGTGTGTGTATTGACTTCATATCTCAGAGGGCAATGAGATTGATTATTATTTAACACTTGGGTCAATATTTACCTCTTGGGTCATTAAATCGTGATTTTCATTTCTGTAGAAGTTGATATCTGACTATGAAGGCAATCAAAACTTCCATTAAAACTTGGAATGTGCCTTGTACCTAGTTTATATGATAGCTCACACGGGAGATGGATTAGATAGATATATTAGGTAGTATGGAATGAGATTATTTGTCATGAAGATAGATAATGCTCTGTGCTTGATGTCCAGGAATTCATGTGAAGGTCTGACCACATAACGATAGATTTTTACACAATTGCACAATTACATTTTCCTGAAAATTATGTAGCATGGTTTCTGAATTTAAAGACGCCAAAGTGATGATTAATTACTGGGGAAAGGTACAGTTTTTAAATCTCCTGAAGATAATGCTAGAGTTGAGAAGTCAGAGGAGCCTGACAAATTGCTCTGTTGTATCATAAGTTACCATGAACTCTCAGGTTCCTGAGTTGGCATGGAATCTTGCACAGGTGTCATGTTTATTTCTGCTGCAAACAGAAATGCTCTGGTGTTGACAATGGATTCATGAGATCGTGTCAGATCTAATAGATAAAGCAAGATAGAGCTGACTAACGAAGTTTGACGCTGGTTATAGGCATGGCCCGAGTTCTGAGTTTGTCTGAAGTGAAAAAAATATGTTAATCTTCACTATATAATGTCTGTTGTGAAGAACCAGGAAACTTACTTCGGTGTTCAGGATTTTGCCTTTTTTCCCTCCCTAGGTATTCTGTGACTACCATGGCCACTCCCAGAAAAAGAATGTGTTCCTCTATGGTTGCAGCATCAAGGAGACCTTGTGGCAAGCAGGCTGCATGGTTGACACAGCAGTTATCACAGAAGATGTTGGCTACAGGGTAGGTCCACTTAGTTCCTTTCTGTGATTGCTGGTATGTATGTGCACCAACATTGCTCTTTAAGATGAGGTCAGATCACAAGTTCTGTAGGTAGCTGCAAACTTCTCTTACTCCAGAGGAGTAGAGGTCCAGAAAACTTAAAGTACCTTAGTACCTTCATGCACCAGATATCAGCAAGAATATTGTCAATAGGTGGATGTCTATTTCATTTTATTAAGATCCTGTTTTATTATCTTCAGCCACTAACTAATAGAAATATTGTATTTCTGTGTTTTATAAGTTCCAAGTGTATATGTGCTTTTCTCCCCCTCAACTCGTGAGCGGTCCCTGTGGAAACATTTGTTTCACAAGGAAAGCAGGAAGGGTGCTTACAATCAGGACGTCACTTGTGTTTGAATTCAGAGAGCTTGAAAAAGCTGAGGATAGCTCGCTGTTACACAAACAGAATTCAAATGCTGCTTTCGGCATCTGGAGCCTGTCTTGAATCTGCAATGAAGAAACCAAAAGCAAGCCTCCAAGGCTGTCCAAGAATCTGCTGTGGCCTAGACGAAAGATTTTGTGATTAGAATTCTCTCTTTTGCACAATATGGGAAGTTTCTCTTCTTCCTCTTGTGAGTAGTTGGGGATGATCGTGGCCTCCACGATGGATTTACTTCCCAAAAACATGAGCAAAATACCTCTAGAAAATGGTGATTTCATAACAGCCTGTGTCTCATAGACCATTGACTCAACTGTAGCCCTTGACGATTCATGGGAGAAAGAGTCATTGTTATCTTCTAATATTTGGCCTCAGATGACTTGCATGGCATTGACATCGCAAAACCCAATGTCAGGATTTCTCCTTTTAATCACCATTCCAGGCCCCTATGACAGCAATCTCTGAAGGGACATCGGTAAAGAATCCTAATTCCATTCTGTCCAAATGGAGGATTAAAGACAGGGTCCTGCATGAAGGGCAGCACCCCTACTGTTGTGCATGCTAAATCCAACTGTATGAGAGACAGGGAATGCAGTTATACTAATCATTAAAGAATCCTTTGAAAAGATGTGTTTTCACCCTCCCAAAAATACAAATGAAAGATAATTAATGAGAAAAGTAGAGAAGAAAGGACTATTAGTGTAAAATCCAGTGAAAGCTGGTAAAATGAAAAGAATATTAAATTCAGATTTGCTAATGCTTCGAAATGAGTCCTGACTACAGAGACATTACTGTTACCTGCCAGCGTTTTTATGTAATCAGATGTAAAAGATTGATTATGCATATGATTTCAATTGTTTTTAAAAACTAAACTGAAGTAGGGATCTGATTATGGTACTTCATAATATATATTTACAAAAATCTGTGTGCTGTTTCAGATAAGGGCAGAATGAAAACTATCTGGACCTTCACGCACAGTTTAACTGGATCTAATGGTTGTGCTCGGGATTATAATTGTTTGGGTGAACTGACTGTGCTGTATTTTGTTAATTCCTGTTTAACCCAACTCCAGGAAAACGTGGAAGTGCTGCATGGAATCATAATATTTTGCAGTGAATTGTACTTTGAAGGCAATTCAGAAGCATTGAATGTTGAGTCTAGAGCAAGTAATCAATTTTAAAGATTCCTCTGTTCAGTATTCCCACAGGAAAAGGAATTCTGTAGCTCTTAATAGCACACTGGAGATCTTGACTTAACAGTTAGGCTCATGCTGGTCTCAGATTTGAAATGTAATCTCTCACTTTGTTCCAGTTTTCTGTTTTCATCTCAGTTTTTTCTGGACCTTATGAATCTATAGGTCTGTACCTTAAAGAACTGATAGGGTCCGTTCACAGCTGTAGATAGGATATACTGAAAATAACATTTACTTTTTTATTACAGAGGTGTGTATGGTTAAGATGTTTGCAGTGGGTGTTGCAGAATAGTTTAGGCCAAAGATTTATCATTTGCATCTGTCACGCTTTAAGAGAAAGCCTACTGTTAAACATTACTCTTTCAATTTTGATGAAACCAAATATTCCTGTACAGAGCTATGACGTAAAGCTCAACAGAGTGGAACTAGAATTGCTCAGAATCAATCAGTTTCACTGATTGTTATTGGAAAGTGAAATTAGCTGGTTGGCTTTCACCGCCCAAACTGAATGAAATTCAAGGGAAAATGCCATTAGCGATGAGCAGAAACATCATCTGTATGATTCCGTTCCATTCAGAAGTTTAAGAAAGCTGTCGTCAAGGAAATAATGAATGTTCTTATTTTACTTGCTATTCCCTAGATGGACCAGATGGTCTTTGGGCATATACCAGTATGCAAGCACTAAAATTTATATGCACGTTTGTGTGTATGTATGTAAAAGCCCGCTTTCTACGCAGCATACCTAGTGTTAATATATCTAGTATATATTTCTACAGAGATCGTGAATAAGTGGTGCATCCACATTGATAGAAATATTTGATACTGCAGTGTATTAGGAGTATTTATAGGCTGTTGTTGGGAAAAATGATTTCTAGAATAAGAAAATCACTTGGAGCTAAGATATGATTTTACAGAATGTTCATATTTCCTCTTTATTGTGATTTTCTACACAAAGTGTATCAAATGTACCATTTGATCCCAGATGAGAATATTTTGGTTTATTTCACAATGCAAGATAGTTCAGTGTTAAGCTCTATTTTCCTATAATTATCTGTGACCTTCAGTGGGATTACACATTCCCCTTCTCTGCTGTGTGCGATGTTTGAACCAAATTCCTCCTATAGCTGAATCCCATGTCAAATTGTGAATGCATAATGGGAGGAGCTGGAAAGGAGAGAATGGAAACATTGTGTACTGAGCAATGACTGCAGCCCTCTAGGCAGAACAGGAAAATGTAGTTAATGTTGAAGCAGCTTGAAAATAAAACTTTGTGAGTGATTTCAGCAGTCCAAAACTATTGGATGAGCAAATATTTCATTTTGGATGGGATACACTAAATGTACTTCTAGCATTTTTGTCTGTGACTGGGAAAAAACAACAACAACAACAACAAAAAAAAAAAACCACAACAAAACATTAGAATATGAGGATTTCACTTGGGATGAACATAATGAATCCAGTTTGGCACTAGTTGGAACTATCAGTTTCTACAGATTTGGTGATACGCACTTTAAAAACCATAGGTCTCTTTGTGGATGTGTGAGTGATATAAATGCATGTACATCTGTTCAATTCATTTTCTCATTGCTGATACTTTCTCATAGACTCTTCCTAAAATCCTGGACAAAGTGGCCCCTGCATTTGTCATGAGCAGCTGCAGCTTCCTTGTAGAAAAGTCCCGGGAGTCGACAGCCCGGGTGGTGGTGTGGCAGGAAATGGGTGTGCTGAGGAGCTACACCATGGAGAGCACGTACTGCGGCTGCAGCCACGGTCTCTACAAAGTGAGTACACCTTTCAAAGAACTACGTGCCACCCTCCTTCTAGTGTATGTCTCATGAGCTTGGAGGAATAAAGAGAGAGTGCTGTTTTCTTGCTGTCTGGTATTGCCAGCTTTCTTCAAACCTTCTGCAACATGAGTGTAGCCATGCTTCTGAGTTTCTTCTCAGTTAAATCTTTCCACAATCCGTCACTCTTTTAATCTTCCATGCCAGGGAAGTAGATTCCTTGCTATGAGGTTTCATTTGACAGTGAAATAAAAAGAAATTCCAGTCTAATGCCAAAAGCATTGAGCTGAAGGAAGAAGTATTTTTGAGATGATACAGGGTGCTTATTTCTAATGGTATTCACAGTAGGTCTAAGGTAATTAACATGAATATTAGGAGTCATATACTCTCTGCTGAAGTCTGTCTGAGCATTTGCTTGGCTAAACTTAAGAGCCTGCACTGAGAATTTTGCACTTGGAGTTTCCTGTTACTGACAGCCAAAGGTAGCTAATCTATGAGCTCAGGCCATGGCTTTGACTGTGAGCTAGAAGACCTAAATTTCATATCAAATGAGGTTCTAGATTTTGTGGGAAGGACTGTACTTGTACTGAATGCATCAGAGACAGGAGCCTCTTGGCACTTTTTAAGTACACTGTTTGAACTCTGGTAATTATATTTAGCTGTTCATAATTCTCCATTTACTCAAATGGTGAATTCTTTCAGTTCCTTTCCCAAACCTGTTGCTTTCGTGGAAGGGGTTCCATGCTCCACCTTATTTCTCCCACTAGGGAGCAATCCTCATCTATACAGCATTCATGTGTGGTTAAGGATCCAAAAAGACCCTTAAGGAAAGAGCCAATATTACAAATAACAATTAGTAAGACATTCAAGTCATTATTCTTTCCAAGCTCTATACTAATCCTTCTACATTTCATAGAACGTAGCCAGCAAGTATTCAACTACTGTTTTAACAATGCTCTACTATACACACATCATTTCCAAGACAGGAAAGGCAGAAGAAAAATCTGAAGACAGTTTAAAGAAAGAGAGTATAACTGCCCTGAGCATTACACCTAATGCTTCCTACTCTGAGAAGCGCTGATGGGATTTTAATAGGCACCACAGGTCGAGGCAGGGTTTTGAATCTTTAGACAGTGGGGAAAAATTCTACCTTGACTAATGTCAATGGCAGAACTCCTAGTGATCTCCATGGAGGAGAACTTCAGACATTTCCTAGATAATCAGAGTAACATCTAAAACCAGTTGGACATCAGGCTGTATCAATGTCTAATGATTTGTTCTCTTCTTCCTTTAGTATGTTCAACCCAAATTTGCTTACATTGTGCCATCAGATTTATAATGTTTTATGCAACGGAGTCTACCAGCACTTAGTAAATCAGTGGTCAGACTTATGATAGTGTTGATAGCAGTCCTGGATCCTGACCTTTGACTTTCTTCCTACTTGAAAATGGTGAAAGTAACGGTGAATGGAGCTGCTTTGCTGGCTGTAAACTGAGATACAAACTTCTTGTGCTTGAAGTTGCACAGACATATCTGATAGGGAGTTTGCAAAGGATTTAGGAAAAACAAGAAAGCTTTATAGAGGCTGCAAGAGGCTTAAATATTAAATGCACAGGGCTGTCAAGTGAGCCTCCTCTCAGCACAGAGCAATGTTAAAGGAGGGCTGAGTTAAACCAGAAGGTAGCCTGCCTGATAGAATCGGGGAAAAAAGTTCCTAAAGTTTTTCGAAGGCACAGTGTGTGGTGTATCTTGGATAGAAACGTGACATTTATTTCTAAAGCAGTTTAGTGAGTGAAAAGTAAGGCATGAATTTGTTACTAGTGATATGTAAATGAGAAACTGTTGTGACCTCAGCCTCGATTAAAAGTCATTTGATTTCAAATGAGTATGAGGGAGGGCAGAAATGAGAGCAAAAGAAAAGATGACTTGTCTCTGTTGAATCTCCCTGTCTGTGTGATCAATGGAAATGCAATAAGCCAACTACCCTTAAGGAAGAGAAACATAAAACTAAAGAAACTATTGATCTTATCTAAGGTTTTATTCAACATAAGGAAGAAAAAAAGAAAGGGAAAAAATCTAGACTCTTTTTCATTTTGACTGGATTGTCCAATTGAGTCTTTGAGGAACAGTGTCTCCATCTGAAAGTTGCTTAAAACAAAGCAGCCCATTTCAACAGGGAATTCTCCTTCTTACTTCTACCAGTTTACAGTCTCACAATCAAAACAAAAAAATAATCAGAAACTGCCTATCATTCCTCTCCTACTGTGAAGGCAGTTAGCATTATTCCCTCGTTGGAACTATTACCCTCCAGATTTTTATTACTGTCCTCCTTTTGCAGGATGTTGAGCCACCTTGTCTTATTTGATTTGTAGAATACTGAATACAAGGCTGTACCAAAAGAAGTTCTACTGAGTCCAATCAGGAGCAGTCACGGGCCCAAATGAATCAAATCTGCTCTGACGCATATTGATGTTCTCCTAAATTTCTTCTGTGTGATTAATGTTTAAACTTGTATGTCTCTTTGCCGTTACTGTATCCTATTATGCTACACTTTCTCTATTCTTCTTGATTCTTTATTACCTCGCCTGCTAGTTAAGACCCCTGTAGTAACATACTCCACTGGGCTGTTCAGTTCACTAACTGTATGTATCATCCTACAAGTTGATATATTTTGTGCTGTATATATTTCCTTTCCAAAACAGATATATTAGCGACACAGCAAATCTCAAAAACTCAGCTTCATGCTCTCTTAGTACATGCTATGTTGGAAAAGCATTTTCCTTGACGTGTTGTGCCTGGTGGAGGAGATGAAGTACTAATGTAAATAGACTTTAGCTTCTTGCTTCAAAGGGATATGCACAACAAGGAGTAACAAATGAGTTTTTAAATTATTCCAGATATCTTGACAGTACCCTTTGAAGGAGATTTTACTGGTGACATGGATCCCTTTTTGAAGAAAGTCTTTGGGAGAACCAAGAAAAGAATTAATTCTGTCCAGTCTAATGCTTCTGAGTTAGAGGAATTGAATACCACAAATTTTATCACCAGACTCGATGAGAGGGAAAAGCCATCCTTCTGCAGAAATGCAGGAAGTAGGGAGAGCAGTACCAAGCAGAGTGGCCATACAGTTCATAAGAAATTGTTGATAGTTGCTCAAAACACCTTTGTTGTAAGGAGGGCTTCAGGAATTTCTGGAGTGTTCTTCCACAGAACCCGTG
This sequence comes from Numida meleagris, assembly GCF_002078875.1. Lineage (NCBI taxonomy): Eukaryota > Metazoa > Chordata > Aves > Galliformes > Numididae > Numida > Numida meleagris. Next base: position 13,372,875 of record NC_034417.1, on the reverse strand, counting down.
TTCACACTGGAAGAGTTTTTCCTTTTTTGAGGCCAGCTGCTCAGCTCACTGGAGTGGTGCAGCTAGCCAGAGATACATGAATACCAAACAAAGCTTGAGAGAGAAACTGTTTTTCATTTTTTGTTTTGTTTGATTTGGTTTTTCTTGCATCATCTCCAGTCATTTACAATAGGAGAAAGTAGAGGTAAAATCGTGCCTGATTAAACAGCAGCAATTGGCAGGTAGAACCTGGCCAGAATAACTGGCCAAAGTCATGACGTATCTAACCGGTAGAAGCCCCCATCTCCACAAAACTCATCCCAAATAAATTGAGAGTAAATGTCCCTGAAGGTTCTGTGTGCCATCTTGTGAGTGAGGATGTGTCTTTAGTAATATAGCTTGTGTTCCACAAATGATGTTTTCACTTGTCCTCCAGAAGCAGGAGATCTGCTACAGAAGATGCCATCTTGCTGAAGTCTGACTTTCTTCTGTTTAGTAGGTTAATGAATTGCATCTTTTTTTATGCTATGTTGGCGTTAAACCAAGATAACCTTCTTGGTAGATCAGAGCCAATAGTTTGTATTTCAGAGATGGAAGTACTTAAATACTGAGGGATAAAAGGACAGAGCTGCTGATAAACCTGTAGCAGAGCTGCATAAAAAGCCCTGCATCCTGGCCCCTTGCGTAGTTACTGCTGTGATGAGAGTGTAATAAACTGGAAGAGCTGCCATTATCCATCCCCTGTAACCTGGCTGGCATTTACTGAATTATTTTATACAAGTAATGAACCAGTGAATTACCATGAAAGTGTGGCAGAAATAAAGCGGTATGACAAGATGAAAGCCTTTCCCCTTGCTACTCCTTTAGAGGTAGACCGCTCTGGTTTGACCCATTTCTGCCCAAAGTAACCAAATTGTTACTAACGTATCATTTGTCCATGAAATTACAGCACTATTTCTTTATAGTTATCTGTAGGCAATGAAAGATTTTCTTTATCTTCCTTATTATTGCATATTGCATACTATATTTCTCAGGAATTTTTATGTATGCCTTATTCATAAGCAGTTTATTACAGTCAATAGTCAGAAATTGAGTTGTTTTGAGGGAGTTTGCAGTCACATAACACTGCTTCTGTATGCCAGTAAAGATGTATATCATTCTTGTAATTGGACGTCTAGTGCACAAGCTTGCAAATAATTTTAATTTGGACTTTTGCCAGTATTCAGGCACCAACAAAAATGGTTGCAGCAATATTCTTGCCACAGAGCATATTTGATAAGTACTTGCAGAAGGGAAATGAAAAGAGATGGGGTTTATTCTGTGCTTTCTGATGCACGTTCCTGTAAATTGCTTACATCATCTTTAGAGTCTGAAACTTTTCCTATTTCTGGTTTCCATTGTCTCCCAGATTTTACGCTTGTCCTAAGTATGGGTAAGTTTCACAAGCGTCCAGAAGTTTCTTTCTGAAAAATCATCCCCAAAATGTGTGTTTAGCTAACCCACTGCAATCTGGGAATGTCGTTCAAAAGCAGATGCTGAGAAATACAGAAGAATGGTTTTTTTTCTTCATAGTTCTGCTTCCAGTTCTGGTCCAAAGTGGCTCAAATTGGAAGCAGCTGTAATAGGAAGAAAAGCATAGGAGGAAAAAAAATAGTTATCTCATGGTAATCTAAGGATTGAAGAATCAAATTAAGGTTTCTGCTTATTATGTTTTCTTTAGTAGTTACCCACTGCAAAAGTTTGCATCCTTTTTCTCTATTTTCCTGCTCCTTTTGTGTCCACCACTCCTTAAGGAAATGGGGAAAGGCACGTGGGAAAGAGGGCTTTTGAGCAAACCAACCAGGACACAGTGAGCATTCATCTTCCTTGGATTGCCAGAGCAACATAATGATTAGTCTGCAAGCACCATGTCTTGTGGCTTGCAGCCACAAACCTGTGTTTTCTGGTCCTGTTAGGCTGGATTGAGTCAGATGAGCTAGTCTTGGATGAGAACCCTCCACAGACTTGGCAGAAAAAAATGAGTGCTATATCCTAACCCAGATTTTGTTGATATAAACATGTTACAAAAGGAGAAATATATATGGTCCTGAAGTACAGAGAAATGAAAAATCAGCTAACTTCTCTGCCTTTTGGAACCAATTTCAAAACTGATCAAATAGAATCTCTACTTCTCCAGCTCCTAAATAGGCAGCCTAGCGCAATCTGAGCCCTTTGGAAGTAATAGTATCTTAAATTAGTTCCTCTGTCTCTGCTGTTGGTAGATTATTGAGGGCTGTCTGTCATTGTAACTGGAGAACGGATCCCATCCTGTATTGTGGTTTGTAATTGCTTTGTTGTTTTATTTTTTTCAGCACAACAGAAAGTAATGATGAGATCATAATAGATCTGACTCTGCAGAGTTGGAAGCATCTAGTTCTGTAGAGGTATACTGGACATGGATGGATTTAGAATAACAAAGCAGAGCCATCATGTGCCCCCTTCTTGCTTTCAACTCTTTTCCGCTATCATGAAATTGGAACAGTTGCATTAGCTCTGATGTTTACCGCTTCTGTTTGGGACTCAGTCTTAAAGTGCTTGTTCCAACAAATCCCTACAGTCCTTTCTTTTTACTTGCAAATGATGTTAGCATCTCCTAGTTGGCAGCTGGTTTATTTATTAAACCAAGGGACACATCAGATTCTGTGGGGCTGAGGAATGGAAAACAGATGTTACCTTGATTCTGTATGTCTCTGAATGCTGATATCCCTCTTTTTTTTTTTCCTTCCAATATATTGTAAACAACTGATGTCTCTGCTTTTTTTTCTTTTATGAGATCTTTCTCCCTCAACTACTTTTGAACTGTCCTAGATGCTTGGTTGCAACCAAGTCTTTCCATATTCTTGGGAAGAGAGGTGGTAGGTACAGATATAAAAGGATCATCGAACTGCTTCCCTACAAGGGAAATGAAGAATAAGACTAAGTGGAGTCATAAATGCAAGTATCCTGTCATACTCGTTTTCTAGAAGTTGAGAATGAGATTAGATGGAAGATTCCTACGGTTTGACATTGGAAACCTGGACAACTTAGATACTAGAAGCAAATAATCCATTTGCGATGAACGAAACCAGTGTACTTTTGTGAAGATATCAAAACAACAAATGTGATCACCTTCTTACCAAGGGAGTGCAGCACCTTCCAGGTGGTAAGGAGGAGGAAGATCTCCTAGAATTACTTTAGTGCTGCCATACTCAGAAGTTAAGCCATATTTTGTATAGCCAGAAGGGTGAAAATGACTAAGTTGTGGTCAGGGCCATTTATAAATCCTGTTTGTTCAGTTTAAGGTTATAGCTGAGTATCTGGCATTGCTTCAGGTGTGGAATTGTTAGAATCCTTACTAGTTTTGCAGTACAGGTGATTAGAACAAACAGAAAACTACAGAAGTGAAGCAAATTATATTCTTTAAGACTAATTTTAATTTTCTATTAATTATATTAATGGTGACACAAATCAGACAATTGCAGTCAAGCAAATGTGTATGCATTTTTTTCTGGATGAAATGTTACTGTTTCACCTGAAGCCCACTAGACAGTTTTGAATGGTGTAACCTTGAAGATCAGTGGGATTTGAGTCTGCTAATGAAAAGAACTCTTGGGGAGGATGTGGGATAGAAAAGCAAAATTCCTAATGGAAACTAACTGCAGTATTCTGGCAGTGTCTCTTTAAAAGTCTAAATATCATTGCACATCATCCTTTCAAGTTTTCTGAGGAATTACAGCAGCTAGGTTTTTGATTTCTGATGTCTCTCTTGCTTGTTAATCTGGTCCCATGTGGATTTATTGTACAAATCTATTTGGCAGCTGAAAATTGCCCTTTGATGAAACTCATAGTCTAATCATGAACTCCTCAGGCATGGAAAATAAGAATGGGGAGGTGGCAAAAGCACAGGCTAAAGGAGCCATGTTTGTCTTTTGCTCTGCATGGATTTTAGAAGCATCTAAATTTCAAAGTCTTTTACACGCAGGATTTTCTGCAAAGATTGATTTTGCATCTCTTAGCATCGTAACATTTGCCATGCTGGATCAGACCGTTGGTCCATATAATCAGGTATCCTGCCTCATACACAGTTTGGTTCCTCGTGGCTCAGAAGAGAACAAAACCAGGCTGTAATGCAACTGATTCAATTACACTAAGACATGGAAAAGAGGAAATAATCCTACCAGCCCGCCTGACCTGCCTGCCTTCTGTTACATATGCTGCACCATGAGGCCTGACTATTTCAAGGTGGTAATCGTAGAATCACCAAGGTTGGAAAAGACCTGCAAGATCATCCAGTCCAACCGTCCACCTGTCACCAACAGTTCTCACAAAACCATGTCCCTCAACACCATGTCTAAATGTTCCTTGAAACTTGAGGCCATTCCCTCTAGTGCTATCACTAGTAACAAGAGAAAAGAGACCAACCCCCAGCTCACTACAACCTCCCTTCAGGTAGTTATAGAGAGCGATAAGGTCTTCCCTGAGCCTCCTCTTCTCCAGACTGAACAATCCCAGTTCCCTCAGCAGCTTCTTATAAGGCCTGTGCTCCACACCCCTCACCAGCTTCGCTGCCCTTCTCTGGATCTGCTCTAGGGCCTCAGTGTCCTTCTTGCATTGAGGGGCCCAAAACTGAACATGGTACTTGAGGTGCGGCCTCACCAGTGCTGAGTACAGAAATAATGATAATGAGCAGTAATGATAACGAGCAACTTGGTCTGTAAATAATTATGGCACTTTTCTATCCCCTTTTGTAATAGTTTCCCACACGGGATTTCCTGCAGCAGTGAATTCCACTAGTTGATACATAAAGGCTATCCGTTATCAAGTGTAAACTATATATTGAATCTTCTTTCTCCATTCTGTCCCTTTGCTGATTTCTGCATCGTAATTCTCACAGCTGCAATAGTTCCCAGTCTGTTTAATCTGTTAGTTCTCTGCCACATCCACTGCTGTCTCTGTTCTTCTATGATCCAGTCGTAGGTCCCTTGGTCTTGTCATAAAGTAATCAAACTAGATCTATTAATTCTCTGCAACTTTGAAAATTGTAGGTGCATCTTTTTTTTTTTCATCCAGTTCTTGTCTCTTTGGCCTCTTCCTTTTTTTATGTTCCCAATCCATATTTATTTTTTCTCATGTGCTTAACTCCTGTACTAATAGCGTTGTCTTTCCTCCTTTTTTTTTTTTTTTTCCTTCTACCACAACACTTATTTCAGCTTATGGTCCCATAAGGGACCATTAGCTCTTCTGATTTTGACCTCTTATACAACATAGACCCTTGGGTTTTACTCAGGCAGCTTTGTATCAAACTCTATTACTTGTGTTTGTGTAAGAAGGTTTTTGTAGAAAAAAGAATTCAGACTGGATTTGAGAGCATCACATGATTGGAAATCCATCTGGTCCTCTGATATTTTGTTCCAGGGATCAGAAAGTGCTAAATAATATTTCCTTGTACTAATTTGAATTCATCTGCCAGCTATTTTCAGATGTACTCTTGTTTTTTCTCTGCTGGTTTAAAGAGATCTTTAGTACCTTGCAATTTCTTCTCTTAAAGATACTTACAATGCAACCAAGTCACTTTTCAGTCTTTTTTGATAATTAATTAAAGCAGGCTGAGTTCTGTAATAGTTTGTATGAGAACGTGCACGTAAGTACCTCTGAATTAGTTAAAGGAGCAAGTGGAAGGTCCTGTGCTAAACCACATTAAGCCACGTGTCAACACTGTGAAGCGGAATTAAGGCGGCCTTAATTAAATTTGGCTTAACTCATTTCCAAAGTAAATTAAACCAAACTGAATTGCAAACACTTTAATTCTGAATAACGGAGCAGAAATATGTGCTTCTGAATGTGATAAACTTATAGAGGAAGGGGTTGCTTTTGCTGGATAGTCTGTGAGGCAGAGAAGGCAATATGTCTAGCCAGGATATTTCTGGAGCTTCATGGCTTATCTTTAGGTAAGAATCTCTATTGTATACTGCATATGGATGACAAAGAGAAAATTGCTGTGATCTGTCTTGGACGTGCTATATTCTAATTTTTGTCCAAGGGAGAAACTTTTGATGCGTGTGATGCCAGATGGCAGGCTATCTACAAGTGAAGATACGTGATCAGAAAAGAGAAATTTCAGCACAGCACAAAACCTATGGAAATACAGACATTAGGGACAATTCAAAAATGATTTACAATCATACCATAAGTGGGGACAGATCAGACATGAAGAAGCGGAAGACAGTGGAAATCAAAAAAATTGTTGGTTACTCATAGCCAGGAGAAGAATTTGGAGGCATTAAATGCTGATGTTTAATAGTGTTTTTCTCTCAGATATTCAAGACAGATAGCTTCTGGAGTATAGAGGACTAATCTTTGATTAATAGCTGCTGAAGTGAGACAAGGAATCGTTGAAATATTTTCAACCAAGTAATTATCATAAGTGAGTTCCACTTAGGAAAAGTGGACAGAGGAGTAAACAAGTGTAAGCATAATGCGGCAGAGCACTTTCTTCTTAAAGCAAACAAATAGGATACCAAGACAAGTTTAGATGATGTGTGTGGAAACAAGTGGAATGGTGTGTCATAGGACACTTCAAGGTTCTTGGTGAAAAGGAAAGACATGTTGTTGATATTATCTGACAACTTTTTAGAGCTGAAATTGAGAGAAAGAAGAAAACATGGAAAGGTAACCACTGGTTGCATAAATGATGTGCAGTGGAAGACATTTTGTTGGAGAAACTGAACCACTTTCCAGTGGTCGTAGAGGAGGTATGTCTGGGGGACTCTTGTGCTTTGGAGGAAGAAATCTGATCTTCCACAAAGTGAAAAATAATGCTGAAGCAGCAAAAAAGAGCTCTATTAGAATAAGCACAGTTCAAACTCAAATAGCTTGTCTTAAAGAAATTGATCAAATACAGGAAAAGATGCAGAAGAAATACATTCCTCAAAAGTCTACGCACTACTCTGAGTAGGGAACAAGATCAACTGAATGATCTTGTTGATGAAATTGTGTAATTGGTTGTACTGAAACCTGATAGGAAAAGTACATTTCTGGAATTTGAGAATCTGCAGATATAGATCTATCCTGTTTGAGAGGGAAAGGATAATAAGTGTATGCAGCTTGGGGGAGGCAGAATGGCAGTCTGTTTATCTTCATTTACTGATAATTCAGGTTTATACCTTTGCAGGTATGCTGACAAAGTCTAGCTAAGGAGCCTGCTTGTCCCACAGAATCAAACTGTAAAATGAGATGAGTTACCTTGTAAGTAGGTGCATTCACCACAGAAAAAGTGAATGTGTAGTTACGGACTTCTGTTTGGGTGTCATATACCTGAGATTTCACATAGGCAGCAGTAAATACTATTACAGATTCATTACAGATGATTATTTTCTTACACAAAAGATGTTGTATCCAATGTAGCTCTATTTTGGACCACATTATAATAGGAAATGGTGAATTAATCTTTGGTGTGGGAGTTGGTGGTTACCTAGACACCGGTGATCATGACCCAGTTACGTTTAATGTGGGCAGAGGACAGAATTTCTATTAACGTGTGTTCATGTATGTTTTTCCCTTAATAAGGGATGATATTCCAGAGCTGATGAAGTGTTATAAATAAAGCAGACCAAAAGAGGGGAAAAAAAAAAAGACAGAAGTATTATAAATAAAAATCAAGTTATTTTAAATAGTTTTTGTTACATATTCAAAGAAGGCTTAATTCTCTAATCAAGAATTGAGGACATATTCAGTTAAAACCCATCTTGGTTTAATAGTAAAGAGAAGGTGATAATTAGAGTATAGAGGACAGTGAGTCATAACACTGATGAAGAATCTATATAATAGATGGATTGTAACGAGACAGATTTCAGTTATTTTAGTCTGTTTCTTTTTTGTTAGTACTAATTGTTTACTAGAGTTTCTGAATGTAATGAGTAAACAACTGTAGAGGTCATTTACCTTATTTATCATGGCTGATGAAAGATATTCTGAGGGATAATAGCATAGGTTTATTGTCTCTGAGCAAAAGAAAAAGGGAAAAATGGGTATCAGCTAAAGTAATGGAGGAAGTAGATGTGGGAAGCTAAGATCATAACTGAAAATTCATGGCAGTTGCTACTAAGGACAGTAAAGAAGAATTTAATGCAATGACTGGAAAATAAAAAGCTGTTCTTCTTATGTGGTCTGATCAGGAATGTAACCTAAAACCAGAGGAGCTCTTTCTGAGAAAAGCCACCTCAAACCTGTTATACTTCACAAACAAGTTTTTCCTTAGGTTAAAAAGAAAAAGGTTTTTCCAAAATGTTCCTAACCAAATCTCTTCCTGTGTCCCACCTCTTCTTAGCTTCTGCAGAAAGTTTCCTTTGGGGGTGCTGGAAATAGTGAGTGAACTTCACAAGAAAATTGAATCTGAGATTCATGCAGAAATACGATGAGAAAGGTTATTTTCAGTGAGTTTGAAAAAGATATTGCAAATGAGATTGAGAGAGAAGCACAGCTAGGTACGGCAGGAATAAAAAGCCCTGAAACATTGTCCATTTTACAGTAGCTTATTCCTGGTAGAGATGACTTATTTTACAAAATACAATTTTAAATACGTACATGTTTGTTTTTGCCACTTGATCAGAGGGGTAGTTAGCATCTCAGTGGGAAGTATTCCTTTAAAAGCTGATGGCCAGCAGACTGCAAGTGGAGAGACTTGTTCTGACTTGGAGCTAAATCGAAAATGATTTTAGCTTGTGAGAGAACTGAGAATTGAATTAAGGAGTTTATTTGATTTGAAATGCTAATTCTATGTGAAAACAATGGACGCCCAGCGCTTGTGAAGGTATTTCCTCTGCCACTTTCTGCTATATTATGCCTTCAATTCCATTTTTTTTATTGTTTGTCTTGTATTCTTTTTCCCAGCCTTGGAAAGTAATAGAGTTGGATCTGACTGTCATCTGAGTTGGGGAGAACGGGTTGTACAACCATGTTGTGATGGCCCAGGGCGTGCATGCATCGCCGGTTAGCAATGATGGGGAAAAGGGAGACAGCTCTGTAACACAGCATAAACACGCTTGAGCAGCACGGTACCTTGCTCACGACCTTCAGATGTCCTGCACCTGGATGAACAGGCACCTGAAGGCAACACCATGGCCAGCGCTACCGCTTCCCACCAAAGATGAGAGCAATGAATGAGCTATGTGATGGGTTTTATGTTCCCTGCAGTCCGATGGCACATGGAATTTGCAGAGTAGGCAGCTGGACGCCATCTTCCCAGTGACCTTTTAAGAGCAGCCCTTTTGTCTTTTCTGGTGAGGGAGAATGAAGTAAGTGGAATCTGAAAACAGCTCAGACTGGCTCTGAAATAGTGACAGAAAGGTCACTTTTCTGATCAAGGCAGTGTCTTTGGTGATTGGAAGGGCTTGCAGAGGTCAAAGTGCTGAAGTTTTTCCAAATCAAGCACACTTCCACCAGCCCCCACGTGCACTGAAATAGCTGGAATTTCTGCTGGTTCATCATCTGTAGATAAATGTATTACATAGGCTGAATATCTGCAGCAAGCTACCAAAACTGCTTCTGTGGGTTCATGCATTTGATCATCCCTCGCTCATACCAAATCCTTTAATTTGTGAACCCTGATGTACGATTGTACTGGGGAGAGATATTAAATGTCAGCTTTGAAAATGGGCCTTGTCACGACTAATACAAAATTCACTCCCGTTGTTAATTTAATGAGATGGAGTGGCAGACATCATACATTTATTAAACAACCATAATTATATTTATATTAATGCCAATCTCTGCCCAGGAGAGATTCAGGCCTGGCATAATGGGACGTGTTCATAATGCAGAAGATCTCTGAATATAGATACAGTGAGAAACTCAGGAATGTAAAAATGAGGCCATGTTGTAGGCTGGGACTGAGTAGCTCTGAGGTGTTTGGATGGCGGTTGGGCAGATGAGGCTGTGAGCTTTGATGGAGGTACTTGATTAGAGCTCATGTCAGACCAGCAGCTTTTTGGTTATTCCACATACTGCAGAATTGGTTGAAATTCATTGGCAGAGTTATTGACTGCTCTCAGATGCATTAAATTTGTATGTTCATTCACTTTAAAAGGTCAACGAAGCAACTTGACAATTTTAAAGGTAGCCTGCTGTGTCTGAAGTATATTTAGTTTCATGCTGTCTTCTCTGCAGGATATGATATCGAGTTGTTCTGGTGTTATACTGAGCATGTTGTGCATCTTTATGTAGACAAGATCATTGCTCAGACCTAGGAAACAGATAAGAATTGAATTTTTTTCTGAATCTTCTTACGTACAATTATGTTGTTTTGGGAAAATGGCCCCTGGTTGTTGCCCTGGTTTCTTCTGTCTGGTTGCATCAATTTCCTAGGAATAAAGCAGAAGGTTTTTGGGACAGAGGCAATTCTGCTCGGTTGGTTTCAGGAGGCAAGAGCAGCCTCTACTGAATTCAGTAGCATCTGTCTGTTGCTTATGCTAACAGTGTCCACTTCTCCTACGCTGCATACTGATGTGTCCCCTATCTTCAGTCTGCTTGTCTGTCACCATAAAGAGAGGAGAACAAAGTTGACAGTGTTGGATTTAAGGGCTGTAAGTGGTTATTGATTCCCAGGCTTCTTGCATGCATAGAGGTGGGGGTCAGGAAGGGTATGTGTTAGAATACAGACATGAGCACACAAGTGGTAATGGCGTGTTACTAGCAGTGAGTTATGGGATGTACATAATTGTTCTTTTTAAGTAGATTTGTATACGCTGTAGCTAGATGCACATGTGTATGTACACTAAAGGACGTGTTTGTGTGTTATTCTTGGAAGATGTGCACAAAGATGTTTGTATGTATGCATTTATTTTTGGTTTTAGGCAGAACACAAAAGATACGCAACTGACATGAGTATTTACTGCTTTAAATATATGTATTTTGTGCATCTATGTGTAACAGCAGACGTGGCTACTTCAGGGTCTGTATTGGACTGTGTAGCATTCCTCTATCGTATGACAGTGTTTCATGGTTGCCGGTGGAAAGAGAAAAAGGAAGGGATGCATAACTCTCACCCTGTCTGCCAAATCAGTCTTGTATAGCACTTGTGGGAGCCTGGATTATCTTGTGAAGGGGAAAGGGAGTTCATTTCTAAGTGAAAACTGAAAAGGTACATAGCAATGATGAAGTTCAGGTTTCATTAGCTTTTGATATCTCTGTTCACAGGAAAAAATCACGTTTCCTTGGTGACCTTTTAATAAATGCAAAGCGAGGTGGGAAATCTGTCTTTCAGTTCCTTTGCATTTGTAACTAATTAGAGGTATGGAGTGTGGTGTATAGGTTTGCAATTGAGCCTGCTGAAAGGCAGCACACTCCCAGCACTGGCGTTTGTGAAAGTGTGCCTTGCTGTCCTGTGGGCTTCCATGTGCAGAGGAGATGGATGTCTTCTGAGGCCCTGTCACATCTCCTCTTCTAGCTGAGATTGGAGCAGAAGGGTAGGGCTGCTTCCTCACACTGTGCAGCTCAGTTCGGTGACACATATTGACACACGGGGTGGTAAGGTGGTGGAAAGCAAAACAAAGCAGGCAATTGCTGTCAGTACTGGTTCTCTAAGCTGGTGTAACCTGCTGCATTGTAGAGTGAGGGGAAATGCCTTATTCCTTGTAAAGTTTCCTCATTGCTGTTCATCCAGTGTTAATCAAGATGTTGAAAGGAACACAGCACATGTTTGTTGGCTCTTCTACAGCTTTTTAGTAATATCTTTCTCAGCATAGGCAATGTGGAAATTAAACCAATCTGGTTACATTTTGTGGCATAGGAGGACAGGACAAGCAAGATTTGCCACAACAGTGGGTGTTAGAGAAGTTGCTGACAGAAAGCAGAAAAGACATCAGACAAAAGCAAAGTCAGGTGCCATTTAAGTACCTTCATCCTCTTGATTCAGAGATACAGTGCATAAATGGTGATTTGTTTTTCATGTTTTTGATACTCTGCTTCTGGGCAGACATTTGATCTCAGGGTATTCGGATAACATTTTGTGTCTGCTATTAACTGGTGTAGCATGAATGATGTCTTCAGTGAATTCAGTGCTAGAAAGGAGGAGGAACAGTAGCAGAATGTTTTATGTCTCTTTGGAATAATCTTTTGTGATGCTCTCTGAAAGAGAAAAGTTCAGATTTCTGAATCTGTATGAAAATAGATGAGGGACAGCCCAAAGTGGTAAGATTTGGTATGTTACCTGCTCACATGCGTTGTAAGAATGAGAAGCACGTGACGCTTCTAGGCTTGCTCCAGATATATAAGTGCAGTCCATTTAAGGCCAAGTTGCCTTTGCTTGAGGTTGGAATAAATGAGGGTGAAATTTTGAAGAGAGATTTTATTTCATGTACATTTAATAACGCATATTTCAATCCCCAAGGTGCTTCATCAAGTACCCTACTCTTTTCAGTCAGTTCCACTCATTTCACTTGAGGGTGCACAGCTGTGATAAACTGAACTGAATGTGAGATCTCATAACTCCTCATCCAGAGTTTAAACATTAAGAAGCTTCCAAAAAGGCAAAATCAATCATTGAAGACCTTCTCTTTAAGACAACCAGAGCACTCCCAAAACAAATTATGTTTTACCCATATTATTTCTGTGTCCATGTTACACAGTCTTAGCACAGGCCCCAAATATGTCTCATTTATGTATATACGCTTGACTATAAGAGGAAGGGGGAGGTGGTGGAAGTGGAGAAAAACCCTTAAAACCTTTAATTCTTGCATGGCACATTGGCACTTTTGTGTGCCACAGCACATCTACTTGTTGTATAAAGAGAACTCAGTCTATAGGACTGTGTGGAATTTGCATCCTGTTTGGAGGGGATACTTCCACCTGTAACTCTAACCTGCCTCTGCAGTCTTACTGTTTGCCCTATGAGTGAATGGTTTGCTCCTGCAAATGGATGTACCACACAGAGCTAAAACCTTGTCTCTAGTGATTGTGGGTTTTGGATGCAGAAGAGAAGCCCCAGAGTTGGACAGAAGAATCAGGGAAGTGGTTTTCAATCGCAGCCAGCTTTTAGCGTTTCCAGTAGCTGAATAATTATTTCTCCACTCCTTTGCTTAAGACTGACACCAAACTTTAGGGGCTTAGGAGTGGCTTAAGGGGGACTGTAGGGGGAAATTCAGAAGCGGTGGAGCTGCGCCTGCTGATGTTGGGATCTTGTGTATTGTCCAGTCCAAAACTAGACCAACAGAGAGTACAGAATGGAGGAGCATGGGCAGAGTTAGTGTTACTGAATCACAACAAACACAGCTGAGGTTTATGGCTATACATGACTACAACATGCATAATCTGTTGCGTGCTGACAATTAGTATACTAAAGAAAAAGGAGTGGAAAAGAATAGGTGTATTTTTCACAAATCATTTGACAATCATTTTAGATTTTCATTAGGGTCTGTGTAATTGCATTACTTGGCTTTGCTCTGTGTAAAAGGGCTTAATTTTTATGTTTCCATTTAGTCATTTTTATTCTGACCATGACGATTTCCTAACTCACTGCTGAAAAATTCCATATTACACTGAAGCAAATGCATCAGAAGTAGAAATACAATTCTGTGCCACCCCTTTGTATTTATTGAGTGGTGACAGGTATTACTGAGTGTAATGAGTTCACTTACAAAGGCCTGTGATCTGTATTCTTATGTTATACTGTTTATAATGCAAACTGCTGAAGATAATTAGCATGGTGTTGACAAATGCCTGAACACCACGTGCACTATTTATGGGAGAAACAGATATGAATCTCTCTGTGTTCCAACGTAGCTGTCTGCCTGTGCTTTTTGAGTCGCACATAAGATGAGTGTTTGTACTGTTGGGATGGGTTTGTGCAGTTAGTATTTGTGGGTGCAAACCAGGAACTGTGGAAGACTACAATATAAAATATGACTGTGGGTATGGAAACTAGTCCAGTGCATGTTCTCCCAGACCTTCAAGTGTTCTAATGGAAATACTTACACTTGGAAATACAAGTGTTCTAGGAAATACTACTTTTCTGAAAGAGTGGTCAGACGCTGGAACAGGCTGCCCAGGGAGGTGGTTGAGTCGCCGTCCCTGGAGGTGTTCAAGAAACGTTTAGATATAGCGTTGAGAGACCTGGTTTAGTGGGGTTATGTTGGTGGTAGGTGGATGGTTGGACTGGGTGATCTTGTAGGTCTTTTCCAACCTAGCTAATTCTATGATTCTATAATGTGCACCAGTGTGTCTGATGAACATGTAACTTTAATTGCATATCTATGGATGGGTGTTGTTTGTTATGGTACTGGAATCTTAGAAATGTGTCCCTGTGCATCTGTGATCATGTGAATGTGTGTGTATGCACAGATCTATGTGCATGCCTGATGAGAAGTGCACATCAGGGTTTCCAAGTAGGAGTTAACACAGTGTACCAAAATCTGCCGAAAACTCCACCATGTTCACATTCAGACATCATTTTGTAGTAAGAAATTTGAGATTTTCCTCTGTGAAAGAAGAAGGACAAGTGAAAAAGGGCTTTTGTGGCACTGACTGTGCAACTGATTGTCAGTCTGAGACAGAGGACTTTCCAAATGTGCCTTTTTCTTTCATTTACCCTCACAGATGTGACCTCTCAAAAAAAAAGCTAATAAAGCCTTTTTTCCCCCTAGAGAAATGTGCATAAGAGCTTGGTAGAAACTGACATTTCTTGAAAGTCATGTCTAACAATTTTTCCACCAGCACCAGCTCCTCCTTTTAGTCTCTGAAAAAAAGACTGGCCAATGGAAGTCCAGAAATGACTTCTCTCACTAGAACCAATGTTTGCCAACAATAGCTAAGGAAAGGGAATCTGTTTTTGTAGCTGGATTCTGGTGTGAGATAGCTCTGTTGGCTTTAACAAAAATGAACTTGGCACTTAAAAGATTTATTTGTTCTGAAAAGCATTTTTTACCAAATTCAAATCTGGTGGCTCAGAGGTGATATGTGTTAGTTTATCTCTGGACAGGAAAGGATCAGCCACGTGAATGTAAGGTAGTGCGGTGAGGTTGGTCTTAATCTAGCTGTGGTTTAGGGTATTGTAACCTCTGTATTGAGGAGCATGGGAGAAAGGTAGTATGTGTGCCTCTTCTGAGGAAAGAATTAAGGTCAGTACTAGCAATAGGAGAAATTGAGGTAATACCAGATGGTGTCTGCTTGGCAGCCAAGGCCCAGTCCCGCTGCCTCCAAACAAAGTAAGCACACCAGGCTTCTGAAGAGTACTTAGGTTCAGCTATGAGCCCAAGTCATTAGGCAAGTCCATGGTAGTGAAGCAGGTCCAACATCAAAGCAAAACCACAAGTTAATAAGTCCAGATAAGATCTGGTGATGTCATCAGGGTCAGACAGCCCAGAAGCTGCTTGGCAGGTCCATGGTGACAAGGTGAAGCTGGGAAATCAGTTCTGTGGATCAGAGTCTGGACTCATAGGGTGCGTTGTCAGGTAAAAGCATGGAAGCATTGCAGCTGGAGCTGGAGCAACTGGAGACCAGCACATTTACAGCAGAGTCCTGAGCTGAAGCGGGGCTCTTAGGATGGGCAAGAGGGTATGGGTGTAGGCCTGAGGACCTGAGGTATGGGTGTGGCTGAGGGCCTTTATGGCCTTTTAGTGCACTCAGGGCTCTGAAAGTCTGATTCGTTTCACTATCAGAGTATCATGTCTGGGTCATCTCTGTCACTGTTCCATATCAGAACTGTGGAACAGCTGCTAAAAATAAACCCTAGAAAATCTGTTCCAGACTTTATACCAGACTCTCTTCTGTGTTGGGCAGGAGATCTGGGGTTCATTCAGCAAAGTATCTGAAAACCTCACAACCAGCTGGGTGTACTCAACACGTGTGTTAGCTGTTCATCTGAGTTTTGTAACTTAAGCTATTAATTTAAGGCTTCTGTTCACTCTGACTGGCTAAGATCCTGACGGGGAGTCTAATTCACAGGCATAAAGCCCTGACAGTCTCTGCTTCTAACTGCCATAAAGGACAAACTTGATAGGCAAATACATTTGTTACTTTTCTTAGAAGGCACAAACAGATTCATGTATTCAGTTGCTGTGATAATAGCTATTCTAATAGGAGCAGACGTTTCCTAATGTTGTTTCTGTCTTCTGCCATTCTTGAGCATCACCACTCTCTCCTGAATTTGTAGCTTTTTAGTCCTCGTATTTACTGAAAGTCTGTAGTTGTATGTTGTCTTTCTGAGAGAGCTCAGATTCCACCCATCTGTCCCTGCTGTGCAGGGATAGAAGGAGCTCCTGTATGTTCAGATGCCCAACTGCATCTGCAGAGCTTTGAGGTTCTTTGTCAGAGAGTAGAGCTCAGAGGCTTGCTGGTACTCCAGAAGCTGCAAGTGACCCAGAACACTGAGCAAGGGACTCCACACTCTCTGCAAGTATGGGATAGGCAGCACATCTGCCTGAGAGAAGGGCTTTATCTCACAAGAAAAGAGAGAAGCAGGGGATAAGTGAAATTTAACTGCTGCCCTGATCTCTGCAGCTGCCTGTCATCTTGTCTGAGTGAGTTTGATGTGGTGCTGTTGCTTCTTTACAGAAAAAGACACAAGTTATTTTAAGACACTCTTATGTTTTTCTTTTTTTTTTTGAGACTTAATCTTTAATTCTTTTTTTTTAAATATGGCAGAATCTCAAATTAATAGCTTCGAACAATTTGTTTTCTTGCAGTGAGAGGTGAAGTATAAGAGGTAAAGAGAATTGTGGATTATCTCCCCAGCTCTGCTGATGCCCTTCACTAGGTGCCCTTCACTAGGTCACTCCTCCTCTGATTCAGCATCCCTGTTTGCAGCTTGCAGTACTGCTCTCCTATCTCCCAGAGGATATCCTGCGATTAATTGAGGGACGTATCTAAATGACCAAAAGTCATCAGGGACAAAGCTTTTACTAGGGCAGGAATAAAGGTCAGACCCTTGCTGACATGGTTGTCTTGATTAATTACTACACTAATCTCTATAACTCCTCTTCAGCAAATATAATTTGGCCTCATCCCTTGTTTGTTTGTTTGTTTGTTTTCCATTTTCTGCAACTTAATTGTGATAAATCTAATGAAGAAACCTATGTGGAAAATACTACTTCTCTCTTTACCTCCTCTGGGCCAGACCTATGCCTGGTTTCCCTCTAAGTGTCTTTCACCCCTGCTAGTGTGAGGGCTTTGCCAAAAAAAAAATGCCCCTGCCCAGTTAAATGGCTCTTCACGGGTGGCTTTCTACAGTGGAGTGATGTGATCCCATACCATATCCCAAACTCTTAAATCGGAGAGATGGATTTGAAGACTGTGCTATTCGGTGGATAAAGAATTGTGGAGAAGCTGTGGATGCCCCATCCTGGAGGTAATCAAGGCCAGGTTGGATGGGGCCCTGGGCACCCTGAGCTTCTGGGTGGCAACCAGCCTATGGCAGGGGGTTGGAGCTCAATGATCTTTAAGGTCTGTTCCAACCTAAACCATTTTATAATTTCATGATTCTTAGGGATTTGAGGAGTGATATATGATTACTTGAATTACTAGGAATATAATGTGTAGAACTGACTGAATACAGTTCATTTGGTACTATTTTCCTGCAGCTTTTTTTATATAGGGAAGTGCAAGGTCAAAGCAAGAGAATCTTAGAGTCCTTGTTCCCTGGGTGAAGCCCATCGAAGGGCTGAGCAGCCAACCGTGGCTGAGGGAAGGAGATGCTAGTCGTTGGGATTCTGTGACTGGTATAGCCCTGGGGCTCATTGTTTTGTGCAACCACTTCTGAACACAGACGCTGTCCAAAGTCTATTAGGGCTCACCATCAGCATCAGAAGAGATACAGCAGGGCTTCGAGAGGAGCGGAAGGCAGACTGAGTGAACGTGTGTGGTGAAGGGTAGTGAGCCGAACCTTCTTTGGAAGAACAGGAGGGAAGATTCCCTCCAGGTTGCTACCCAGTGGGAAATCAAAGAAATGAAGAAAATCACTCCTTGTTTCCTATTCAGCTCTTCATTTGGATTTGTTGTATTTTCCACTTCTCTGTGATTACATCCGTGTCTCAGTCAGGTATTGTTTTCTGCTTGAGTTGGGAATGTTCCCTAAAGCTGTTCTGAGTGTGCAGTACTCTCATTCTCTTTCCCAGGCCAATTTTGGAGTGAATTTTGGCAGATTACACAAGTGCTGAATGTTTACTGTCCTGTCTTACATCATCATTTTCCTGTATCGTTTATTTTTCCTTTGACAGATTTTTAACACTGTCAGTCTAATATGCATCAGAGATTGAAGAGTATTACCATAATGCAGTGTATTGTGGGTAATCCCATGCAAATTGTTTCGTGGAAAGTCATGCTAAATTATCTTCTTGGGGGGAAAAAGAAAAGGCTTTTGCTTTTTTTTTTAACTGTTTGTTCTTTGGATTTCAGAGCAGCTGCCAGAGGCAATGATTTAGAACAGTTGTTTGACATTCAGCACCACGTGGAGCGATGCTCCTCCTCACAGGACATGGTGCTAAATGCATAGCATTGTGTGCCATACTAGGTTTGCTGCATATGCGTCTCCAGTGTTTACATTTAAAACACTGATAGTTTGTCTAAGGAAAAATCTGGGTGTGCGTTGGGTTGGCACAGTGAAGGTAAATGTTGCCAATTTTTCCAGCCCCATTGTACAAACGTAGGTAGGAAATATCAGTTTTTATGAACCTGAAGAGCATCAGATGTCTCTTGGAAGTGGTAGATTTGATCATATGCACTGTTGTTTTTTTCTTCTTTTGTTCTTTATTACCAAGGTCATTTGCTTGAAAACTGGCTACTTTGTTCTTTCAAGTCCGTATACTTCCCCAAACTGAGACAGTAATCCTCTTTCTGGACAGAACACTTGATTGTAGTAGAAATGATTGCAATGTCACAAACAGAGGATTATTGTTTTTAGTGGAAATCATAAAAGCAGGTTAAAAAAGACTTCTAAGAAAGAAGCAGCTTGTTCTTATGCAAATTTTCTCAGGTAGTACAGCTGCAAGATGAGAAGTCTTGAAAGCCTATAATCTGGAGTCAGCATCTTCTCTGTTAATAAAGATTTGCCTTCATCGCGCTGTGAATGGTCAGTAGGTCTCCAAAGAGACAAAGAGACATGTAGTTTCTTCTTCCAAGGCCTACATGTCTTGTTTTTACCTGATGCTCTAGAGGTTGAGGCATTACTCAGCTGCTATGCATTTGCTTCCGGCTGGTCTCTGCTGAAAAAGCCGAAGTGGAAATATTCACTGCAGAGCAAGAGGAAACATAAGCTGCTTTTGTGTGAGTCACATCAGTTATCCCACTTGCTAGAGATAGTTGCCTCCCCCTCACCCTACTTCTGTCTCTCTGATCTTGTTTCCCTTTCTTCAGTCTGTTCCTTACAGCCTTCAAACACCTGATTTCTTTTCTCTTTCTTACCAAAAGCACAGTAAGTGGAGATGTTACAGTGAGCCCTTGCTGGTGGGATTATAGAGTGAAAAAGGCTTATAGGTGGTTTGCAGAAGTTTGTGTCTAACTGATACTCATCCTTAGTAAGTAAGTCCAAATATCTAAGCTCATGCTGCTGGTCAGTTCCTTGTGGGAAAGCACCATTGGTTCATATCTCCTGTAATAATGTAGAATCTTCAGTTTTGATCTCTGTTGTTTTTTGTTTGTTTGTTTTTTTCCTTCCAATAATAATCACATTCCCAGCCAAAAGGATGATAAAAATTCCCATCAGCCATCAGTTTACTTGCACTAGTGCACACATGGGCTGCCAATAAAATGAGCCTTTGGACTCTGCAGACCTACAAATCCTGGTTAGCAGGTGATGGCAACTGTTTCCCCTGGAGCAACTTTCTTGATGTCTGACATCTGATTGTATGGTCCATGTTCCCAAGACCCTCCCGAGGATGTCCCTTCTAACCCAGCCTCCCAGTAAAAAGATCAGTCTTGCTCCTTAAGCCTTTTGGTAAAATCTCTCTTTTGAGGTAACTTTCTCACATATTCTTTAACTCTTTCTATGTCTTTATTTTATTATAGATTTGCTGCATGAAATTATATTAAATCAGAGCAGGCAGCAAAGAGGGCTCTACAGCCTGAATGACACTCAGTGTTATCAGCTTGCTCTGGGTGGCTAGGACAGACTGTTCAAAAGAAAAAGAGGAAAATGAAATGGCCAGGTTTTCACTGTTGTTGCTCATTCTTCTACTACATGTAACAAGCAGCAAGAAGTGTTCTGTCTCAGAATAATTATGCTCACACCCGTAAGAAAACAGCCAACAAGCCTCTTATTTGTACTCCCATCCTTCGTCTTCAAAGGGAGCAGTTAGCAGGCTGGATTCCTCACCAAACAGTGTCTCTTTCCTCTCTGAAAAGAGCTGGCCATAGATGCTTTTTGTGCTTTCCAGTGTGTCTTTGGTTTGGGAAATCAATGGCTCCTTTGTTGTTTCAGAAGTGCTAATACAATATATTCTGGAGTGATAGTTGCTTACCGTCACTGATCCTGAAGTTGGAGGGAGTGTTAGGTGGGGGGACCAGCTCTGACAGTTAGCTGAAGATGACCAAAGAGAACTTGTGAAATTAAAAAAGATAGAAAATTGACATGAGGAATCCTTTATAATTTAGGGAAAAAATCTCAGCATAAGGGGGTGGCCATACAGTATGTGTAAAGTTTGAGAAATGAGAGAGGAAGGCTCAGAGCTGTAGATGGCTCTGCACCCTTACCTCTCGCTCGTGGATCTCTTTGTGAAGACATGTTTAAAGTAAATTTTTAAGGAGACCAAGAAAGAGAAGGTCTTGGGCTGATCTGTGAATATGTGCATGGTAATTTAAGTGCAGAAGCTGGCATGTAGTGTGGCCCAGGCTGGAGGACTGCCCTTGGGTAGAAGATTTGCTCTGGTGCCATTGGAAGCAGGACTTGGAGGGAATGAGGGATTTTGTACAAAACAGATCTGGAAAAAAGAAACATACTTCAAGGCATAATCAGAAGGCTCTGGAAGGAAACAGGACCCTCAGGACTGGAATAATAAGGAATTGTGGAGGCTGAGATTTGGATGCATTCTGGAGCTATTTATGCTGTCCTGGGGCCACAAGTGCATTGGTAGAGCTGGTAGGCAGCCAGAACTGGAACAGAGCAGAATGCTATGGGACCACGCTCACTGTTTTCTGCAGGAAGACAGTGCATGCATGTTGTCTGTTGGTGTTATTCTATATTCAGCCGAGGCCACAACTCACAGAATCAGGTGAAGCTCAGGTTTTATTCCTGTAAGAGCTGTAAGGGAACAAAGGAAGAAAAGATTTGAACTGCTAAAATCATTAATAATGACCGACAGAGTAGATAGCAGACATCTAAAACGTGTTTAACAATATGCTAATTATGGTTCCTTATGTTTTAAAACTTACTCCAGAGGCTGAGAACCACCAAAAAAAGAACCACAAGCATTGGAGTAACACAAGGACAGGGAAGTGCAGTGACTGAGCTAACTGTGGCTTGATGGCATGGTGTTTTGGGTTTTTTTTGAGAAGTGTGTGGAATTGGAGGGTGAAGGAGAAATGGTATATAAAGTTTCTCATTTGTCAAGGCTCATGTTTAAGTGAACTGGATTGATGGACATCCTAGATAAGTGAGAACTAATAAGAAGGGAGTTTTGGAGTAAGGCACAAAGGGGTCATTTGTGTAGTCAAAACCTACTTAAAAGTCTGGAAAAATAGGTGGGATGTATTAAGCATCATTGGAGCGGGAAGAAATTGATAGTAAGGTGACTCCAGCTACCACTCTGAGTTGGTCTATATTTCTTTAATGACTGAAAAATGAGGAGAACAGTAAAATACTAAGATTTACTGTTTGCAGCTGATATGAATTATACAGTAGGAAGGAGGACAGCAAGATTGTGGTTACGAGAATGGAAGATAAAATACAGACGGTGGCGGGGTAAAGCATGTTTGAAGGAATAGTTTAAAGGATTCAAACACATGGCTGGGCTCTGAATTAGCTCTAACTATTCAGGAAAACATAAGTAGCGATTAGGAAGACAGCTCGATAAAGATGTCTGTGCTATGTGCAGCAGCAGCAATAAAGAAAAAAGAGAATAAGGTGCTTGCATATGTGAAGAAATGTAGACTTGGAAGATACCCCTGTAGATGTGAATGGTAGTTCCTCCTTTGGACTACTGTGTCTGTTATGGGTTATTTCCTTTGTAAGAGAAAAGAAATAATGAAAGGGGGGCTAGAGAGGGCGCATGGAAGTGTTTAGTGGCCTGGAAGGCAGCTTCAATATGGGGAAGTATTAGTGATACTTGAGCTATTGAGAGAGAAAGGAAGGAGTGCAGAGGGCTCAGCAGTAACACACAGCACTGTGCTGGGGAGAGGCTTCGCAGTGATGTGGATATTTGCTGGCAAAATAGCAGGAAGCAAACTCGCCACCCCATTAAATTCCACTCCACATAACATTGCTGCCAGGCCAGCACGCAGCTTTGCTGGTCTGCTTGTGTCTGTAATGTGCTAGCATGGGAACAGAGCACCAGAGATCCTGTGGGGCAGACAGCTATCAGGCTGGAGCATGCTGTGATGTCTGGGTCATGCTGTGCTGGCTTCTTGCTAAAGGCACTCTAGTGCCTTAATCGTTATGTTGGTGCAAAAGTGATACCGTGATCCATCCTGGGGTCTTGTTTTGGATGGGGAAGAAAAGCATACTAGCCTTGCTGTATTGTTTTGGTCAATACATATTTTCATCATCCCTGGGATAGGCAGAATAGCATGTATTTTATCAGAGCGAGAGGGAAAGGCTTTAAAGCTTCCTACACTGCAGATTATAGCATAGTGAATTTCAAAATAAAATCTGCTTTGAAATTTCCCAGTATTGCTACTTTAAATAATTACTCTACTTTAAAGCCACACAGAAAAATAACAAGGTGTTGTGTAATATAAAGAAAATGGAGGGCATTTCATGAAAAGATACAATTACTTTTTAATGTAACTCATAATTAACCAGGAGAGCCTGATAGCGAATGGCGTTATGGAGACAAATACTGTATGAAGAATGTTTGAAACAGGTTAGACACTTTCTGAATAGCATCTGTATTTACATTAGCCAGAATAAAATAAATATCATAAATCCTTTTGTTCCCAGGCATGTGGTGATCACCAGCCAGGATTGGGAAACTATTTTACTCCCACGATGAAATGTGGCCAAATGGGTTACACTCATAGCTGAAAACGCTTGGGTGGGCCTGGAGTCTGCTCACTTTTCTGTATGCTGAAGTTATTCATACAAGCAGACAAGTGGAAGTAGAGAGGGAGGAAAAGTGAGCCAGGGATTAAACTGCCAATTTAGGACTTGCAAAAATTCAACTTCTTGCTTTCCCAGACTGCTTTTATGAGCTAATTCATTTGACACAGATTCTCAGATGTACTTAGAGCTCCACCTCACATTTAATCTACAGACACCTCGGGCTATAACCTGTCTGTGACTTGTTCCAGGTTCCACAGAGTTCACATAGCAGAAGGTATATGCATGAGTGAAAGTCGTGGGTAGACTGTAGATGAATGTTCAAGGTACAGTCAGATGGGGTAACACCAGTTAACCTGTTGCCGGAACTGGGACCTGTACTAAAGAAAGGAATTTTCCTGAATAAAGCACTTGATTGTAACCAGTATAAGGTAGCTTTCTTTTCTCAGACTGCCCTAGATTCACTGTATGACCTTGAACAGTTTTCCCATTTCTATTCCTTGTCTGCCAAGTAGGAGAGTTAATTATCTGGAGCAGCATTTGTTTTCTTTTAGGAATTAGTGCTTATTTTTTTATTTATTTTCTGTTTTTTTTTCCTAATTAACAAACAAACAACAACAACGGCAACAAAATCATATTGACAATTCCTGCTGCTTTTTTTCCATACCCTCTGGACCTTCATTTCCACATCTTCCTCCTTCTCCCTCCACGTGCATGATGGCTGGTCGGCAGTGTGAGACATGCATAATCTACAGATAACCATTTGAACTGGATCACACAGACAAACTTCTCACTAGAAGAGTCTGCAACCCTTAGATCAGAACTTCAGAGACTGCTGACTCGGTCTTTGCAAAACAGTACAGACTCCTCCCAAGTGCTCCGTTCTGCCTTAGCATATCGTTCGCTCAGCCTCCTTGGTTATGTTTGAGAAGACACTGTGGGAACTGGTGAAAGATGGCTCAGCCTCTGCAGTGAGGGATAATGTGTTAATGCTAGGTCTGGGTCCATCCAGGGCCTAAAAATAGTTCTCTAGAGTGTCACATGGTAATGGATGAGACAGAAAACCAATGTGTACTACTCAACTTTATTGGAAAACAAGAGCTCTGCAAGGAATAATCTTTTCCTATATGATTTGTCTGCATAAGGCAGAATATCTTCTTTTTGCTTTCTCTCTTTGTCCATCTTTTATTCCCGATTCAGCCACCTTTCACAGTTATGCCCCATATAAATGTTTATGTTGGTCCCAGTGATACCCAAGAAGCGGTCTGGCAAAACTGGACATTCTAGTACCCTTTACTACCTTCAGTCTCACATAGCAATGCAGAAGAGGTGTAACGGCATCCAACAAGCACGGAAGCATTCCCTACTCAACCACTACTGCCCTGTGTGAGTGTGCAGTCTTTGAGGGAGGGTGGTGGAAAGATAGACCCATCCTTGTGCTCACCTTGAATTGTTTTCTATGCTATCTAAATAATTAGAACTTGACCACAAGTTTTACTGTTTGCTAAATCCACAATTCTCTTATAAGCATGTATTTCAGGCCTCTTTCTCCTCTCTGATCTGCTTCCCTCCATCCCTTGAATAGTCTTGGCTGTAACATCTTTAGCCAAGGAAAGAGACCATTTGAATGACAAATCAGAAACCCATTCTTGGGTACAGAAACAAAGAAGTTTGCTCAGCCCGAGCTGAATCAGAACACCAGCCAAATTCAGCAAATTTTCAGAGAGGATTGAAGGCAAGCTGGGCCTTGTTTCCTCACCCAGTATCCAAAGTACTGAGCATTGTGAGGACAGACATTCGTAGTGAGGCACACCTCTCCAAGGGTGAAATGGGGATTGAGGTTTCCATTAGTTTTCTTCTTGTTATCATTCCTCTGTATCAGCATCCACTGACCTCAACAACCCCTCCCTCTTTCTCATCCTTTTATCTCTCCAGTCCTTTTATCTTCTGTCTTTAACTCCAACCCCTCTCATCTTTCTAGAAATTCCTGCTACCCAATTTTTTTTCTTCATCTTCAGCCTTTTCTGCTTGCTTAATCCCTTTGAAATCTTTTGGCCCAAATTTCCATCCCCTAAACCTCGTCTGTTCTGCGTGCCGTACCTACTGCTTAGGGATCTCTGGGGCATGAGAAAAGCTGGCTTGTTCCCTACTGTCCTCTTCTAAATAGCCAGTTCCCCAGTGTGGACCAGCATGTTTTCTTTCACAGGGGTTTAAAGGACAGTATCTTTTGGGACTGGCCCAGGCTAAAATTTCGGCTCCAGGCACCGAGTGTTTCATTCAGCTGCGTGGTTTATCCTGTACAGCCTCAAAGTAGTTTCTATTAGTATTCTGATGGAGAGCTCACTGATGGAATTAGTGGGAAACCAGACTGTCAATTTATTTATACCCAGCCTTAGGGCATAACCATTGTGCATGTGTAAAGCTATTGAGATGCAGAGAATACTCTGCATGTGTGTGTGTGTATGTATTGACTGGAAGTGAGTTTGCAGGGAAAAACTATTGCCTCAAGGATTGAACAGTGACCAAAAGCGACCATACTGCATGCCAAAGATCTCTTTTCTCTGAATGCAGGAAAAAAATGATAGCTCTGAAATCCTTTGTCTACTTGTGTTTATTAATATATTTCAACTCCAGTTTAACTGCATCTCTAGTTACCCTGGTGGAGAGAGAAATTTCTAATTTAACTTTTGGAGTCCTTCCACCTTCTTCAACAATATCTGTGTTATGAAACTGTTGCTGCCTTTGGCTGTGGGATTGTTTAAAGCATATGAGTAATGAATAATGAAGTTTTTCCATTACATTGTCTTTTAGCCTGTGATGCATTTTGGGGCAAATTGAGAGACATTGGAAGCATTTAGTTGTGAATATATAGTTGATGCATCAGTGCTGAATGTGAATGAACTGTTTTTCCGATATGATTCCATCAACTTTCATTAGGGGAATTTTTATTGCCATTATCTTGGCCAAATGATAAATCACAGAATTGCTTTATTTTTTTTTTTTCCTCCTTCCGTGTTTCCTATTACTGTGGCATGGTGTCAATTAGGAGATGCAGGTGAACACCTCACTGCCCTAGCTGTTATGATAAAAACAGTTTTGGCAGAAAATAGAAGAAATGTATTGGTCTAACTAGACCAAGAGCTAATAGACTGTGTCCATTTAATTCATCTGATTGGCCGTGTTGAGTTCGTCTGGAATGTTTCTTCCCACAAAATCATATGTACAGACATAACCAAACATTAGAGTGCTACTAGGTGGCGTCTCCTGCCGTACTGTCTGCTGTGGTATGAAAAAATGAGAAGAGATTAGCAAAAAAATGTTTAGCTCCATTATTCCTTATAATAGCCAGGAAACAATTAACCTGTTATCCTTTAACATTATGCTTTCAAAAGACTTGCATGAAGGGGCCCATGGGACCAATGGGCATATTTGTATTGCGCAGCGGAGCGTGATGTATCAAGCTGATGCTGATCCAGACTGGTACTTTCATGTTATGAAGAGCAGAAACTGTGCAAAGATATGAGCTGATCATCAAAGTAGAGTAGCTTTGTTAGCATATCTCTGAGCCTAAACTAATTAAGACTGATGATCTTGTCTGCAGCTTTCTGGTGCAGTTTTCTGATTCAGACTTTGCTTAGATTTTGCTGGCTTGGAAGACTGCACTGTGCTCCACTCCACATACAGATGCCTCCAAAGGAGGACAGAGCCATAATGCTCTATGACAGAGAAAGATAAGGTCCCTGAGAATTTGGGACACGGCAGAGGACCTGCCCTCAGGTAGAGCAACTGGCAAACGGATCATATATTATCATTATGAGTAGAAGCAACACAGCTTCACTGCTGTGGAATTGTGTTTCCTACCTGCTTCTTAACCAAACCAAAGTTCACCGTTTCTCTTTCTTTATCTCTTGTAGATTTTTTTCACTACTCGAAGTTGTGAGCATGATCTCATCATTTTTACAACTATATGTATTGCAGAGCTACAAGGGAAATCCCTTTCAAGCTATGCAAGAGGGACTGGATCCTAACCAGTGCACCAGCTCTTGGCACTGCTGGCAGATGTCCTCTATAACATTAGTTTGATACATCAGTTCTGTCACCATCTTCACTTTAATGGTAGTCACCTACGCACCTCCAGCCCCAGCCTCTGCTGAGAGCTGAGGAAGAAGAGGGAGAGCATTATCTGAGTTAGAAAATAAAAGTCAGTCTGTGTTTGAAGTGAATTAAACGTGTTAACTCATAATGTCCTAGCTGAGGTTTCCAGCTGTTATTCCTGAGCTGTCTGCTCTCAAAGCAATATGGGTCTGTCATACAGCAGCTAACTTCAGAGCAAGAGCAGTTACTGTCTGAGATTCTCAGGTGTATTATAGTTTTGTTATTATTATTTCTCTGTTCATAGTTTCTTAAGGCCTCTTCATATCCTGAATAAAACCCTAGGGAATCATAAGCCCACAGACTGAGTTTTAGCACTGTCACTATTCGCATCTCCTGGATTGATAGGTATTTATTGTGCTGCCTAGATCTTGGAAGCAGGACCCTGAGATACACCCCAGGGAAAGCCCCAAGATGCTCTTTTTATTTTTTACCCCTGAGAGAATAACTCCTTTGCTGTGGAAGTGACATCTTTTGCTCGGAAATGTCACCACTTCCGCCTGCTGATTGTAACTCTGCCGCACTAAAATATCTTATCTTTTAAAGTAAAATAATAAAACAGTTAGGAATCTATGTAGAGCTGCTAGGCACTCACTATTTTGTATTAATGACCATTGGTTCCTATAAGCCTCTTCATCTGTTTTCTTACCATTATTAATAATTACTACAGTTCATTGTACCTGGCTCTTACTTGGCAAAGCTTGCAGTATAGGTGATTAGGATGGGAAAAGAAATGGCATTGGAGATTTGCTGACTGCTTTAAAGATACTTAAGAGACTTTTCTGAGAGCAGAAGTCAGTTCTCCAGAGTCTTGCAGCCCTGCCTGGCACTGAGACTCTATTTTCTCAGATTGTTTGTGCTCTTCTAGGCATGTCCTCTGCTTATCTAGCTGACCAACCACTCAGTATATGTTTGAGCTCAAAATAATGCATTGTTTTGTTCCTGTTCGTTATTATAATTACCTGTTCATATTTACTCATAGGGTTTCAGAAAAGAAGTAGAATTTCAACATGATTACTACAGGAAAATGTATTTGTTATCAGACAGGGTTTCTGTAATGCTAGGTGATATTTGCACGTGCTGGACCTGCCGGAGTTGAAGTGGTGGCTTTCACCCTGTAAAGTATTTTGTGACCTCTAACAAACATGAGCCAAAACAAAAACAAAAACAAAAAGCATTACAAGGGTGCTGTAGATGGTCACCTGAGAAATCTCTCTCTTCCATCCACTTGCGTGCTATTGGCTCCCAGTTTCTGTCCGCTTTGCAGAGGATCCTAGAGAAGTTATAAATGCAACAACATTACACAGGAAACAGACAAAAATTAAAAAAGCAAAACAAAACTACAAAGATACATGAGGTCAGAGCTCAGCACCCTGTATTGTGTTACTGGAACGTACGTGGGCTCTGTTATCTGTGAGATGTCCACTAACAAATACCAAGAGGAGAGTCAAGTGCGGGCCATGCTGGCGTGGAGCACGCACTGTGCTTGTGGCTGGTGCCAGGACTGTGAACGTGGACTTATGGCAGTTGCTAAGGAAACAATCTTGGAAATGGGATTGGAGTTCTTGTCAGAAGGTTGGCTGCAGAGATGGTTTGTGCTTCAAAAGCGCACAGGGCTGATACTGACAAAGGCAGCAATTGTTCAGCAATTGATTCAACCCCTGGTGTGATAGCATTAAGGAGTAACACATGATGTAATCACTAAATGCCAAAGATGAGGGATTTTGCAGTTTCTTAGGGTGGTTGTTTTTTCAGTGACTCTTTTGTGGTTTTGAGGTGGTTTTTGGTCTCTTGCCGTCTTAATGCTTGTGTGAAACTGCCAGTAATTACGCTGGATTACTCGTATGCAGGCCCTTGATGTGTTACTTTTCTGTTGTATCTTTATTTTTTTTACTTAGCAAAAAAACATGCACAGGCTGTTCAAAGTCAGGGCTCTTCCAAGTGAGGATCCACAACTTGGAGGAGTCCTCTTGGAAAGGTGATGTTGGTAATCCCAATATTGCTTGTGCGTTTCTTTGCCTGCATGTCTCTATTAGAGACATAGTCTTTTAATAGACTGAGAAATTCCTTGGAGTTGTTTGTTATTTTGCAATTACTTTGTAATTGATTTTCTTAAAAAACAATTCATAACTTGTTAAAGATCTTCCCTCCCTCCCCTCTTCTCTGTTTTCTTTCCCATCTCTGCCTCTGCCCAGTGTTTACAGTCATAAAGTCTGTTTGTTTCCCATTGCTTAGGGAGATGACACTTCTACAGAGAGAAAGAAAAAATGAGACCTAATGATTTGTAAAACTGTATTTAGTCAGATCCTCCTGGGGTATGAGTCTAATTTTCACAATGACAACTTCAGTAAATGTAACCAAAGCAGTTACACTGCTTGCCTCTGTTTCCCCAGTTGTAAAATAGAGGCTATTTTAGAATAGATCCTGTAGAACAAATACTGTCATTGAATTCATGAATGACTGTAGGGGAAATTTCCATATATATCAAAAGTGAACAAACTCCTCATTCAATTGGAAGGAAGAAAACTAAGAGCTCTCCTTCTGAAAAACAATCTCCCAACACCTGCAATTTGTACATTCAGCAATGAAACTTCGTACTTTCTTCCACCAGGGCCTGCAGCTGGGAACTCAAGAGCTGGAAGAGATGGGAAGCAAGTTTTGCCTTGCTTTGCTCATTCTGCACCTCAAATCCTTGCCCTGTAGCAAGAAGGTGATGGCTCAGGCAGCGCTACTCCTAGATCTGGAGGAAGAGATAACGATAACAGACCGGGCACAAAGGTCAGTGACGGTTTTCTTGTGATTTTCATTTTCCTCTCAAAATATCACTTGTGGATAGGGATAGTACTATCCCAGAGAAATTCATCAACAGGAAACTGAAGTTTCAGGTGATATTCTGTCCACCTCAGATCTCCTCTGTGGTGACAATCTCCTACAGGGAAGACATTCTCTAAGTGCTGTAGCACTGGGAACTAATATTGCAGGTTAGCAAAGGACTTTGACGGTACGATTTAGAAACTGTATGCCCGATTCTGCAAGGATTCACACAGTCATTCCTCTTTTCCTCACTGCATTGAATCCTACAGACCTCTAAAGCATAGGTTTGTGACTTTCCGATGCATGTGATGAAGTCATTGTCCAGATGATTATATAAGAGGTGTTTTTCTGAATTGCAAAATTAATTTCTTAGCTTTGTACATTCAGTGGAATGTATACAAGTGAGGTTGCCTCGGTATAAATATATAGGAATTTGGCCTGAATAAATGTCAGAGTATGGGACTCTTCAGCTGGAATTTGTGAAGAAGCCGAAATGTACGTGCTCTTTCTAAACCATCCTCTTGTTAGTGCTGTGTGCAAGCACTTACACTTGCAATAATGTTTTTCTAAGACAAATGGAGAAAAAAAACCTTAGTGATGTGATATGATTTGAAGCTCCCAGTGGGTTTGTCATCAGAGTGCTTCCAGCTTCATCAATGAAAAGCCAATTTTTCTGTTGCAGAAATGCCCCCATAATTTACAGCAAGCTTCCAGTCTTCCCCCTCCAGGAATACTTAACTGACATTAGCACCACCTGTTCCTCATGCCTGAAACCATTCTTACAAGCTTGTTCATGGTTTTTAATGTTTATGGGGAACAATGGAAAAAAGAGAACTAAAATATAGAGACGCTCCTTTGGTATAGCTGTGCTTGCTGGTACACATGAACACGTAAATGAAGCAATTAGCATGTATCCTAAACGGTTTCAGTGTTGTGGACAGCCATCCGACAAATCGTTGGTGTGTCATTAGAGAGAACTACTGAAGCCTGGACAGGTGGATGGATTTGAGATGTAAATCAAATTTTCAGGTCTGAATTAGAGCTAGAAGAGCCTTTGCATGAAAATAACGTCTGGGAAGGAAAATATTGAACTTTGACTTGCCCCAAACACTGAAAATAAGCCATCTGGTTATACCAACTCAGTGAGCACTGTCCCTCATTTGTGTGGTTTGCCATTACCTTTTGCTTTGGTTGGTTTCATGTTAGTGAGCATTCATTTCATTTTTCCCCGTGTAGTATGGGTAATGGACCTTCACCGATATAGCACTAAGATGCTCTCTAATCACAAATACTTTTAAAGAAGTTAACAATTAAAAAAAAATCCCTTATCTTGTAAAGCTCCCATACTGTTCCAGACATGTTCGTGGTGGTCAAAAGCAAAGCACTCTGTCCCTTCAAGGTTCCCCAGCATTAGTAACTCCATGTCATCTGGGGATGGAAAGCCGCTGCTGAAAGGGAACGTGATGGTTACTTGTTCGTTTTCACTCCACTGGGTAGAATTGCAGATTTATGGAGTTCTGATAGGTTAGGTGCAATTAGTTGCCATTTGTAGTGTAAGTAAACACTGCATTCTTTGCTCCCGTCTAGAGATTTGCCATATTGTGGGAGCTTGTTGCAGGAGACTGGGGAAAGGGAGACCCAGGAACCAAGGGGTTTGTGAGAGTATTCTATTTTATGATAAATAATTCACTGAAAATGATTGTGCAGTGTATTGATTCTGATTCAGAAAATTAATATTTTGCTTCTGGGTTTCTGTGAGTCTCGCCAGGAGAATTGCATAATTTGATTTTAGTGGGAATACGCGGCCTAGAGGATCCAAAGGAAGAACGCAGAATACAGAGAGCACACTGCTATGGACAGGAGGGCAGCTGTATCCAGGCCTCTCCCCCAGCTCAGACTTGGAAATAAAAGAACTTATGGACTTTGAAATAAAAAATGATTACCCATCAAAACATTTCACTGGAGGTATGAGGGTACTGCTGAGTCTAATCTTACTCTGTAAAGATGATGTTCAATGTTAGTCCTTTTAGATAACACGAGGAGATCACCAGAGTCTTTCTTCTTACTGGTGCTGTGTCGCTACTTGAATGGAAATTGTAGTCTGCTTTTTCCAAGACTAGAAACACCTTTGAGGGTTTAAGGAGCAGGAAGTGTTTACAGCTTAGAATCAGCACTGTCGTCTTCTGTAGTTATCACAAAAACGCACAGCATCCTTGAATACTTTCCATGCTCTCTTCTTATGAAAGAGTGAGTAGGTGAGGATGGAAATACCCAAATTATTTTTGTACCTTTGCCAAAGCAGAGTTAAACTCGGGGCCTGCAGGTGCAACACAGGAGCGATCTACATGCTTACCCTGTGGGATGTCTTTCTTGTGTGCTTTACGCTGTGAACAGAGGTGGTTTAAACACCTTGCAGGCAATCCCTTTTCCGGAATTCTGTACTATATAATGAATAGTGGGTGTTTAAGTGGGAACCAGTGACTCCAACTGCAGCTAATTATTTTTTTGGCAAAGTGTATCACAAAAGACTGTCTTGCTGACATGTCTAGAGAGATACCCATATGGGTGTTTCTTATCAGAGCAGTATTAACAGTGTCAGAAGAAATGATGACTATCGCTCAACCTCGATGAAAATACAGTCTTTATTTAGTTGGTAGGGTTTTGTTTTGCAGAAAACAGGATGAAATTGCACTGACCACTACTGCTGTCATCAGTGAGATTCATTGCACAGTGCTTATGTTAAATACGGCTATCTAATTTTCTAAATGTGCATTTCTGAGTGCCCATCTCTACAGTACTCTGGGTGACAGGTCAAACCATGGAAAGAGAAGTTAATCCAGTACTGGACAGATCTGACTTCCAGATGAAATGTCTCATGGCAAAGGTACATAGATCACAAGCCAGAGGTCTTTTCTGTTATGAAACCCCTACAGTTCATGTCCTGCATTTGTGTCTCTTTTGTCATGGTGTCTGGTGTGCATGGCATTGACTTGGCATCTCAGCATCTCCCTCCAACAGCGAACATTTTCACCTGTCAACATTTATAACTGGATGTGTCTTTTAATTTTGCTCTTTGAGCTCTCTCTGCTCAGGGTGCTTTGCAGCCTTACTTTTTCACTACTGCTGTGAGGAGGATGAAGGAGCAGGCTGGACCCTGCCTGCTTCTCTAGAATAAACTATTTGCTCTGTCAGACTCAGTGAGCAGTAAATTGGAGCAAGGTAATAGCTATTGGGGAAGTGACTGGTCTAATGGAGGCATCCTGTGTGAGTGGGGGATTTCTCCCACCTGATCTCATAGCGTTCAGTGTACAGTCTCCAATGAGCCAGAGAAAGGTGGACTAAACCTTTAGTGGACCTAACTAAATACATTTTGGCACACAGGGAAGAATTTCTTCCTGACCTCAGTCTAGCATGAAGAGTAAATGGAGTCATTCACAAGCATTAACTGTGGAATAAGTTCCCAGCAGAGGCAGGGTAACAAAGTAGCTGCATCTGAAAATAAGCAAAGGAGGTTGAATTTTCATCTCTGGGGCTACATCACTAATAGAACAGTAGAACATTTCCCATGAACCCTGGAGATCTTGGACAGCATGAAGCTGACATGACAGCCCTTTGTCACTGATTCTCTAAGGTCTATGTGGCAGCTGTCTCATGAACGTGCCAAAAGGTGAAGTATAAGATACAACACATACATAAGATATATTAGAGCCTTAATGTGTGATGGCTGCAGGGAAGAGCTGCTTTCTCCCTGTATGTTGTCAAATCTCATGGGCTGGATACAAACTAAGCACATTCAGGACTTTTCCACGCTCCACCTAGTTACCAGGATAGATATTCACCCTTCTTAAGGCTGCCTTAAAGACCAACAGGTAACTACTGAGATTATTGCCACGAGATGCTGTGAGATCATAGGATTTCTGGATTACCTGAAAGTGATTTACTGTGTGGAAATAGTTTAACTCTGAAATGTCTACAGTAAACTGCAAGTTCCATACTCAGACATTATCTCTCCACAGAAAGCTCCTACTTACTTCCTGCTCAGTGCTGTACCTTTCTAAAATGAGGGAAAATCCAGTTAAGGGACTTTTGATTTGGCCCCATGTAAATGCTGTGCTAGCAGTGTCCTGGAACTAATGCTCCAAAGGTTGTTGGTACCTAATATATTGATTCTCATGATTATTAAGTGAAGACAAAAACAAGTGGTTATTTAAATGTTTCTGAAAAGAGTAGCATCCAGATGACATCCTGCAAACTTCAAATGTATAGATGCACTTGGGGATGGAGCAAACTCTTGATCATCCTAATAAAATTCTCATAACTGCCTGTCTAGTGGTTAAATTGTTCAAGGTATTAGCCAGATTTTAATTAGCATCCTGTGCCCCTGGGACATTTCTCCTTAACTCTCATACTTGTTCAGGGATCATCACCCTCATGTTGCACAAGATCTACTAAAGAACTTAGTAGTTTGTGGGTTTTTCTTTTTGCAAGATTTTTATAGGTGTTTTTTACATCAAATAGCCATTTCTCCACCAGCATTCAGTGAGGCCAGTCTTAAGGACCATTCTGCCAAGGTCAAAGGTCAAATACGTGGAGAGTTTCCTGCATTTTGCAGCCCTCTTCTGAAAAACATGGTAATGTGTCAGTTGATCATGGAGGCACTTTACTCTGTTATCTCCCTAAGATAAGGTTGGCCTCACAAGTGCGCTTTTGCCATGCCCCAAGAAGAACTACTAATTTTTGCATTTCCAGCCTCTCACCATACCTTGCAGTCAGTTCAGGCATTCAGAATCTCTCTTCTGGGCAAATGAAATGATGACAGCATGTACTTCAGACATCATGTTTTTTGATAATAAGTTTCATGCCTCATTTGCTATAAAACAATAAGGTTTTAAGTCAGTGCTGTGCAGGTAACTTCACATTTTTCATGACCACAAAGAGGATGGGAAGTGAATGCTCACTTAGAGAAGGTTTGAGAAAGCAAGAGCATCCCCTCAGGAAAGGTGTTTTCCCCTTCTTCCTCATGTGTTGAATGGATGGCACGTTCCTTCATTATCTTTTCCTCTGCCCTCCCATTTGTGCCTGGGAGTGTTTTGCAAATACTGCAGCAATTGTAGCCCTTTGTTCGGGAGATGTATCTTACATATTGAGGCAGATCCTTGCAAAGTCATTAAGCATTTTCTGCTGACTCAGATATTATTCATCTCTTGTGTTTCTTTATCATTTCTTATGTGTCTTGAGCAGGGCCAAATTCCTCTCCACCCCAGATGGTAAATATGCCTAACTGTGGAATTAATCAAAAGCAGAATGCTTAATCACTACCGTGGCTTTTTGTCCAGATGTAATCTTTTCATCTCCCATGCAGTGAGCAATTAAAATTGTAGG
The DNA here is from genome assembly GCF_002078875.1 of Numida meleagris. NCBI lineage: Eukaryota > Metazoa > Chordata > Aves > Galliformes > Numididae > Numida > Numida meleagris. Next base: position 13,337,351 of record NC_034417.1, on the reverse strand, counting down.
TGAGTGTATGGCAAATCCAATAATTGACAAGAAGGATTTGTAGATCGTTTGGAACTGTGCTTGCTCTTCTCCTATACTGCATTGACGCACCAGCACAATCCTGGATAGTATTGAACTGTTGGATTTCCCATCTCTTCTCTGTAATGCATCCTCCCCTGATTATGGCTATGCAAACAACTCCACTCATCTTTTAAGCTATGTGGCCAAAATGCCATTCAGATCAAAATAGAGTGGATTTTTGTAGATGAAGCAGACCCAAAAGTGGAAAGTTCAAACAGCAAAAGAACAAAGAAGGAACAAAGCATGTTTATTTCAATTCAGGTGTCTTCAACACATCTTTGAACAGCAGAAATACAGCATGATAATTCTGTGCGGTGATGTCAAAATGGCTCCCTTGCTTCATGGTTTGTGTCTTCCTGTGGTTACAGGTGAATGTGGGTTTCATTTATTGTCACAGTTTTTTGTTTTCTTTTAATGATACGAACTGGAACAAATTTCAGCTGAAGTGTTTGAGTGCAAGACAGTGCTTCACCCTCCCAAATGCCCCATCTCCTCACGGTTCCAGCAGGCACGGCATCTGGTCCACTGGGGCAGACTGGATGGTTGGACTCTGGGGAGTCCTCTGACACATGCATGAAGATGAAAGCACTCTTTCATCATTTTGTGATTCTAATTCCCTGGAAAATGTCAGCAGGAATTATCTGGCAGTTTTGATTCAGATTTCTGTTTGATTGAATGTTCATTTTTTCTTTAAGTAAAGATTTGGAACATTTTTAACCTTGATCATCCGTAGACATTAAATACCTCATGGCAGCTTTCAGAAGAAGAGGTTGTTTATTGATTCCATTTTTTAGCTTAGTCACAGATTATACTGCTGGTAAAGGAATGTGAAATTTCTACTGCTTTGTGAGCATCTATGAATGTGGTACTTCTGTATTTGGATGCCTTGGCAAAAAGGGCGCAGTGATGGTGATGGATTTACCTAATGCCAAGTGTCACGTTTGCCACACTGTGTCATATTAGCGGTGTAGAACATGGGCAAAAGGAGCTTCTGATGTATTTCATATAAGTCTTCAAGAGCACCATCTAACATTTAACACTACCGCAATGTGTCAGCTGTGAGAGCAGCTGAAGATAGGTTCTGGAGTGGGTTTACGTTACTTTAAGGAGTCAAAATCAGTTTATGACTACCAGGAGGTATTGCTTATATATTCTACAGTGATCTTTCTTACAGATGTTGCAAAAGAGGGGTATCTTCTTGCCCTCCAGGGTTTGACCTAAAACCTTGATGTGCCTTCTACTGAGATGAAACACCTCAGATTTTGGATTTAGATCTATTACAGGATTCAGATTTTACTGTCAGCATATACATTGATAATCATGTTTTCCAAATAAGAACATGAACTTTCTTCCATCCCTCCCTCCCTTCATCCTTCTCATCCAGCACTCTTCAAGCATCTCTCCTTTGTTAGTGTGAGAATACAAGCCCAATGAATTCTTTGGAGGTTCACCCAAGCAATGCAGCCTATAATTAATGTATTTGGTATTCAGAAGGCTTTTATGTTGCTGTGCACAGGTGAGCCACTGTAATTCAGCAACTTTTCATTAACACTTTCTGGAGCTGTCCCTATTTTCCTCCTATTGATTTTTATTATTATTATGAAATAACCTTGGGAGCTGCACAGCTTTTGTTGATTGTTATCTAATACCAGCCCCTGCTATCCCAGGCTGGGAACAATTATTCATGCTTATTTCAGAGGTAATTCATTTATCATTTAGTAGCTAATAATAGCAATTTAAACAGCAGCAGAAAGGGATGAGAGGAAAAGAGCAAATGGCAGAAAAAGGAATCATAGAAGTACTGCATGCTATCGTATCTGTCTGAGGTTATTCAAATTACTGTACACGTACAGATCTGACTGGAGTACCGATAATGAACTTGTATATATCCAGCAGAACAAATGGGCTCTGCATTGCCATTTCTGTGAGGCACATTGGTGTAGTACTGTCTGGTATTAGACATTTTCGTATTGATTAGGAGCATCTGTATTTCTGTGGTGCAGTCCTTTTCCCTTGGAATCTGACTTGAAATATAAAAGTCATTGGGTCCCTTCACGTGCTGGGATAGAAAAATAATGCTGATTGCTAGCAGAGCTTCAGAAGTAATTTATGAAGTTATGAAGTGTCCCCCAAAAGAGTGGATTATGAGGGATGTGCACTTTCCTCTGAAATGATCTTTATAGACCAGGATGATGCTGACACTGGAAGAGGGTAGAATCTTTTCTAGAAGGCACAAAGGATAATGAGGAGATTGGTCTGTTTAGACTTCTGGTCATTTTGAATGCAGCCAGATGTGACATTTTGGACTGACCGTGGGTCAGGTGTTTAAGAGGTAGCGTTAGGAGACTCCATATAACATTGTTGTGGAGCAAGGTGGATTGCTTTCCCACCCATCACTAGCAGCAAAGCCTCGCAGTCCTGCACTGCATTGATGGTGGCAGCGTCACATGTGTTGCTGCTGTTTAAAATGAGGGTCTCCTGTCATGGGCAAAAATGTAATGATAGAAGGAGCTGGATCCTCAGTAAAACCACCAGTGGGATCCATGTTTTCCTCAGGTCAGAATTTTATACCTATTTAAGCTTCTCAGACAATATGAGCAAAGGAAAGCCTAGTGGTTCTGACATAATGACGCTCCTAGGCACATTGTGTCCCCATCTCTTCATTTTTCCCCGCAGAGGGAACATATGAGGTTTCTGCTTTCGAGGCAAACAGATTATTGCAGGTTTTGGTCTGATGCCCAGCCTGCAAATGAAAGTCTGACCAGGCCACTTGTACTGTGGTGACAGTATACAACTGCTATCTGGGAGCATATCAAAAATCCTAGCAAGACAAATGAGAGACTGAACAGTTATAGGGATAGAAGAGACAGATATATTCATAATTAAAGCTGTCGAGTTGCAGTAAAAGGAACATTTAGCCTGGAAGGAAAGCGGGTGGGCGAACAAAGTGTCATATTTGGAGGTGAAAGTTGGCACTTGAACAGCATTTTTAAAGTGCTCCAAAGCCACCTCCACTGACATCTCAGCTCTATTGTATATTCTGTCAGAGGCTCTGGCTGTGCAGCGTATTGTGGCTGTGACTCACGCGCAGCCCCTGCCGCTTGCTGCCATAAGAGATATTAGAGAGACAGACGTGGCAGAGGTATTGTGTGAGACATGAAATAAACACGTGCAGGTTGGTGTTTTCAGACCCAGCACATACATGTTCGGATGTAGATGAACACATATGCATAGGGATATAAACATGTAAGCCAGTTCCTGTAGCCTGTGACAATTCATTATATCTTCTCAGAAACCGTGGGGATTTATTAACATGTATAGCTTAAATGTGTTGTTGGCAGGAAGAATTTGTGAGAGTTAGGCTGGAGCTGGGACTGTAAAAGTGTGATCATGAAGATCAAATGAAGTTAATACTTTTTCTATGGGTTTTCATAGGATGTTGGAACTTGATGATCCTTGAGGTCCCTTCCAACCCAAGCCATCTGATGATTCTCTGAATAGTTCACATCTGCAGAACAGAAATGAAGTCAAACCTAAAAGTTCAGATGCAATTCCCATGAATATTGGGAAAGTTCACTCTCAAGAGGAAGACCCATGCTTCTTTGGCTACGACCAGCCTGTAGACATCAGTAATGCAGGCTGAGCAAAGGCAACATGCCAAGCACTGGCCAACGCCAGGGCAGGAGGGAGGGGCAAGGTCTGAATTGTGTTAAGAGGAAAGAAGAAAAATAGATATTTGCAGATAGTAGGGCATATTCTCTCCGTATTCTCCCCTTGATGCAGTCTGTGTTCCTTGGTGAATAGCTCTGTCTCTCAATCCTGCTTCCATTTGTTCTTGCTAAAACTTTTGTTTTTCAGATGGATGTAAAGCTAATTTCTGGAAGGTTGTGTTCCATTTTTAAAGTCACAGAAGCAGCCTTTACTGTTAGACTTTCAAATACATCCTTAACCATTTAAAAGTACTTTACCAGCAGCTTTATTTATAGCATATTATTCACCAGTTAAACTATAATGGCTTTCTATTTAGCGTTAACGGTTAGTTACTACCTTAAATCCCTATTTTGAAAGGAGTTAGAGGATTTGGAGTTGTGAGGGAGGGTAAGCAATGGAAACAGCTGAATTCCAGAAGAGCTATCAAGGCAGTATCATCAGAAATACAGAATAAGGGGAGGTACAGAAAGCATCTATTCCTGTCTAATCTGTTTGTTCTGTCTGGGCTGCTCAACAAGTTTTTTACGCCACGTTCTGTACTTCAAAATTGTTTCTGAAGATGCTGTTCTACAGTATCTTCCATGAAGCATCAGCATCTCATTAAAAGATAAAAGTCCTATGTATTCAAATAGCAAGCAAACTCCCAGTTTCAAATAACAACATAGTGTTTGATCTCCTTTGAACTGCAGGGGGCAGCCAAGAATTTGGGTAAAGTATTGCTACCTGGGATGGTCTTGTCAGGCTTTCTCTGGCATTAATAGTTATTTTTCGTTGTAGTTCACAACCTGTATTTTCATCTGTGAATATGTGAATTGTAAGACAGGATCCATTGTGGTACGTTCGTCCAGTCGAGCGTCCTTTCTGACAGTGCTCAGCATTAGAAATTTCAGAGAGATGCAAGAAATTGCTGTCGTGGACAATTACAGACTATCCCCATCCCATAGGGGAATGCCTTTCTGTCTTCAGACAAGTTATTTATTTATACTCCGAAATGTGAGAAATTATACCCTTTCCAAATAATTATAATAACAATAATCCCTTCTAATGAAATGTTGCAATGTTCTTATTTTCTGTACAAGTGGTTAATGCTTTTTGAATCCTTCGCTGGTCCTGACTGCACCCTGCTACCTCTTGAGTTTTGTAGATTAGCTGTGTGTTGCACAGAAAGTGTTTCCTTTCATCAGCTGGGCTTTCACCTTTGCAAATGCATTTTTGTCCTCTACTGTAAGAGAGAATAATTGGGAGTGCCCAAATTGCCAGTTCTTTTGTAAACAACAATCACCTCTCTTCTTGTGCATCTGGTCATGAAAGACACTTTTTTTTTTTTTTTTTTGCCCTTCCTATTGCTCTAACCTACTTTTATCACCTTCTCTGGAACCCTCCTTATTTATGTACTCAGACATATGGTCTGATTTTTGGGTGGTCCTGTATGGAGCCAGGAACTGGACCCGATGATCACTATGGGTCCCTTCCAAGTCGGGTTATTCTGTGATTCTAAGTGTTATCCTTTAAGACGTAGGAAGACAAGAATTCGAGATGGTTTCGATAGAGAAAGCATTTGTTAAAATAAGTTTTGTAATATTTTCCACTTTGTTATCTGTGGGCCTTGCAGTTGAGGTTTATTATTTTCGGGAAGGATGGAGGTTCCTGGATTAATCAGCCCTGTCATCACTGGATTTGATGAATGTATTGGAGAAACCATTTTATCTTTAAGAAATTATCTTGGAAGATTACTGGCCACAAACAGGGGTTGTGAAGGAAACTAGAGTCTCTCAGGTGAAAGTGCATACCTATAAGAAATTGTCACTTTTTATTTTTAGATCTTTTAGATTTGAGTGTTATATCTGACTTGAAGACCGTTCTTACCTAATTAGTCCAGAAAGGACGAAGTAGAAAAGAGAGAGACAAATGGATGGGGGTGTCATGCTGGCAGCTTGTGAGTAGCACAACAGTGATCAGATAATAGTGATATTATCTGATCACTAATTACAGTGAGCACAACAGAGGATCCCTGTAAGAAGCTGGGACCGAAGCCCCCTCCCTGCTTTCATGGAAGTGATTCACAAGACTGGCAACAGCCTGATGCCTTGGTTTCAAGAACTTGATATTAATTTAAAGAAAATAGGTTTCTGTGGTATGGATTAGGCTGAAAAATTGGTTTGGGTACGTTGACAATGTCTCTGAGATGTCTTTGCCGTTTTCAGGGAGGAGCAGAGTGGAGACATGAGACTCAGAAGCAAAGCTTTTGTTCTCTTTTCTCTCTCTTTTTAAAATCATACCTAAGCTCTTTTTGTGCAAATGTACTGCTCAGGATCAAAGCCTCTGTTCCAAGTGGAGAAAGTCCCTGGAGAGCAAGGCCTGAAAGCTAAGCCTCTAATACTGCTGCTGCTGGCCATACACCGGTCTGCTTGGGAAATCTAGTCATGCATGACCCAGCACCTGGAGATACGGAGAAACTGGGAGCAGAGTACTCAGCATCCCTGCATAACTTCTGATCTTTGTTCTCTTTGCTAGCTCATGTCCTTCTGTTGGTTGTGGTCCATCAGGAGTTTATTCCCACCAGTGTCAGATATCTGAAAGGCTCTTCTGTAATGCAGCATCTACTAATTCCTCAGGCTTCTCAGAAATGTAGTGCTCTGGCATATGGGCTGGAATTTATCAGAAAGGGGATAATGGATAGGCTCACTATAGGTCTCTGCTTTTTTCGGAGTATTTTTCCTCGTTTCTGGCATCTCCATCTCCTTGCAGAGTGGCTCTAAGTAAATGGCTGCTGGGGAAGGATCAATAGGAAGATGCTCTCTGAAACATCTGAGATTATTTCCCCTGAAGGTGTGACAGGAACAGCCTTGCAAACAGGATACCTGTTTGCCTTGTGGTGCTTTCCTGCCTTTACTGCATCTCTTGTGAGGTGCTGGGTTTGCATGCTAAGAAAGCTACAGTTAGGACAGCTTAAACAAGGTGACTCTCATATAGCGGTGTCCTTGATCCATCATTAAAAATGACCTTGAAACGTTGTGCCATCAGAAGGAAGGTTTGCGATGCTAATCACCGGCAGCGTTTCTTCTTCCATGGATGTTACACAGCCTCAAAACATTTTGCTTAATTCATGGGGGAAGGAAGCACTTTTGGTTTTGCTTCTCTTTGCTTTTCTTTTTTTTTAAATGCTTCCCTGAAGGCTGCATGAGAGCTGTGGGGGTAGGAATGCAATTGCGGGAAGGTAACCTTTCCCATCCCTCAGACTCTCCAGAGATGCATGCAACAGCAAGATACATGTAAATCCATCAGAGCCGTTAGTGTGGCTTAATGCTAACAGATGTAAAGCATTAAAGGAAATAAACAGCCTAGCCCTGAACGGGATCCAGAGGTATAAAGCTGCAGCCGTGTGCTCACTCCCCATGTTATTCCAGGTAGTTATTAATCGTTTAGCTTTCCTAAGAAAATGTCAGCCTTACTGCTGCTTTCTTTCATGCTTGTACGCTACTAACAGTAATGCATGTTGGTTTGGGTTGGTTTCAATTTGTTTTTTTTTGGTTTTTTTTTTTGAGTTTAAACAGCGGGTTATGGTTTTTTTCAATGATGAGGACTCCATTCTAAGGCTTAGATGTTGAAAGAGTAACTGTTACCTCTCCAGACAGGTAAAGAGGCCAAATTTCCTTCTTTTTCCCAAGAGTACTGGAGGCAAAGGTAGACAGAGAAGTCTGTCTGTTCTCCAGTCAAGATCTTCTCTTCCACACCGGCAAAATATATTTGGAAGTATATCAGGGAGCCTCAGAACTTCAGGATAACAAAACCCAGATCCATGCTATGTCTCCCTCAACAGATTTTATCTTCTCGGAGTTTGGGCTTGGCTGTTTCTCTGATCTGAATGACATTCCTATGCAGTTTGCAGCCTTGCTGTTCTTTCCCTTCTGCTAGATGTGTGGTTGATGTAACCGGGCAGAATTTTCAACTCATCTACAGCCTTTACTCCATCTTTTCTCACAATAGTGGCATGATGTGCCTGGAGAATTTCCCCACTTCCTCCCACCTTACTTTTCTAGAAATCACTTGGCTTAGAAAATAAAAGCATGGAGACATTTGCCCTTGTTTAGTCCCCTACTGATGGGTCAGAAGTGGAGATTAATAAGATAGGAAGTGTGTTTCTACTCTGCAGTCAGTAAAGGAAATTCACTGGAACTAAATTAATCATGAAACGGACACAAAGAGGAGAATAGATTAGCAGGGAATTAACTCATTAATTAGATTCATACCAAAGTTCAGAAGAGGCTTTCCTTCAAGATAACAGCCGAGTTCAAAGATCGGCAAGGGCTGATCTTGGGAGGCAGGCACACCATTTTCTTTCTGAACTCTGTCAGGTTTTACTTTAGCCCAACATCTGGCTGGTTATAATAGGATATCAGACATGCTGCTGGCAGGAATTCAGCAGCTGGCAAAGCCGAACCACTTAGTGCCCAGCGATGGAAGCTATTATCAGCCCATTCAGATCGCTGAGCTCGGGATCTTGGTGTTGGCATGAATGCAGGAGCCCTCTCTGTTGTGCCACTTGGCTATTTTTAGAGCTCCATCATAAGTCCTAGCGTGAACAGCAGCTTGTTGGAGAATGGGTTTATTTCCAGTGATAGGGTGAGCAGAAACCGTTACAGGTTAAGAAAGGTAAAGTGCTAAAGCGCTGCCCTCTGTGCTGCACTTCTCAGGCTCCCCAACTCACCCTTGGTGCTCAAATTCACAGCGGTAGGGTAAGATAGGTAAGTGACTGCATGTTTCTAAGGAGATGGGGTTTGGCTGCAGTCTTCTCATTATTCTATTGGGACACTTCTCTACCGGGGAACATGTGAGAGATGTGAAGAATGGACTCTGCAGTTACCTCTGTGCTGCACAATGCCCCTGCCAGCTCTCTCCAGGCTCTGCGTAGGCCTTGGGCCGAGGATGCTGCTGCTCACATGCCAGAAGGCTCCGTGTGTAACAAATGCCACACTACTGCACGGTGGAGCTGGTGATAAGCATGGAGAGACCGATTTCTAACGCGCTCTTAATGAACTAACAAACCAGTGCTAAACACTGAGAGTGGATCCATGTGAGAAAGGCCCCCTGCCTTCTGACTTACACTTTCCCTCCCTTTGCTTTTGCTGGCTCACAGCATGAATGCAATCAAACCATATTCAGGAACATCTGAGCTGTGTATTTGCCACTTAGGACTTTCTGGGTAGTGAAGTTTCCACATTGTTTATTTAGAGTTAAGTGTTCTGCTGGGTCTCTTATCACTTTCTGTAAATAACAACTGTCCTCTAAATTCTTCAGGCTGATTACTGAGACTGACAATCTGTGTGTTTTGAGTTGCTGAGCTGTATTAATCTCTAATATACCCTGGTCTGCGGATGGAAAGGGTAATGTATTGAGGATGTCACAAGAGGTAAAAGCCAAAGGACTTAGTCTTCTTGGGAATGTGAAGTGCTTTGGTTGTGACATGAATAAATCTCCCAGCAGCAGCGTTGCTATCTCTGTCGGGAATAAAGATGTAAGAGGAGTCTGTCTTTTAATCCAATTTGTTAGAGATTTTATAGCACCAGAGCTAATTCATTTCTAGAAAAGAGAAGGCAGACTTTATTTTTACCTGCCTGTAGTTTGCCGTGATAAAGTTTATTCCACTTGGTTAATGATGGAGTTGATAAGAATCCCACCCCTAAACGAAAAAATCTACTGCAATTCTAAGTTAAATAGGGAAAGCTATCTTATTGGGGGGTGGAAGTGAGGGCAGAACAGAAGGCATAGTTTATGGCTGTAATCTGCTCTTTGTATTTTAGAGTCTAACCTTCTTCATATCGGTGAGAGAACTGGAAATCTATCTATTAAAACACAACTGAATGACACCTACCTGCAGCCCTTACTAAAAGGCAGATAGGAAAGTGAAAGGCGGTATCAGGTCCATGGACTATATAAAATCCAATCCAGAGTTTATGCTGAGATAATTCAGTCCTCTATAATCCATACCAGACTGATGAAGTATTGACTTGTACTGTGAATGTGACCCAAGGCAACTGAAGACTGTACTGTGCTTTGGATCAGAAAAGTTAAGAATGCAGAGTACACATTCAGTCAACAAAACATTTCATCTTTGTGCTTTTAATACAGTAAAATGCTTTGCTGCTGCTTTTGTTTCCTTCCTTCAGTCACAACAAAGGAGTGTTATAAGTGGCCCCAGAGAAACAAAACCTAGAATAGAAAAGGGATTTAGAGAGAAGAGATCAGATGAAATTGGTAAGAGAAAGAATTCCCAATACGGTGTTTCCAGCTCAGTCTTCTGAAGGGAAGCCCCGTGCTCCTGATCCGTTATGATTCACTTGGCAGCTCTGCCCAGATGGCCTCTCCCCTTCATCTATACTTCTATAAACTAAGACCCAGTGATAACAGCCCTGCCAAACCTGGTCGCTGCTGATAAAAGGTACACAGCTTTCATTAATCTATTTGTTCCTAACGGCTCATCAATGAAAGCTCATTCTAATTCCCTTCATTTTGATCTTCTCTGGACTTTTTGTGAGGAGGAGTGAGTTTGCAAGGAGTGACCTGTAATCCTCCCTAGGTTTGGCAGTACCGTAGGCAAGTTTTATTCAAGCTTTCATTTTATACTGCTTGGTTCAATTGGTGCATATTGATACAGGATTATACTTTCTCATCTTTTTGTTTTCTGACCTTACAGTGATTTGGTTTTAAATACTTCTGTGTCCAGGAGTGATTGATTTTCCAGTCTTGGGTATCTTACCAATGCATCTCATCCCCGATGAAAGTCATCCTGCGCTGTTCTAGCAGAAGTATCCTCTAACTGTCCAGTTGCTCCCTTGCCTCTGCTCTGCCAGTTAGTATTGGAATTATTGCTCCTATCTTTCAGTGATGCTTGCATAAAATTAATGAAACTAATGGCTGGCAGGGATCTCCGCAGGTCGTCTACTTTTTTCTACTTCAGCTGCATCATTTCTGATATGTTAGTCTCAGTTTTCTATAAAGATCTCTAATAATGGGATTACCAGACTCTGTAAGTAATCAGTTCCAGCTCTTACAACTCTCATGTTTTAGAACATATTTTCCAGGTGTCTATCTTGAGTCCTAGCTTGCCACAGGAAGTCCTTGCCAAATATATTTTTGCCTTTTCCAGACTAGCCGTAGAAAGAATCTTATTTGCTTTTCACTGATGTCCTCTGGACCTTTTTCAGTTGTGCCAAGTCCTCCTGTGAATTGCTTTCCTGAGACTAGAAACAGAATTCTAGCAGAGAGATGAACAGTGCAGACAGAACAGATCAATTTGTGTGTCTTGCCAGGTTACGTTTTTTTTAATACCCACCCAGAATTGTATATGCACTTTTGCTACAAATAAGAGTGGTATGCTCACGTTCAGCTTGCAGTCTTCAGTAGTGCAGAATGTTGTTGTTTTTTTTCGAGTAGAAATGCTACCTTGTCATTGCTCCTCATTCATGTGTTTGTAGCATCGATTATTCCTGTCTAATTGTAGTAACTTGACTTGACCCTATTGAATTGCAGCTGTTTACTTCAGGCTGCTTTTCCAGTTAGTCAAAATGATTTTGAATTCTAATGCAAACTTGTCTTACAGTGGTTTCATCTGCAAATCAAATTAACATACTTTCTATTTCATCTAAATCTTTAATGAAAATATTGAATTGTACCAATTCCATGACCAAGTCCTGCAGAAGATCATTTAGTACAGCTATGCATTTTGACAGCGAGACTGAGAACTACTTTCAGGGTACATTTTCTAAACCATTTTTATGAGAGCTGCTCTGAAAGTAAAGCCTCCTATTTTATTATGTTGATTCAGGATGTCAGAGGCGAATGTTGGTGGTATGGCAGCAGAGTTTGAACCTTCCCACCAGTATTCCTTTCCATTTTGTTGCTGTGGGACAGATGGCAGCAGAGGGGCAGTCTGGCAAAATGGTGTCTGTCATGGAAGTGCATATGAAGCAAAGGAGTGGATCTGAATTCCTGCGTGCAGAAAAAATGGCACCCACTGACATTCATTGACATTTGCTGAACATTTATGGAGACCAACCAGTGGATGTGAGCACAGTGAGGCAGTGTAGTACATTTCAGCACTGGCGACTGTGATGTGAAAGACAAGCTGTGTTCCAGATGGCCATGCGGATTTTTATAAGTGTGGCATGCAGGCTCTTGTTCATTGCTGGTGAAAATGCATAGCTAATGATAGTGTCTGTGTTGAGAAGTAATGTTTAGTAGCTGAGAGTTTGCTCTATCAAACAGTGTTATTGTGCTCTTTGTATCTGCTGTGGTGTCCATGGAAATAAATAGGAGGCATTACTTTTGGAGTGACCAACAAATATTCACCCTGCTATTCATCCATCTAGGCCACGCTTCTTTGGCCTGAGAATTTAGTGAAGTTTTGGAAACTGTCTCTCAGCGTCTTGTCCGCTCTGTATTGCCCTGACACCTTCTCCCAGAGGTAAATTAGAATCATTAATAATAATTTGTTCCTGACAGAGGTGTGTTGAATGATACCAATCTCTTTTCTCCTGAGTTCTTCTGAACTGTTTCTTTGTTTTGAGGAACTGGAGTTAAGCTGACAGGTCTATCCTTTTTCGTCTCCTCCTTTTTTTCTATCTTCAAAAGAAGTCTGTACATTGTATCAGTTATCTGGTTCGTCACCAGGCTTTCCTAAGTTCAAAAAAAAAAATCGTTAACAGCTTTGAGATTGATTGAGTCAGTTCCTTAGAAATGCAGTAGGAATATAGCAGATTCAGCTAATTTGGAAAGATCTAAGCTATGTAACTTCTCTACCCTATTCCTTTTGTATTCTAGGCCTTTTTTTACTTCTTTGTTAGTTCTTAACAACGTTAATTCATCACAGTTGACCTTTTTATGAAAACTGATGCAAAATCTCTCTTCGCAGCCTTATCGGTAGGATTTGCTTCTCTGAGGAGGAGCAGACCAGCACTTACTTTATGCTGTTTTTTGCTACTAATAAGTTTAAAGAATTGCATCCTTTTCTGTGTGATTTTTTTGCCAGTCTCATCTCACTTTGTGCCTTCATTTCTCTGCGTTTATTCCTAGGTGTTCTTTCTGTACATTTGTACTCATTCATATTAAACAATCTATTTTAATCTTCTTCTGCGTATTTTTGTCACGCATTTACAGTCAACAAAGAGCTTGTGATTCGACCAGGTTGGTCTCCTAACACTGAATATCTTTCTTTGTAGTAACATAATTTCTGTTTATATTCTTTGTATCCTTTTTCTCAGTAATTGACGTTCTTCCTAAGTCCCTTCTTAGAAGAAAGAAAATTCTTACGGATTCTCATTCATCCACCCACCCACCCCAATCTCCATTGAGTTCTGTGGAAGATTTTCATGAGGCCTTGTCCACTTGTACTTATTCTTTTGCTAAATTTTGGTTTAGCTCTTCCATGGAGTCACTTTTTGTAAGGCCAAAATGATTCTGAAATGTGTGTTGTCTTTCTCTTCTGACACTGCTTACAAGGAAAATTTGAACTCGTTCTTCAGTGCTGGAGAACTGCATGTCTTCTGCTGGGTTGACGTAGTCTTTAGAAGTGAAAAAAGCTGATAGGTATCAGGCTTCATTGCTTCTGAAGGAAACAGAGTTCCTGCTGAGAGTCAGCTTTACCTGGAAATCATACTTGTAGTCAAGCAAATTCAAACCACATTATTCTATCAAAAAATAGATTAAACACAGATTACAAATTTCATCACAGTTAGAAAATGACAAGCAAAATCTTTGCTCATTTTATCTGAAAACCTTGGCTCTCAATCTGCAAGTTCTATTTCCCAAAGCATCTTCTTTCTTTGAAGGTATTGACAGTAAATTTTGATCAATTGAAGGTATTAAAAGTAGATTGGAGATAAATTCCAGTGTATTGATATTCCTTTCGTCAGGCTACTGCTCTATAATAACCCAGAACTGGCCTAGTGAATCATCTGGTTATACCTGCTGGATACCTGATGACTCTAAACTCACGTTTTCAGATCTCTTGCTGGGTACCCTTTGTTTACCTTGTGGAATCTGGGGGGATCTGAGAAGTTCAATAGCCTTGACACTGATCAGCATCAGCAAGTAAGAAAGGTTGGGTTTTTTTCCTTTTCACTGAGGTGTAGGTAATTGTCTATCTCATTTATTAATAGTCCTTCCCTACTTCATGTTGGAGTGAGGGTTGTCAGTTTCCCTGCTATGGTTTTTGTTGTAATGCGTTACTGGTTCCATTATGCAAGTATTTAAAACTTTCCTCATGATTTTCTGGTATTCTATACACCCAGAACCTAACCATGATACATTCAGATGCAAGCAGCTTTACTGGAAGACCTTTATGCCTGATCCCGCAGGTGATATAGGAAGGTAATGCTTTTGTCACAGTGCTCATTTGCTTACTTTCCTTAATCACCATGCAAGCACCGTCAGCAAATCTGTCTCCTACTCTAATTGGGATTTCAGGGAAACACCTTGACATACAAGACAATGCTCTGTCTCTTATTCCCTTACCTGTCCATTCTGAACAAGCTGTGCACCTTCACATCCATATGCTACTCATGAATTACCCTCTTGCCTGCCTCCAAAAAAAACAATTTCTTTCCTCTCCAACAGCCTGTTTGTCCTCTGCAGGCTTCTTTCTTGTAGGAGCTGTTCATAAACGTTATGCTGAAAACGTCATTACTGATGCCCCTCTGTGCCTGCCTCCCTCACTTCTGGTGCCAGTGAGACTCAAGTCTAGAGCAGAGCATTGAATGTTTCATTGCGTTCTGAGAATAACTGCAGCAAGAAGACTTGACAACTGTGATGGGTCATGGAGCATCCTGTGTCCACAAAAGCCTGCTTGCTTTTTTCAGTGAATACTTCTTACTGCCCACGAAAATCATCTGTTTTAGCACACTCTTTACAAACTCTTCTGATTGAAAGATCCGAACCTCTTCAATTAAGAATTCTGAACTTCTTTTGCAAAGACTATGGTCTTACTGGAATAGAGCAGACTGCATCTCTGTGTGTACATATGGAAGTGGGTGTGTTTAGGTGTGAGAGTGTGCGTGCCTCTGTGTTGTGGAGTGTATTATCTATTTTTCCTAGTGTTTATTATCTGAACATTGAAATCTGTATCTGTATGCTGTTGGGTTGTTGTGTCCTCTAATTGCAGTGGCTTCTAGTTCAAAGTGATTTCTGTCCTGCAGAAAACTGACCATCCCATAGGGTAGAAAGCATGTTGTTCAATTTTATATGATGGGACAGACACTAGTGAACACTAAAGGCAGCTCTTATCTGGGGGTTGGGAAAACACAGAAGACGACAGAAGGATAAATAAATATACAAAAGGGAGAAACTGGAAGGAAAAGGAAATACGGCAGTATAAGATGGCCATACCTGCATTCACTTTGCTCCAGTCTTATATCTGGACAGCAGTTGTTCATGAGACAACTTCAAGGACAAACTGTTTGTTTGATGCTAGTTTCCAAATTCCTTAATAAGAGCCCTTAAGTAAAACCTCAGGTTTAATCTTCCAAGCTCTGAGATATTCACTGTGCTTCTGTATTTCTCAGTTCTTATTAAAGTTTTGGATGCTAAGGCACTCAATTGCTGGAATCCTTAATGTTTAGTGGTTTCACCAACAATTTCTTTTGATATTTCATAGCTGCTGAGTGGCAGGCGTATCCTCAGAGATGTACACCATCTGTTGTGCACCTTTAATTCTCCCAGACTGTGTACAAAGTTGCATTGATTTCACTCAAGATGTGAGCTTAAATTTAAATATATACAGAATGACATATATGCGATTTAGTTTTGCTTACATCCATTGAGTTCTTCAGTTAAAGCAGCAGTGTTTAAAGCCATGCAGCTAATTTCTGACACAAATTCCAAACATTTTGCCTTCCTTACTTCCAGATTAAAGAAGGACAAGTGTATTTAATTCATGCCACGTGGGGTGGTGTTCATTTAGGTGGAGTTCTGTGGGCAAGGACAAGTTCTTTCCAGTCGTGCTTAGCCCAAATTCAGTGAAACTACACCTCTCCTGCATTAGAAGAAAGAAAAACAGTAGGAGTGAATGCCATGAATAAATTGTCTATCTGAAAAACTGAAAGCTCTCCTGTGTTTACAAACTTAAAGGTGAAGTTGAGGGAAAAGGGGCTTATTCAGAACCTACTGAATATAATATGAGTCTTTCTGTTGACTTCAGTGAGTTTTAGATCAGACCCCAAGTGCACAGTACATGAGAGAATACAATCATGAGCAAGGAAATTTAAATCCTTTCATATTTTATTTTCATTGCTTTTGTATCTAATCATATCTTGTATCTTTTTTTTTTTTTTGGAGCAAAAAGTACTCTGATGACTTGTGTGCAACCTGGAGAATAGTAATTATTTCTAAGATGCAGCTTTTTAGTGGAGTGTTAGGAGGAAGGAGGTGATAACAGGAAAGACAGGCAAGTAATTTTCTTTGGATCTCATTCTTTAAACCTTCAAAGAAGTAGTGGTCACATTTGTAAGTTCTTTGTCTTAAAGCAAAGAATAACCTTAGAAAATACAGAAAATAGAAAAGAAAGGAGAAGAAAAGACAAAAGAAAAGAAATATGAAAGCAGAGCAAGATTGTTTCCCATGGATTTCTCTTTTCTCCCCCCTATTCCTCTTCTGCTCACAATAGGTTTCCTAAGGTCTGGTCACTTTCTATGGGATAAGGTTAGATATGAAGTATAACGTTACTTTGGAAATACACTTTTGAAATTCTGAGGTACATTGGATGTTGTGGAAAGAGAGCTTAATTTCACAGCTGGTGAATGAGATTCTCTACCTTCTGTGTATTCCAAACTAATTTAAAGGTTGAAGTTTTATATAAATCACAGTGAGCCATGCATGGGCCCGGAAATGAATGTGGAAATAAGAGAGAACTGCATCTGGGAAGTGAGGCAGGATTTGAAAAAATGGGAGATAACGCATCTGAAGACTGAGTGCGTTAGAAGAGTTATTTGACAGCCCTAAACTAGAATTACAGTACACGCTCCAAATTCACACTGACATACATTGATTATGCTTGGGCATCATCCTGTCCCTGAAAGCACAAATGGGGACTCTGATTCATTTTGAACACTGCGCAGTTCTTAGGGCTGTATTCCTAGTGAGGGAACGAAGAGTGGATCCAGAAGTGCTGAGAAACAAGGCATTGATTGTTCTATTGAGCTGCTACTGAGTATGTGAGAACCTGTGTTCTTTGCCCTGCATATGTATTTTTGGAGGTTCTCTGTAAGAGCTTAGATAAACACTGAAACAAATGTTTTTGGAAAATCCTGCAGAATGAGACTTGGAGGTTCCTAGAGCAGTGGTTTCGGTTTTCCTTACACCTTGTAAACAGCTTCCTATTTCTAATAGTTTCTTCTTGTATGATTTTGGCCTCTGCTTTTCCCTCTACTCCAACCACATCAAGTGAAGCCAACGCTTTCTAATCTGTTTGTAATACATATCAAAGAGGAAATTAAGTTTAAAATGAGAATAGAAAATAGTACCTGGCTCACTCAGATAAGGCTGAGACAAAGCCAGAATGGTGCTGATCTTTGTAGAGCCTTCGTTATTATCACTGACTTCTGCTTACATCTTACCTCTGCCATTTAAGTACAGTTACAGTTCAGAAAAGTGGCAGTGAAAATTACCTCATAGGACGTGATATTCCTTCTCTGTCAATGATGTCCAGCTCCACTTGGCTTGCTTCAGGAATCAAAGGATGATTGCCCCACGCACTGCCCTCCCATAAGCCTCTGGCACCAGAACTGTTACCTTCAGTCTTTCAGTATTTGGCTACTACTTTTAGCTGCTATATCATCACTGACAATAGAGAACATGGAAACAAAACTTTGAAGCAGAATTTTCTGTTCTTGTGAAGCAACCAGGTTGCTTACATAGCAGCATCATGGAATCTCCAACAAAATTCTGTGATTTCATTTAGTTCTTTCCTTCTTTTGTGTAGACTGATACAAACAAAACAGTCATAGACCTTTGAACATTTGGTGTAAAAAACTGCAGCTCGGATAAATTTCTACAATTTTAATGTTGTTAACATCATTATTGCTGGTATTATCTTCCCAGTTTTTCATGGCTTTGTGTCACAGCTATGAAGATAACAGCTAGCTAAATACTACAAAACATTTCCAACAAATCTAAGTTTGATATTTGTGTGTGTGGTTAGTTTCATTTTATTTGCATTCTTTCTATTTTCCTTTCTGCCAGCATCTTGGCTGGATGTGAGCTAGGACAGAGGCAGCTGGAAGCCCAAGCTATTGGGCAGTCATGGGAGGAAATGAAGAGCATGTGATTGCCTGCGTTCTTCCTTTGGATAGCCAGGCTTCTCCAACAATGAAACAGAGACATCCTCCATGAGTTACTGCATATGCAGGAAATAGAAAGAAAAAAATCAGTCTTACATCCATATTTTCAAATGGAAAGATGTAAAGGTTGTAGAACAAACCATTACTCATTATAATTATTCTGAGTATAGAAAGAGTCATTTCAAAAGGAACAGTTTAAATGTGAAAAAGTGTTGGTGGGCAGCATTTGATAACAGCCTGTGTCCAAGGTCCTGAAAAGCAGTAAATTAATGCATTATCCACATTCTAGAGTCAGAAATGAAACTATGACGTTTTTCCTTTCCTGAGATTTTGAGGTTTAGAAAGGGCTGTTTGGTGACTTAAACAATTTCCTCCATCTTAACTGGTCATAATATCTTGTTTCAGCTTTATGGAAGTATGTTCATATACTAACTCTGATAGAAGCTTGAAAAATATGGATTTTAGTCCATGTGGGGATTTTGGCACAATTCAGGTAGGACGACTCAGATTCTTGAATAGCAGTTATCCAAATTAAAGTAGATGAAATTGATCTCTTTCCTGCTTTAGCTAAATCACTCAGCATACTTCTTGGTGAGTGTCGCAGAGGGATGATTGATGTCCTCTTAGATGCAGATGGGCTGTGCAGAATGAAGATGAGAAAGATTTTCTAACCTGATCTTCAAAGAAGGAAGATTGGTGCAAATAGGAAAAGAAGACCAACAAGAAAGGATCTTCCTCTGTGTCCAACTGCCATTATATTTTTATGTCTCATCTTTTTCAAAGAAATAAGAAGTACAAGAAAGATTAAGAATGCCTTTTTTTTTTTCTCAAGGAAAAGACTGTGTGAAGAGAAATAATTTGTTAGAGATACTCTGAATACCTCCCTTTATATGAAGTGGCAAGCGCTTGACATCTCCTCTTAGTGTCAGCCATGCTACAGCTTTCTTGTTCTCACCAAGTGGAACTTCCCTAAAGAATAATCAAAGTAAAGCAAACAGCCTTTTTTTTTTCTTACTGCCATTTTTCTCCACTCGAGGGAGGGAAAATGGATATGGCACCCTGAGATAACCAAACTATTAAAATAGAAGCAAAAACATAGAAACTGTCTGCCTTCATCCTGCCCAGAATTTCGCTACTCTGATAGAGTGCTTCTTTAACTTTGCATTTTGCTTGCAGTCTGACCATATTGGTATTGAGCTTCCTGTGAAATTAAGCTATTGCAACTTGGCTTCTAATTAGATTAAAGCTGCAATGCAAGACACCTTCTTTGGAGTCCTCTTAGGAGAATCAGTGGGCAACATGGAAAATGTGACAGCAGTGTAAGTAAGAAATAGGGAGATAGACAAGTACACCTGCAAAAAATAGGGGTGAACTGCTCATCAAGGAATACACTCTGCTTCCTGCAGTGTGTCTCCAAGTCCTGACCTTTCTCAACTTCTACTTAAGAGTAGACTACTATCAGTTTTCAAGGACATACCAAAAGCAACTGAATCCTGTATTTTATCACCTTTGTGGGCAATTTTCCAATCATGCTGCTATATTTACTCATGATGGCTGAATCCAGAGAACAGAAAAATAGTGCAGCGCTCATTCACAATTTGAACCACACACAGGTCAGTGTGTAGGAACCTTATTTTATGAAGGCAGTTGAGATTTATTACTTCAGTGTAAAAGGTAATGAATTAGCCAAATATATAGGTAGAATATTGCCATTTGTGGAATTAGAATTTGTTCTGGTTTATATTATACTCGGTGTAGGTATGTCAAAGCTTCAGCACCTTGGCAATATCCCAGTTCAGTGCTGGCACGTACCACCTGCTCCCCCTTTTGTTTGCATAAATCCATGAGTAAAGGCTAGAAAAAAGCCACGTTCCGTGTCTGAGTGACAGATCTGGGAGAATGGTGGACTACAAGAAATGCATCTGTCATCTGATCTTCTACAGCATCTGTTGTTAAGAGCTAAGGGAGAGTTTCAATAAGCTGATTTTTTTTTTATTTTTGCTTCTGGGATAGCTGCTTTATCATGTATGACAAAGACATGAATGAATTTGGAAACTCATCCTTCCAAGTGCCAGGAAACTCTTTCATCACATTACCTGTAAAAACATGGTTTGACTAGCAAGAATCTGATTTATATAGGATTTAGGGAAGCAGAAAATTAACAGTAAATATATATATATTTCTTTTTTACTTGAAAGTGACATGGCTTTAGACTCTGCTTCTTTGTCCCTTCTCTAACAAGAAACAAAACCAGCTAGCCACAGGGCAAAGTTGAAAGACTCCACCTTTTTTTTTAGTGACATACAGTTTCTGAGTAGTCATGAAGGTTCTTACTGTGGTTTAGCACTATAAATATCCCATCCTTGATCTTTTCCCTGAGAAAAACTGATGGAAAAATTCCACTTGTCAGAGGAAAGAAGCTGACACACTTGTGACTTTTATTGCAGTTGCACTAAAGTAAGAGTAGGGATGGTGGAAACAGCCTTGACAAAGAAGAAGTATCAGGCAAAGTGCAGGAGACAGTGCAATTTATCACATGGCTGTGAAATGTATTAGCTGCCTATCACCCTCAGTTATGTAAAACAAAGAGAGAAAGAATTGATTAAACTATGACCTCTTCCATCTACCAGCTGTCATTTTAGTTGTTGTGACAGAGGCTAGTGTGTAGTCATTAAATGCACAGACTCAGTTTCAGGTTTGAGCACTATATTAATGTAGTCTGTTGTGTGATACCTTTTCCTATGAGGAAAGTTCTCCTACGTGTGCATCACCACTCTGGAGTTAGCTGCCCATCCATCACAGAGGCCTGGTGGATCCCTGTACAATGACTCACTCATCTTCCTTTTTTGGCCGTAACCCTTGTACTCTTGTCGTTGACTCGGGATCTTTGCTTCTGGCAGCACAAAGTTCTGATTTCTCCTGAACAGATGAACACCATATCCTAGAGGGAGAAGACGGTGGTCTTTTCCAGCTTCTGAGTACTAGGGGAAGATTAGAAACCATCTTCAAAAGTTTAGTTGTACAAAGAATTATGGTTGCCTCTATGACAAAAGAATTTGAAGTAGAAAGTAATTTAGCACTACATTTTATGGGAAGTTTTACAGTTTTTTTACATAGTCTGTGTTTCCATCTGGTTAGTCTAGATAAAGCTTTAAAAGAACCTCTTTTCCACAGAAGCTTGATATATCCACCTCCTATTTACTGTTCAGGAAGATGGATAGCTGTAGAGGTAAAATAAACTTTAAGAAGATAGCTGCTAATTATGAAAATTAATTAGTGAAGTTTCACAAGCTCTTTAATCAATATAGATAACTACCTGACCTGACTCAGTAACTGAGCTCCAGGCAGGCCCTGTAGAGTAAGCATTGCAATATTGGTATATTGTTTCTTCAGCGAGGATTTATGAGAGACGCTATAAACCTTTACAGTGCAAGGGTCCATCAGACCTTTGAGAATCATTCTAGTATTTCATCCATCCACGCATATTCAGGATGAATACAAGAGTTATCTCTTAGGTGTCCACATATGTCTTTACTCATCCCCATGCCAGATTATCTGAGCCTCTAATGTGGATGAGTAAATTATCCATGGATTATTAGTATGGATTTCCTTGGGATTCCTGGATTATCAGAAGGTGCTAGAATGAGTACATGAAAGGGCAGGGTCAATCATCAAAGCTTGTTTTTGAGGGATTAGAAGTGCATGTAATGAATGATCATTGGGTAGTAGAAAGATTATTTTCCTTAGAGGTTCATCTTGTGATTCCGCAGTAAATGACTTCATCATAGAATCATAGATTGGCTTGGGTTGGAAGGTACCCCAAGGGTCATCAAGTTCCAACCCCTCTGCCACAGGTAGGGCCACCAACCTCCAGATCTGGTACTAGACCAGGTTGCCCAGGGCCCCATCCAACCTGGTCTTGAACCACTTCCAGGGATGGGGCATCCACAGCCTCTCTGGGCAGCCTGTTCCAGCACCTCATCGCTCTCTCTGTGAAGAACTTCCCCCTGACATCTGATCTTAACCTTCCCTCCTTGAGCTTAAAACCATTCCCCCTTGTCCTACCACTATCTACCCAATTAAACAGTTGATTCCCCTCCGTTTTATAATCCCCTTTTAAATACTGGAAGGAAAGTATATTACAACTTCGTATATAGATACTTGATCTGAAAGCATCTCTCTTGTGCAGTTGCTCTTAGCATCCTTTCCCATAGAAGAGCATTGTGTCAAAATAGACTACTTGTCTATTTAGGAAATCAGATTGCCCTGTTGTTATAGTCACCTGCATCCTACAAGGAATCATATTACCCTGGTGTTACAGTCAACTGCATCTTATAGTCTTTCATAAACACTTCTGTGCTACACATGAAATAGTTGGGAAAGGATGACTACCCACGGTCTGGCAGAAGGCCGGTGTTGATTGTATGGTAATCTGATCCCACAGTATAAAAACCCAATTGTTCTGATTTTGGAATATTCCCACAGCTGGCTTTCCTGGGACAAAGTGTGAGAAGTAGTGACAGCACAATCCTTCCCTGCGCTGTGCTCTCAACTCCTCTCCTGAAGCATAAGGAATGTGTTCATTTGCCTCTAGATTGTCTCAAAGGTCAAAGCTTCTGCAGCTAAACTTGGGCTATCTGTGGTTAGATTTTGTACTGATTTGCATTTGAGAAATGAAGCCAGTGAGAGAAGTGAGGAGTAAGTCCACTGAAGTATAAATAAAACACCAACAAAGTGATGCATCGTTTCAGCAGGCCTCCGGAGCAAAGAACTGTCAAGCTGCTCATATTTGTACCTGCTATCAGTAGCTGCACAGGACCTTCCTGGTAGCTAAGCAACATCCTGAATGTATAAGCTATTCTTTTAGACTTTTTGCGTTATGGAAAAGCTCTAA
This sequence comes from Numida meleagris, assembly GCF_002078875.1. NCBI lineage: Eukaryota > Metazoa > Chordata > Aves > Galliformes > Numididae > Numida > Numida meleagris. The sequence continues at coordinate 13,314,356 of NC_034417.1, read as the reverse complement.
GAATGAGTGGCCAGATATGAGAGAACTCAGCAGTTGAGGCGGGGTCTAGAATCTTGCCGTGTAAATGTGAGTTAAAGAAGAAGGAAAGTTCTGAGAATTTAGGTGAGTCCTGAGAAACTTAGAAAAGCCTGGTACAAAATTTGGAAAGTTCATAGAACCTTTGTGTGCCTGGGAGTCCCCAGTCTCTGCCTAATAAATACAGGTCTGCTTACGTTGATTATAGACTTTTGCTGCTTTAGTTGCCTGAGTCTATTAGTCACCAAATTAAATTTTGTGTAAGTAATAGAGAAACACTTTCAGGTAGTTTTGTTCAGCAAATAATGAAGAGCAGCCTGAAAATCAACTTACCTATCCATTTATTCTGTGGATAAATGCGGGAGAAAGTCATAATAGCAATAACCGAGATTTATTTAGCTCCTTTCATTCAAAAGAATCCCAGAGGGTTTTTCTCACAGCATACAAAGAAATTGCTCCCTCCCTGTTGAAATCCAATGCTTCTGGGGTGGAACACAGCAACTGTTCTACACCAGCAAGAACTACATCAAATTTGTTAAGGGGAAAAAAGATATGGTAGTATTTTATGCAGACATAATGTAATCTTCTCCAGAATTTGGCTAGAATATTGGATTTAAAAAAAAAATGCTTGAAAGAAAAAGTTAATCATGACCTTGATTTCATGTCTTATCTGAAAGATAGCTACATGCTGAGCACTGGATTGTAGAAACTAACAAGGAAGAGCATTCTACATTAATTACTAGTTCTTTACAACATCTGGGTTTTCCTTAGAGGCCTGTTTGTCTTCCAGATTCAAGTTGTACTGGTTCATAAGGAAACATGAGATCATACTCTTAATGACTTGCATGTACTGGTTTACCAGTCTTAATCAAAACTGGATTCCCTTTAACTGTATTGACTTGCCAAAAACTGAATTAGGTGTATGGTTCTCAGAAAATGTCTTTGGGAACTTGAGAAGAGACACTGTATTTTACTACTTGACACAAACACAACGCAAGTGATCACAATACATCCATTGCTTCATGATGACTGCAGTGTTGTTAATGCAGGTGAGATCATTTGAAATAAATTATTGTTTCATGAAAAAGAGAGGGTACTTTGCATGTACTTTAAAGTGATAAGAATGCATGCATACGCACAACAGAGGAGGATGCTTCCCTATAGACCTTTACTGTTGTGTCAAAGTTCTCCATGTCTGCACATTATCTGTCCTAGTGGTTTTCATTGCTTTATTAGGCTGCTACACTCTACTGCAAAATACTAGCAAGAAAAATACTATTCTATATATATACATGCCTCTACCTACTAATTATCAGAGACAAGTCACTGAACTTTAAGCTAGTTTTCTCTCTGAGTTCTGGGAGAGCTCGTAGAGATACAGCTGATGCATAGTGGAAGCTGGCAGAAATATTTGCTAAGTGACCTTCCTAACTAATGAGCAGTTGCGGGTTGCAGTCACAGAATAGATAAATCAGGAGACAGTTTCAGAAAAACTTAGAAAATGATAGTAGAACACAGAAACATCAATCTTTCTGCTTTGGCTTTATTATCTCAAGCTGTTGATCCAGGCTAGATAGAAACAAGAAATCCCCAGTGCCAGATTCTAAAACGAATAAGGCCAACTCCTTGGACGGCTGGGAGATTGCAGGTAGAAAGCTCTAAGCATCAAGTCCTCCTCATTCTACTGTTTCTAATGCGTTCCTTGTTTCTAATGCATTCTTTTTGTGACCTCTTTCTCCTGACATATTTTAGCAGACATGTTCTAGCTACACATATAGCAGTGGTATGGAGTTCTGTATGTTTATTTAAATCAAGAGAAATGTTGATGAATCTCCTTTTGTTGTTGATCAAACATTAATGAAGGTAGAAGTTGAAGATACAACAGGCTACATTTTTGGTACATAAAGAGAGTTTAATCAGGACAGCACCACTTTCTCTTGCCTTCAATCATGACTCTTATTAACCAGCTTCAGAAGGCAGAGTACAACTGGTCCTTTGTTGTTCTCTGGCTGTTTGCCTAATCTAGCCAGCAGGACTACTGCTGGTGAATGTCAGCAGTACGGCAAATCACTTTATTTCCTTAAAAAAAAGTCTTTGTGATAATGCTGTTTGTCTTTCCCTGATAACGTTTGAATCCATTAGCCAGTTGCAAACAAATGTGGGAGAGGGGATAAGTCTTATTGAGATTCTAAAAGTGTTTGGAAAACTGGTGTTAGAATAGAGCAGAGAGACCCACATCACAACACTACCGGTGTGATGAAGGCAGAGGTCAGTTTGTATGCATCCTGTGTGCAGCAGTGGACTCACTGGCCAGTTGGCATCCTAGTCTTGGTCAACCTACCAATTGTTTTGGACTTGCTCCAGTGCTTTGCTGTTCATGGCGGGCTTGATTGAGGAACTGGGGCTGTTGTGGACCCAGGAAGAGAGTGAGATGAATTTGCAGGAACTCAGGCTTTGCTAGTCCTGCTTCCTGTGAAACTTTTTAAAAATCTTGTTCATTTAGAAAATGCTACTAAAACTACTTGACAGCGATCATTTATGAAACTAATGGGCTGTTCGAGGCTGAGCTCTCCCCCAGATCCAATGGCTGGGAGCCAGCAACTCTTGCATTTTTCATAAAGTGCCTACAGTACTGGCTCTTACATCTTTGTGCTTTAGTTTTGCTGTCTATAAAAATGGGAATAATAAATCATAACCTCTACAGTGAGGTGTTTTAAGATTGTTCTATTTTCTCTTGTGTAAGTCAATATTATGGACTGATCAGTGTAATTTGTAATTATTTTTAGTTACTGCTAGCCCAACCTATATGAAGGCCAGATAACTTGAAGCGAAGATCTATGTTTACCACTCCAGATACCTCTGTTGTCTAGTCATTGCAGAGAGCTTTTTGAGACAGGGAGAAATACACCAAGCAGAACGATGCTCTAGTTAGCTGGGTAATGGAAGAAATGGATTTTTCACATGTGGGACAGTAAAAAGAAAGATGCTATACAAATAGTCTGCTTCCTTTTTTTACTCGAAACCATTGTGGACTTCCTCTCATTTGCCTACTGTATCTGATCCTCCTATACCTGAGACAGTATGGATTTTGAATACGTTTGTTCTTTCACTACATGTGAGCGCTAAAGACTAGGAGGAGTAACCCATTTAAAGCCTTGCACGTGATTTTGTGTGCCCTCACAGTGAATATGCTGCCATGCCAGTCTCTCTTCTTCCTCCAAAGATTCCAGCAGAGAGCACAGGGTTTCTGTCAGCTGAGCTCCTGCTATCTGACTTAGCTCCACTCTTCTTAAACTGACCCAGACTCTTCCTGGAAGTAAAGAGATTAAGGAATGCTGAACTGAAATAAAGGAAGAGAAGTGAGGGAAGAAAGATCTGTTCCAGGTAACAAGTACATGAGAAATAGAAACACGGGTAGTGGAGTTTCTGCTGAGGAGCCCGACTCAGCTGTCAGTGCATCTCACACCAGGCCAGCAGAAACTTGCTGACAGCCTCGAAGACCTTTAACTAATGTCCTTGTAAGGCATGAATGGAAGGGCAGCAGTCACTTCTGAACATGGTGTTTTCTGAAACCTCCTTAAGTACTTAACATTATCATAATGCTTCATGGCAATTTTACCCGAGGAGTACTCTGTAATTCAGTTTTTTTACAGACTTTTCTCTATATAACCCAAGACTACAAGAACAGCTGATGTGCAGGGTCTTTGAGGACAGAGGAAGACAATGCTGCATCTTCTGAAAGTTGGCGTAAATGTAAAAATTATGAAAGTAACAGCATAATATAACTTGCTAAACAGTACAAAGGATATATAATGATCCAAATTCTTTCGAAGGCCATCTTGGAAATCTAGGCCGGGATTTACATACAGCCTGATGCACTGGATTTTGATATGATTGATATTTGTCATCAGTGTCACAGGAGGTTTTCTGTTTTACAGATTAGCGCTGCGGTTTTAATGATTACTGGCAACCCTGTGCAACACACGGGTCTGAGGACGCCTGCAGCCAGGTGGTTGAAAAGCATCCTAAAATGATGCTAGGTGTATGAAAAGACTAGCTCCAGTTTTTCATTTGTCAGCTGTCTAGACCCTGTTGAGCTGTATCTAAAGAATGAAGTCAAAATATTTCTCACCATAATGGAGTAGCTATAAATGATGCCATAAATATCTAAGCAAACTTGGGAATCACCAGTGCTTAGCTGGAGCTTGCATATAGGGTATGACATATTGCCATTCAGGAAAATGTAATTGAAACCATTTTCCGTGAGAAAACACAACTTCAGTAAAATGGATCTTTTTTAGGAAATCAAAGAAGTTTACAACAATCCACCTTCAAAATACATTTTATTGGCACAAATTCTTTTTGGGAGTCCTTTTTTTTTTTAAAGAAAAAAAAAGGTTTAATTTTATGTTACTTCTGTTTCTTTTTAATCTTTTTTTTTTTTGCCTTATCACATAAGTATTAGTAATGCACAATATGTCATTTGTTATGAAATACATGTTTTGAGGTGGAGAGTCGTGGTAGCTGTACATTCTAATTTGATGAAATTTGGAGCTTTGACTTTTTGACTTTTCTTAAACCTCTTTCTTAAACCTCTACACAATTGCAAATAAGAAAGTAAGGCTTTCTTACCTTACTTTGTGTATGACATTTTCTTGTGCGAATTGCTTCCCTGTCATTTGGCTGGCCACTGGTAAATAACCTGAATTGTGGGCTTGTGCCAGTCTGTGTCAGAACTGTTTCACCTGTCTTGTACAGACTGTAAATCCAAGAGCTGCATTTCCTGGGCACCAGGGGAAAAGGTACAGAAGCGAATACAAAGCTTTTATTTACGGCATTGCCCATAGACTGTCAACAGGGAAATAATACTTCCTTCTTATAAACACTGTTATGCTGTAAGAGAAGTCAACATGAGTTCTGCTCTCAGCCTCAGTGGGAGCAGGACTGGATCCAGGAAAGTATATCACGCATTTCTTCTTTTTACCTTTGCACACACAGCCTGTTGATATACAGCTGAGAAGGCTTTTGATCGACTCACGCTGATGTATGTTATTTGCAGAAACTTAAATAGCTCCTATTATTATTATGGCAGGGCCTCCAGACCCCAATTAAGATTTTGGGCCATCATGGTTTGACATTGTATAACTATAAAAAGAAACATTGCTCTCTGAATTCATGACTCCCTGCAGCTGTGTGCATACAGTGCATGAAGAACAAGTCTTTTGTCATAGAACAGTTTAGCACTTTTTTCTTCAATGCATAATTATTAGTGGAATTAGTGTCTCCATGCAAAGCAGTTTCTTTGTTGACTTCCTCTTAGAACTTTTCCATTTTCTTTCTATGCCAAGATGACCTTTTGGTCAACATGAATTTTGAACTCTAGGGAAATCTGAGTGTGCCCTTTCTGTTGTTTAAATCATTCTTTCTCCTCCACACTCTCTCCCTTGGATTTTGTTCTGCTGCAGCATATTCTCAATGCACAAGTTAGGAAGAATGAGAGGGAAAAATGCCTTTGCAATTTGAGATTTATCAAAAGCTTTTCATTCTGAGATGATGGCAGGGAAATTGCATCATCTGTATATCTGTCTAGGGAAGAGAAAGCAGACTGGGAAATGTTTCTGCAGAATGATGGATTCTGGTGTCAGTGTCTGTTCCAAAAAAAAAAAAAAAAAACAGTGCGTGTGGAGATTTAGAAGAATTAAAAAATATGTGTGGATATAGGTGACTACTTTTTGGCAGCCGTAGCTGAGGAGATAGCTAGGCCAGCATTGTTTCTGTTGTCTTTGAAAATTCAAATAGATATATCCAATTGATCTCAAGAGGGAAATCAAAAGAAAAGTCTACCTTTGTTCTTGAACTGGTCTTCAATTACAGCTCAGTATTGATTTCATGAAATTATTAGGCCAGACTCATGTCTGGTTTAAAAAGCTCTGTAAGATTTCGTGGAATTCCCTGATCTCTCTCTTTTTGAGGATCTGGCTCATTGATGTTATCACTGTTTTTGTAGCCATGGCATCTCAATTCCTGGCCAAGCTGAGGTTCTTGCACGCAATGTAATGCAGATACAAAAGCTTTCTATGAGAAATTGAAAAACTAAGAAAATGTCCTCAGTTGGCACAGTGGTCACTGTTGGGCTTCTCGTCAAACCTAATGGAGATGCAGTCGGATCCTGCTTATGTGTGAGTGTGATTTTTTCCTTTAATTATTATTATTTATCATAGTTAAATGAAACAAAAAGTACTGATTGGTTTCAGATGATCTTATGTTTTCCATATGCTGTATACTCAAAATCCATCTCTTTAAACTGAAGGTTTTAGGAAATTGGAGACCAGCTCTCACCATAGGCAGCACAGCAGCTGCTTGGGGCAGGAGGTTGCTGGGAAAAGCTAGCCTGGCCTCCCAGCTCCTTTTCTTTGTTTCAGTGAGAACAGCCAGCCTGGCTTTCCAGCTGTGCTTTCACCAGCTTTGCCTCTTCTCCCTCCATTCTGTTACTCCTGCTTAGGCACCACAGTGTGATTCTTCACGAGCTATTAAGAGATCTTCCATCAGCTCTGGCCAAAAGTTGATCAAACTGGTAATGAAAAATACAGCTTGATTTCAACCAACTTGACTCGTATTTACTCACTAGCAATGGCTATACACTGAGCTATGCAAGCTGCATCTTTCACTTTGGTCCAGGAGGTGGCTATCGCTGCAGTGTCTCTAAAACGTTCACAGAATGAGAATAGTAAGATTTTACCTATAGCTTTAATAATATGTAAGAAATTTGTGGTGATTTAAGAGGGAACTTTGACAGTTGGACTAGATGATCTTAGTGATCTTTTCCAACTTCAGTGATTCTATGACTCTAACTTCCCAGTGCACACACAGACTGCCATTAATGAAATTAAAGACAAAAAAAAACCTTAGTGTGGCAGTTCAAATAATCTTTTACTAAAGGAGATGTCTTGCATTTCACTCTCAAATCCCTGGTAGATTGATGTCAGAGATAAGGTATGTATGGGTTTGATCTAGTACATCATTTCCTGCATTCCTGAGATAGATGATCACTCTTCCTTAGATGGTTTCCAATCTAACTTCTTCCCACTCCTGGCTGCACATCTCTGCCTGTCCTCCTTCACCGTGCCTGGATTTTGTCTTGCTCTTGCATCCTCTGTGCCATTCTGGCCAGCAGAAAACCCACCCAACCAGAAGAAAGTGAACAGTTATCTGCCCGCTGAGTGCACTGAAATGTCTGAGTGCCAATTCCACCGAGGTCAGCAGGAGGACCCAGTCTGAGATGTGATCAGTCTTTCTCCTTAGAACAGAGAGTGCCTAACCAACCAACTTAGAATAAGCATCTAACTTTAAGATGCCTAACGGTTGGCAGAGCAAATAACACCTGCACTGCTGTAAGCCCATTAGACCTTACTAATGGGATGCTAGTTCCTTCCAGAGAGTAGAAATCTCTGGCTACTCTTTTTCTATTGAGTCTCACTACAAAACTCTTCTCCAGCCTGGATTTGCTTGGAGAGCTCAATGGTGGTTGACTGCAGCTCTTCTCCAATAGCTCATGAAGTTACAGCCTTTGTTGTGCAGAGGATTCCCAGATCTGTATCCTGCTCCTCACAGGTGTGCAGTGAGCTGCAGCAGGGCTTTCTGTGGGTCGAGTGTTCTGCCTTTATGCTTCTATTTCTAGAACAGGGCCTACTTTTGAATAAGACCTATCGAAAATAAAAATAATAAAAAGAAATAAGGTAGATTTCCCCTATCCTCTCCACTTAATCTTTCAAGAAATGTTGTAAATCTTTTACTGGAAAAGGCCTACCAGCAGGCATTGCTGCATTAGGGAAAATGAGGTGTAGAGCTATTTTTAAACACACTGAAATAGCACCAGACAGATTCCATTTATAGGAACTTGTACTTGTCTTCTTCTGTGCCTTGAAAAGGATAATGATTTCTGTGAAGTAATGATCCTCTCATCATAAACAGAATCCCAAGTGCTGAACCTGGTGCCCTCCTTTATATTTCTATTAGGTTTTTTGGTCTGACTTCCTCGTTTCCTTTCCCTCCGATCCTTTAAGCAAAGACAATGCGGTGACTTTTTTCCATACTTTTTTCTTCTTCGTTGTAAGAAAATTGGAAGCTAGGGAAAAGCCGCTTGTGGTGCTAAATTGTTACTGGCTAACAAAACTGCAAGAGCCATACATGGTGGGTTTTTTTCCCATAAATCAGCCATGGAGGGAATTAGGTGGCAAGAGATGGAAGGGCAATGTTTAATCAGCTCCTGTAGGAAATCATTAGCTGCACACCCCCATTCCGTCGCTGGCTCGTTCTTCATTCCCAGTGGCTACTTGGCCATCATACCATTAACATATTTCAGAGACTTTCTAAACACAGTGAGAAAACATGGAAGTGGTGAAATATCTGCAGATGATATAGGAAAAAAGAAAAAAAGACTGGAGGATTTGCTTGTCTTTTGGTGGGAGTTTTTTGGCTCTTTTTTTCTTCTTCTTTCTTTATGCTCTCTCTCTAGATTAGAAATGTACATTGTTAAAAGACAAGTGACCTACAGCCTGAAAAGCTGTCTCTCCCTTCTACCAAATAAAAAGAGACAGAAGATTTAGTAGTAACATGAGCAAGAATAAGATTTTTTATTAGATTTACTGTATGTTCTCATTTATGGGTTTGTCGATTTCATGGCCTTTTGCACAATCTACCATCGCAATCCAATTTCTGCAAAACTGATCAGAGATTAAGTTTTTCACTTAAGTGGCACAAAAAAAAAAATTGGGTCACGATTTATTTGCAAAAAATTCAGGTCAAACCAAACTGGTGCTACTCAGCCAGTGTATCATAGCTCATCAGAGTCCCATAACTCAGCTGTGTGTCTCACTTGCAAAGGTTAAGACAAAACTTCATCTTCTACTGCCAGTTCTTTATTTGATCTGAATGGAACCAGCTCACAGACTCCAGTGAGATGAAAACCTGGCCCTCGGGAGCCAGTGTGACTTTTCTCAGAGACTGCATGCAGTGGAGCTGGGATTTCTGCTCTGGGTTGTTAATCCTGTATCTTTTACAAGCCTCCTTTAGCATTAGCAGATACATTTAGTGTGATAGTTTCCTAGGTATTCATACACATAGCTGTGGAGAGTGTGTGGATCTGTGTATATGGATGTGCTATCCATGTGATAAGTTGCAGAGCTCTGTGATGAACCTCCCTGCATTTCTCACCTCATCACCTGTCCCTTGCCCTCCAGTTCATTTCTCCCATGACTATTACAAATTGTAATCCAAGCCTCTGCAGATTCTTGCAGTTTCCGTGGCTTGAAAAGGAAGAGGTAGCTTTAAAAATGAGCTCCAGTGCATTTTCCAGAACTGTGTTTAATGCTTTTTGAATTACTTTTTTTTTCCTTTAGCTTCTTGGGGAACGCTAGAGCAAGTTAATGTTCAGTAGTACTTTGTTCGTATTCAAATGCGATAATCTGCTTACATGCAGATTTGCGGCTTGTAAGAAATGTTCCCATGCCCAACTCCTGTTGCTTTATAGACAACATCTGCCAGTTTCTGCATGTGAAGTTAATGGCATTATCTCTAACTGGGGGTCGATATGACTGCGTTTGGAATGGAATTTCCTAGCACAACCTGTAGCAGAGAAAGGAAGCATCTGCAAAGGCAAGAGCTGTGTACTGGTTAAGTTGGAAGTACTGTGAGTTTCTGTGAAATGATACAGCTGTAGCTGCAGAGAAAATCTTATGGTCTTGGATTGTCCCAGAGACATCAGCTCCACAGTTCTGGACTATACTGGAAATGTTCTTGATCAGCCTGACCCTATGCAGAAGGACCAGTTTAATACCTGCTCTCTGCTTTTTGAGAATCAGTGACATCATTAATTCAAACTGATGGATAACTGGTGGAGTCCACATTTGACAAGAAGAGTGCATCCAGCTCTTTGTCACGCATCCCTTTGTCATGGAGGAAAAAGAGACTTCCAGTAGATAATTGGAATCTCAGGTGGGATTAATTGTATTCAAAAAGGATGATGATAACAAGGTAATATAGAGTGAATAGCCCCAGAAATAGGTTTCCAGTAAAGGGGATGGAGGATTAATTCATGTTCTACTTAACAAATACTACAAGGAAATTTATTATGCTTTGCAAATGGAATAACCTGCCTGGCACAAAATACTCTAGTAGGAAAGATATCTGGAGAGTTGATTCAAAGTACCAGGTGGTCCAGACTTTTTTCTGCTTCTCTGTATGTGACTGAAAGCCTTTAGAGCAAAGCTGGAGTCACATCCCCTTCCTCTTGTGAGGAGCACAGACTGAAGATTCTTTCACATGAATTCTGCTCCCAGAAGGAAGTACGCCACTTTGAGGATAAAGTTTAACTTATCTGTACAAGACAGATTTCTTCTTCTTTTTTTTTTTCATTTCATCTTTAGAATTTGGAGACTGTTTTATTCGAGCATTAACTGGCACTCTATCATACTCTGACTCCTTACAGTGTCTGCAAACCCAATGTGAAACAAGAAGCCAGTCTGATAAGTAGAGAATACACTTTAAGAAGTAACATCTCATTTGTCAGACAGTGAAAGAGATATAGAACAGAATGATCAAAATGTGTCTGTGTGTTAGCCCTGGTACCATTTTGCTTTGGTGAACTGAAAAGTTTTCTTAAAGCAAAAGAAGGTAATGACAACGCACACCTTACTTTTATAGCTATTGCAAGAAAAGTGCTTCTGTCCTCAGGAAACTCTAGTCTAATTCTCTTTATCTTGGTCCTGTGCTAGAGGTAGAAGTGTGGAATTCTGGAGTACTGTTGCACTTTTTGTTCTTCAGCAGATAGTGTCTGGTTTTAGATTTGCCTTGGCTTTCTTTTTACCTCTCTTGAGCTGGGGGAAGTGAAGCAGCAGCTCTTGTGCATCACAGTCTGCACAAAACTCTTAGGATTCTCCCTCTCTCTCAGGATTCCTTTATCAGGTATGTGAAGGCTTGTCTTGTGGAACAGGTCATGGAGGCTGTGCTAGGAGAAGTAAAAAACTTTTCCTGAGAAATTCAGGATTGCTTAAGGACAGCTTAGGAGAAAGGTGCCAGAAGCTGAAGGAGACGCAGAAGGCGTCTTGAGAAAAAGTGCACGAATCTGTGTGCTCCACAGGTGTACATCTGACTTATGGTTTACAGAGAGATTGTAAAGGTGCTCCATTGTAGAGAGAAGATGATACCTTCTTAGAATCATAGGGGTGAACAACAGCAGGGTGTTTATCCATCTATTCACGTGGTAATTGGGAAAAGTAGCATTTTGTCTTATTGTTTTTTATTTGGAGGCATCTCAGTTTTGCCTGCCAGTGAACAGCCTCCTTTTTGTGTTCATGTAGACTTGCCTAGACGGATTGTCACCTTTCCTGCTGTGGCTGGCCTGGCATCATCATATGCACAATGAGACAGGTGTAGATCTCTTGACCTGAGTGATGAAATTGGTGCTGGGGAAGGGCTGCAGAAGCAGTTGTACATAGACCTACAGGGAAACTGGCCAGCAGTGACACAACAGATCTTGCTTGTGGCTGGTGGAAAGCTAAACTGCAAAATGCTCAGGGAAAGAGGGGATACCTAGCCCTTGTGATCTCTGTCACAGAATATTTTTCCCCATTTTCTTAAAATTTCCTTTCTAGTAATCTGAGAGGCTCTGCCTGTGAGCAGAACTGCAGACAGAGGAGGCCTGTTGGTTATTTCTTGCTTCAACCTAGGGACTCTTGCCAACCTTGTGAACAAAGGTTGATTCATACGTCGAAAGAACAGGAGGTAACATCAATTTTAGGTACAGTACAAAAACAAAAAAAGCATTTTACAGGTGTTTTTTTTTTTTCTAGCTGCCCACATTTCAGTAGTCATGCTCTTCTAAACATGCTGGAGGAATAAAGAACTACAAAAAACACACTGTAGTAATAGTTTAATCTGTGGAGAGATGACAGACATTGCTCGCAATGCTAGTCTTGGAATGTGGGGTCATAGAGCACAATTCTGTTACAACTTGGAAATCCCAAACAATGGGGAGACAAACCTCACACTATAGATCTTAATTTTTGTGTGTTATGCAAAAGAGAATGGATGAAAATGTTGGTGTGTCATGAGTTAGAAAGTCGGTGGTAAAACAGGGTCAGAGAGTTCCAGTCTATAGCACATACCTGAAATGAGAAAAAATACAAATGGGATAGTGAGAGACATTCTAAAATAATGAAGTTTGAGGTTGTTTTGTAAGGAGAAATGCCTGCACCATCAGGAGTCTGGTGGGGTGAACAGATCTGCAAAGATCCAATTTGAGAGCCATTAATTAGGACAGAACATGACGTCCTATAAAGTTTTGCTTAGCAACTGTATTCCAGGCAGTAATTTTTTCTAGGGAGTGAGAAGGAAGTTCAAGCAGCCATGATCTTAATAGCTAATGACAACTAAGTGGGGTTCCATACTCTGCATACATTAAGTTTAAATGCAGATGTCAGGTCTCTGCTGCCACATCGAGAGACACAGTGCTATGCATGGGAATATGGCTTGATAAAAAATGAGATACTAAGACAATTCTGAAGGCATGTGTTAGAATGATTTCCCCTTTTAGGCCATTGCTTTAAATTCAACCCCTGTTATCTATGACTAGAATGTGTTAGCCTTCAATAGCTCTTTGACCTACTTGAGGTTAATTGGTGGTTTCAATCCATCCCTCCTTACGTGACTGTTCATATCCAGCTGTCACTATTTCTAGTTTGTCCCAGACAATCTCTTTGTTTTTAAGCTGGTTTGTTTCAGTGCCCTTGTTTTACAGAGACATAAGAGCTGCCAATGGGCATCAGACCAGTGGCACATCTGGTCTAGCCTTCCACTGATGAAGAGCAGCCGGGGGGAAATGAGAAGGAAAAGAAAAACAAATTTTGTAGAGCAGAGACGACTCTTGTCTCTAGGTTTACTGTAAAATGAGATTTGGACAAACAGGCCGAACTCTGGCACTCAGTGCTGATAACAGTGAGCAAGCTGCTGTTGTTAACAGTTGTATCAGAAGTAGAGAACTGGTTGTGAGCTGGGATCCTGCTGTGTTAGGCAATGTGCAGACTTGTAACAGGACTGACTCTTCTGCAAGTAGCTCACAGATTATGTGTAAGGCAAGAGAGCACAGATGGGTGGGTCCAAAATGAGGAGAGAGGAAATGATGTGCCAATACTAATCAGCAAAATACTCAGAAATTATAGCCTGTCATTTCCATATTTTTGAAAAAAATCAAAGCAAATCAGAGTGTTAATGAGGGTTTTGAAGTATGTAACATCCTTTTATGTCTGAGGTGAATTTCAGAGACACTTGCTTGAAAATCCGGCAAGCATGCAATAGAGCTGCTGTTGTACAGTGTTTAGAGAAAATAATTGATCCCTTACCCTTATATAAGAAGTGCCTGATAATAAAAAGGCAGGTGATAGAGTGCCCTGGTACAAATGAAAATGAAGAGATTGTGTCTTTGCTACCTAAGGCGCAATTACTTGGTCTAGCACGGATGTTTTATCCTGCATTGTTGTCTTGTGAGCATATAGCAGCATGTTGAGGGATGATGGATAGGTATTGTTAACATTTCTTTTTGATTTAAAGATGGCTATTCTGATGACATATTTCTTCCCCTTTAGTGTGAACTTGCTGCAGGGCATCCCCTGGGGCATCAGTAAGTGGTCTAAGAGTGTAACCCACATTGATGCAGACGGTAGCCCTTTGCGTGGCAGCTTATCATGAATGCTTCAGGATCCAGACTGTCTGTTAATATTCAGATTCAACTGAAAGGTTACCTCTCAGCCGAAGTCTCAAGTTGCTTGAAAAGTCCTACTTGAGAAAAGAGAGAAGCACTCTTCTTACACTTTATTACTATAGTTTTGCTCAGTAGAGGCATTTGAGCTTCTGTAAAATGTTTTTTTTTTAAGAAGGGTCCTTGGCAGTAAAAGAAATTCCAAGCTCTGGTCCAGAGAAGCTGGGATTATCATTTGCTGTCAGAATGCAAAGCACACAGTGCATCTGCTTGTGGGGATGGGAGGGGATTGCTCCTATGGTGACTTCTATGTTTTGCTTGGGAGGACCTACACCCTTTTGGCTCTTGGGATATATTGCTGTTCTATTTTTGTTTTGATAACTGGAGTCAAGGACAACCAGGGTTTTTTGTGTTGGAAATATTTGAATAAAACTCAATAAATGAACACCAGCTGTGGACTGCGTTCGAGAAGGTCTAAACAAGGGGAAGAGGCCATATAGAGGATGGAGATGGTTTCTGTGAACTGGATACTGGACACAGAGCTGCGGATCAGAATACTTGAGATTTCTGTGGTGGAAATCTGATATTCAACCATTTGAAATTACTGTAACTGAAAAGATTTTTCACCTTTGTCTCGGTGAGTGAAAAGTCTTTTTTTAGCTCAGATCTGCCTGATGTGGCCTTGTCTTGGAGAAGGTCATTGCAGCTTATAAGAGCAGTATACTTCTCCTGCCCTAAAAAAATAAAAGGACTTAGACAGACAAATCCCTTTTGTTCAGGCTCATGGAGCGATGGCCATGGAGCAGATTGTAATAAGTACTGAGATCTGTTGAAACTGCACTCGACAGCACTAAACGAAATGTTCTCCTCCCACTGGAGGTCAGCAGTGAAATGTTTTATCAGTTAAAGACAATGGGGACATCCCTGCTGAATGTGACAAGCAGCAGGGCTTGCCGTTTTCCTGTCAGCTTCTGATTAAAGTGAAATTAGTTCAAACTTAGATTAACAAAATCATTTTGTCTTTCCTCTATCTCTTTTTCATGTCAAATTTTATTTTTTGTTTTATTCAAAGCCACATTATATCTCTTCACTAGCATGTATAATTAATTAGAAGTCTCAGGAAAACAACCAGCTCCCAGAGGAACTGCTGTGAAATTGCCTGGTGTTTCCTCTATGGCTCCCAGCCTTTTTGGTTGTTTTAAGGAAGATATTTCTTCATATGAAATTATTTTCATTTTCCTTTATTTTTCCCTCCTGCCCTTGATGTAGTCTCTTTAGGTGCATGTTCCATTTCATCTCTGTAGGCCTCACATGATTCCAGCTAAAGCATCATTTTAGATTATTATTTTTTTAATGTCACCCCTTAAATACCATCTAGTCCAACTCCTTTTGGGTTGGAAGGTGTGGGCTGGGGGAGCAATGTCACTCCCGCTGTAAGTAACTATCAGGTTCACCTGAGGAACATGAACATCCATAAATCTATGGGTCTCAGTGAGATGCATCCCAGAGTCCTGAGGGAAATGGTTGATGTTGTCGCCAAGCCACTCCTGATGATATTTGAAAAGTCATGGCAGTCAGGTGAAGTCCCTGGTGAGTGGAAAAAAGGCAGTGTCACAGCCATTTTTAATTTGGGAAGAAACGATGACCCAGGGAACTAACAGCCTGTCAGCCTCACCTCTGCCAGGGAAGATCATGGAACAGATCCTCCTGGAAGTTATGCTAAGGCATATGGAAGAGATGGAGGTGATATGGGATAACCAGCATGGCTCCACCAAGGGCAGGTCCTGCCTGACCAACCTAGTGGCCTTCTGTGATGGCACAGCTGCGTCAACGGACAAGGGAAGAGCCACTGATGTCATTCATCTGGACTTCAGTAACGCCCTTGACATGGTCCTACGCAACATCCTTCTCTCCAAATTGGAAAGATATGAATTTGATGGGTGAACTGTTTGATGGACAAAGAACTAGTTGCAAGGTTGTACCTAGAAAGTAGCGTTCAGTGGCTCAGTGTTCAGATGGAGGTCTGTGACAAGTGGTGTCCTTCAGGGGTCAGTACTGGGACCGATGATCGATGACATCAACAGTGTGATTGGGTGCACCCTCAGCAAGTTTGTGAATGACACCAAGCTGTGTGCTGCAGACGACATGCCCGAGGGATGGGTTGCCATCCAGAGAGACATAGACAGGCTCGTGCAATGGGCCCAGGAGAACCTTGTGAGGTTCAGCAAATCCAAGTAAAAGGTCTTTGTTTGAATGGCAAAGGTAGTGAAGCACTGGAACAAGTTGCCAGAGAAGTGGTGGATGCCCTGTCCCTGACCATTCAGGGTCAGGGTAGACCAGGCTCTAAGCAACCTGATCGAGCTGTAGGTGTCCCTGTTCATTGCAGGGGAGTTGGACTAGATGACCTTCAAGGGCCCTTCCAACTCAAATTATTCCATGGTTCTGTGAAATACCCTCTCGCTCCTTTTTGGCTCTCATCACAAGTCAGCCATCTCCAGCAGCCAAGAAGTCTGTAGCTTAGAAAAAAAATAAAGGAAATCCACTGTTTTATATAAAGAGAGAAAGAGAGAGGCCTCTAAATATGATAGCCCTTGCTCCCTTTTGTAACTGCTAGAAATATCCTCCTGCTAAAAGGCGGTGAATTTCTAGGAAAGGAGACTGAAGACTGTGTATTCCCAAGATTGTCTCTCTAAAACCAGCTTTGCGGCATGGACAACAGAAAAGCCAGCACCTCTGTGGTGACCCAGGCTACTGCGTGCTCCTGACCACCTCCAAGGACCCACTGCAAAGTGAAATTCAAATGACTTGGCTCAGCAGTCAGGATATTGCTGTCCTGACTGCAAAACTGCCTTTTTTTTTTTTTCTGGTGGGAAGGAAATGACTGTGACTTTCTACTATGCTGGGTGAGGAGGGAGCGAATGCTTCCAGATTCCTGGGCTGGATTTTGAATCACAGAAAGACAGTGTGAGTTGGGACAGGATGCAAAGAGCTTTGTCAGTGTCCTGTGGATACTGACTGCCCCAGAGTGGATTTCAAATGCGTACAGAATTTAAGAATGGATACATTTGGGACTTTTTCTTTGCTCATGCAAATACAGATTCACAGTGCATCTTAATTTTTGGCTGTAGGACTGAAGACAGTTTTATTTAGAGCTGCTGTTTTTCTGGTGACCTGACAGTCTCTGGATATGTTTAAGGGCTGAGGTCTTTATAGCTTGAGGTGTCTGACAGTAGAGAAAATAAGGACTCGAGGATTAAAAAGAACAACATGGCAGAAGCTGGCAGGTAGATGTTGGCAGGAAAAAAAAGAAAGAGATGCTGTCAAAGTGGGTGTTGTTTGGCACTGGCATGTGGAAGCTAGACAGAATAAAAAGGCATCTCTCTCTATAACAAGTGCTCTACCAGTAAAAACACAAAGCAAACACCTCAAAACCAACCCAAGTCCTTATCACAACCCAGTGAGGAATTGAATTTTCAAAGTGAAAACCAAATCTTTCTCTGCCTTCTGATGTATTGCTAAACTAAAGGGCCTGCTGGCCCACACGTGTGAAAACTCGGCCTAAATCAGCTGTTCAGCTCTGTATCTGGATCAGAATAGAGCCAGCATCTAAGTTAATAAGACAAACATGCTCTGCCAGTCCTAGCTGCTGTGCTGTTTGCTCCTAAGTAATGGAGTAGAGCCAGAAGCAAGGGTCATTATGGAAATAAAAGCTTTCACTGCAGCCTCTGTCTCACAGTGGCAGAAGGTGACATTTGTCTTCCTCATCCAGTTCTTGGTTCATAGAGATCCTGTATTGCACAATATGCATGTGCTAGGGGTAGCTTTTCAGGGCAAAATGTAAATGCCAAAAGGAAAGGGGGAGGAAAACACCCAGTTCTCTTCAGGTAAGTGAGAGTAATAAAATGCAGGCTTCTGACTCAAGAGAAGTTACAGAAAGCAAATAGCAGGGAATGTTCCATCAATTCCAGCTCTTTTTGCAGTTTGCTGGCTGATCTCTCAACAGCAATTCCAAATGAGCCAATCATTTTCATCACTTAGTAGTTTATGAGATTTTGTAGACTATTCCGTGGTAGAACACAAACAGGTGATTTCAAATGGACCAGACTCCAGCAGCTTTTCCTTCTCACACAACACTGGGTAGGGAGCAAGCAATGAGCCTTTAAATTACACCTCTTCAGATGCACCCTTCCTCTATGCAAAACTGTAATCAGACCTGAGTCAGCCTTAATGGCTCTGGTGCCTGTGATGGCAGTTTCCCATAATCCATCACCGCACAGTTCCCTCTCAAAAACGTTTTAGGCATTCTCCAAATAACATAACTGTCTCCGCCTAAGAGAAGGAAACTCATGAGACAAGATAATCACCACTGATGCTAAAACACTGAATTCTGCAGCGTCTCTGGTGAACCTGTTGCAGTCATTAGTTACAGGCCTGAGTCTCTGTATAATGATGAAGATGGGTGAAGAGGTCATGCTGAAGAAACAAGCCATTCTCAAACTTGGTGATACTTTGTCCCTTTTTAGCTAAGATTCTGACCAGCAAACCACTGTTCTTTTAGCAGAGATCATCTGCTATTTGGAGAGTAATGAAGGACTGTGACACATTTGCAGTATCTTTTGATGCTGATGTTCTTAGACGTAGCAGGTGCGGGAGAGAGCACTCAAACGGGCATTTTGTCATTGAAAGTAATTTTGAATCTCAGTGTATACTGATACTGGATAAAGAGTTTTTATTGCTTCCAGAAGTCTGTTTGATAGTGTAATTGTGGAGAAGGCAAAGCAGATATGGTTTGTCAATACCACCAGCTATGAGGACAGAGAATGAGTGCTTTTCAGATTTATTGCTGTTATTTGGAGTATATTTCTTCTCGCTTTGCATTTTTTGCCCAGTCCGTGCTCATAGTGATCTCACATTCTCCCTGCTCTCAGATTCTGATTATGGGGAGATGAAAGGGGTGAGAAAGTCAGTGCTTTTTCTATGGCTGAACTATTCATTTGCCAGTCTACAAAGTGAAGTATGGAAGGCTTCACAGTATGAAGTGCTAGAGCTAAAGCTGAGGTCCTTGCACTTTAGGACAATTGTCTCAGCTGCAGCACAGACACACATTAATGTAAAATTGTTGCTGTTGTGTAGCTCTTGGGTGGGCTGTAGGATATGATCTATCACTTCTGTTTGCTTCAAGCAGATCATTGTCTGCATTCACCATTGTCTGCATTCACATTTGCGCATATAGAGTGGGCGAACAGTGTTGAGACCTAAGGCTTGATTCTCAGCTGTTCTAAAACTCTGCCTGCTGATGGCACTCAGTCCTGGGGTGAACTGTTGCCTGGCCAGAGCATCTCTCAGTCATCTGAAGTGTACCCTGAGGGGACACTTAAGCATACTAAAAAACTGCTGGAGCATGTTCTTGCAAAGTCTCTGCTCCCTCTTCTGTGAGCAGATCCTTACTGCAGACCTTCCCCTTGGAAAGTATCAGGTGTTCTCTTTGACTCCAGGGGAAAGCTGTTCATGGGTAGGACGGATGCTTAGAGTAGGCAAAAGTGACAACTATAAATGTCCTTCTCAAGCAGAGGAGAAAATTCAAGAGCTTTGTGCAAACAAGAATGGAAAAGGAAACCACAGAATCAATGAGAAATTTCAAACATTTGGCCCTGTGGGATTTGAAAAAGAGATGAGATCTCTGATTCTGTCAGTAAATAAAAAAACCCTCTCATCTTGTTAATTCCTTAAAGCTTTATTTGTTTGCTGTGTAAACATATATAAAAGAGTTTCTGATTAGTGGTCCACCTGTAGCAGAAGAGGGAGGAGAATAAGGTGCTGAAAGGTATGGACAGTTTGGCACTCCAAACAATTTCAATTGATTTCTGCTGCTCCCTCAGGCTGAGGGTGTTTCACACAGGGTCAGTGCCAAGGGCACATCTATTGGCAGCTGGAACATTTGTCTCTCCTCTGATTGTACCCAGGATCCAGCGCTGTCAGTTCAGTTGATATTAGACTTGCTAGGTCTGTAGATCCATGTGTCATATTGTCAATGATCATTGACTTAACAGTGTCCAGTTGTAGGGCGTAAATAAGGGAGGTGGAGGTGGGGGAGTTATCAGACTTAGCTGAGATTGACTTGAAATATCCTGCTGAAATTGCCTTGAGTCAGTACACAACAGACTCTTTATTAGCTATGGAAACAGAGCTGAAATTACCCCCAAGAACTCAAAAGTTACGTATTTGCACTAATGACAGCATCCTAAATGATTCTCTCTGGCCTCATTATTGGGACTGAGAAGGCTCATCCTGAGCTTGCCTGAACTTGGGTTAATTCAGTCAGGGGGCAGCAATGGCAAACTTCTCCAGCTGGGTGAAGTAGCAGACAGGCAGAAAGCTACAGCTGGGATACAGGATGCCTACTGCTTCCTTTCATGGTTGAGCTCTTACAGCTGTAGATGAGGTGCAGACTACAAATAATCTGCCCTTCAGCATGAGGACTGATTTGGATCGTTAGTGCCAGCAGGGAGATGTTCCTGTGAGAAAGAATAGTAACCACTAGTGTAAAAATAATAATACTATCTGGCTCTTTTAAAAATTCATTCTGCCTTTCTCGTGTAGAATGATCTCCAAAGCTGAACTGAACACTAATGCATTCCAAAACTGGAAGCAGTCATGCCTCAAGAAACAGCTAATACCGCAAGAGCAAAAACAACTGGGATAAATCGTACAGCTAAAACCGTATTTTAAAAATTAGCACTTGCTCTAAGGTGGCGTGTTTCATTATTAGAATGTTGGGTGTTTTCCTATTGCTTATGAATGTGAAACAAAGCTGTGATGTGGCTGGCCACACGCCACAGCAATTTTCTACCTCGCAGCTCTGGATGGACTTGTTCTAGTCCCAGGTCTCCAAAGAGCTCTACTCAGTTCTTTTTCTCCTCGGTATGGACTTACATATTTCCAGCCATTCTCATAGCAGCCATTTCATGTAGCACTGCTAATGCATCCAAGTCTCTGATTTATATGTGTTTTTCCCAGTTCTACCCCTCTAGCAATTCTCAGTTCTACTAAATCCTGGCCTGTGACATTGCCAGTTCTTTCAGTCATGAAAACTCCTTTGGGTAAAGAAAGTGAGCATACAGGTCTTGAAGCAAACAAAAATCCACATAGGAATATCCTGAGATTGGCAAACTTACTCTGTCTACCATTCCGAAGGTGAAAGAGAGATGCATTAGCCTGCTGTGCCACCTGGCCTCCGCTATGATTCAGATGATTCTGTAATGATGTGTAATACACACATGCTCACGTGCCTTGGAGCTGTGAGAGCAGTGGAGGGAGGGAAAAGGGGTAGTGTCCAAAAGGAACAACGCCATTCCTTTTCTCCCTTCCTCCTTATGTCCTGATGTGCCAGAAACTGCTTATCCCCCAGGCATCTTGACTTGCCTGCTTCAATAAATAAAAAATGTGCCAGGCAGTTACAACGGTGCTAATTGCTGATAGTTCTCTATTGATCCATCCATTTGGCAGCTCTGATTACAAAGTGATACTTCCATCTAATCACAGCTGTGGCAGCCAGAAAAAAAGAGAGCCTGGACATAAAGCTTTGAAATGGTACAGTTTTCTCAAGCTTTCCAGCCATACTCCTGAGTGAGTGCTTTAATGCACAAAGGGAATTTTGTGCTGCATTGTCAGGTGCAGGTTCTTGGAAGGAAATGCTGGTTTGGTGAAACTGCTGTTCTGAGCAGTGTACACAGGACAAAGAGTGAGCACAGAGATACTGATGGCAGTCCCACATGGGTGAGGCTTTCCACAAGCTGGTTATCAGATGGAGACTGAAGCTGTGGACTTTCACTGTAGACCTGAATTGCTTCTGCTGTTCTCATGCAGTGAGTTGGCTGATCACTTGCAAAAGACCAGGAAATCTTTGAAGGGCTCTACGGACCACACACTGTAGCTACTACATAGCTGCATATCGTAGGCGATCCTCACCTTACTACAGCAGAAGCTATTGTGGCAGCTGAAATGGAAGGAAATGTACTGCATTATTTGAAGTTGTCGTGAAGAACTGTAGATACTAAAAGTGGTTATTTGGCCCTGTTATATTTGATTGCCTGGGTGTTATCTGACATTCAAAACGTGCTCAGATGTTCGCCCACTGTTCTCCTCCTGCCGTTTTTCTCCGCAGCGCTGATAGATCCCTTGGTTGCTGTTGGCCTAAGGTCTGAACAAAGATGTTCTCATTTCAAACACAGATAGATTACATTTTGCCCTAGGGGCCTGAAACATAACTAGAGCTGGCTGACATTGGCTGAATGGGAAAAAATTGTATCGGAAAGTGGCCTTTTTAGAAAATGAACGCTTTTGTTATGCTGGAAAAGGTTATTTCCTTTTTTTTTTTTTTTTTTTCAAAATGTTTATTTTAGTTTTGTTTTGTGGAGATTTTAAACAATTCACCTCATTCATCTCTTCTCTTGTAATTCTTGGTTGGTTTCTACATGTTGCCTTAGAAATCCATCTGCGATTGTGTTTGTATCTTTGTCCATATGGTCTATCATTGGAAATGTCTTTGTGCCTCCTGTGTGCGTAAGACTACACTGTCATTGTGCTTCTTCTTTCTCTTTTGCCCTTTCTTCTTCCTGTCATGAAAGCTCTCCCTTTTTCCCTTTCTGATTATTTAACATTTCAACCTTTTCATATTGGCTTGGTAGACAGCTCCCACCTTTTCTTCTTCCTCCCACCTTTGTGTTCAGTCATTGTACTTCACTTGGCTTTGTGTCACACCTTCAGCCATTTGTCTCACCTTTCTGCTTGTGGTTCTCTGAGTTGCTTTCCTTTCTGACTGTCTGATGGTGGTCACTCTTCTTTTCTTCTTCAAACATTAAACTCCCTCAGACATCAACTTTATTTTAAAATCTGTGAAGAAAAACGCAATTAAGATCCTGTAGGAAACAAACAAACAGAAGAAGAAAGCAGTACCAAAATGACAATTATGACAATAATGACAATTCACAATTATGTTTTAAATGCTTGTGGCTGTTGAATGCAGACTGCCCTAGGAGACAGAATCCCAAAGCTGGCTGAGAAAAATGAAAAGCAAAGACTGAATGAACAGAATTGTTTAAAATCTCTACAGAAAATGGAGAAAAGAAAACAGTAATTTTGAAAATAAATTATCTTTTTTTCTCCTGCTGATTGATAAAGAATCTTCAAATGCTTAAACTGTATTTGACTTCATGAGACACATTCAGAAGTGACTCTAACTGAATTTAATGAGTTCTGGTCTGTTAATTTCTCTGGCTTTCTCAGCACATTTGTGGTACATAATTCAGAGCCATGTTCTCGCTCACTTCCCTGTAGCTCACACCTGCTTACTGGTTGCCATTACATTTTACCTGGGGAAAAGGCTAAGTTAGTGCTGGTGGAGTGGTTCATGAGAGGTGAGACACAGCTGGAGGCAGAAACCTGTCCACTGGCACAGCTGGTTTTGGGAAGGCATCTCTGTCTTTAGCCTTCTGCTTTAGATTTGCTTCCAAATTTCGGGCCACATATTTATAGGTATAGGCACCTACAGATGCGATTGAGGTTGGTATTCAAATTACTGACATGCCTAATTTGCAGTGGCCAGGAAAAAAAAGGAAGAACGAAGGAGAGAAAGGGTAAAAAGTGCACAGCGGAGAAACAAAGTGAGAGAGCCATAGGAATTCCACTTCTACCACCCTGTAAATTATTCACACATGCCATCTGGTAATTACTTATAATGAACGTCTATAAAGCACTTTGATATGCTCAGATGAGCAGTACTATAGAAAGTGTGTCCGCTGTTTAGATCTTAAGGATAAGACACTAGTAGAAAGGCAAGAACTACCCATATAATTATCCTCTTATGATATGTTGGCTCACTGGTTCTGTACCTAGATGTGTTATTAAAAAAGTAGATTACTTTTTCAGAGTGTGAACTTCAGAGGCAATAATATGATGATGATTCAGTTTGAGGAATAATGTGGAATACTGATAATTTCCAGCAGTCTTGCTGAACATGGAATTTGTGTATTTTTATTTCTGAAAGAAATGATGTCATCATTATCCTTGAATCCGTCTGTCCAGCTGCACAACTCAGCTGTGCATCCCTTGTGGCCATCAAGCCAAGGATGCAATCTGCAACTTGCATTCACCTGTGGTCCCCCTGCAACAAGAGTTGTGGAATGTGCGTGTAATCTAACTGGCTTTTTTTGTTTGTTTGTTTATGGTAACATGTCAGTAGAGAGTTGAAGGTTGCACTGGAATGGGTGATATCGAAACTGCTCATTCCAAATCTTTGTGAGCACCCACTTTCCACTTCCCATCCCATATCTAAGGTACTTTGCATTTCTGAAGAAGCACCTTCCTCACCTGCGGAGAACGCTGTTGGCATCCCTTTGAGATCCACTAGCCAGTTTAGAAAAGCTGGCTGTGGCCGCAGTGAAATAGAAGCACCTATTACAAACTAAATTTACTTAACAATCTGTGCTGTATTAAATTAAGGTAAAATTCGCTAATTAATAGGGGTTTGGCCAAATTTAGAGTAGTCTTATTTTATGGAATGTAGAGCTGCTCTTCTTGCACTTTTTTGTATTAGAAGTCAAGTGGCAGAGAAAGAAAGAAGTGAAGGGAGGAAGGAAGGAAGAGACTTGATTAAAAAATAGCTTTTCCTTTTGTAGATATGTAAGTTGGATCTTGGAGCACCAGTTGAAAGCTGGTGACATTTGAGAGTTCAAGATAAGTGAAGCACCAGTTGGAGATCAGTATCAAGGAACATTTTTTAAACAAGCATTGCACAATGGGCCAAAGGTAGCAGAAAAAGCCTTCCCTTCATACATACTTATCACTAGAGAAGAAGAAACTTTCACGGTTCATGTCCCTTTGTGCTTTATTCTCAAAATGACCCGTGTATTCATTGGATTGCAGCTTCAAAGTGGACTCTTTTCTCCAGCAAGGATCATGGTGGACCTTTTAAGTTTCCATCTTGGGCAAAACTGCTACAAGAAAAGGTTAAAACAAAAAAAAAAGGGGGAGTGAGAACATTAAAGGAGTGCTGTAGTTTTATTATCACCAGAGATAGACCGATAAATCTCCTCATTAGTTTAAACATATATAAACATATATAGAGAACAGAGTGATAATATAAAAATGACACAAGGTATAGTACACACAGGACCATTTGAAAAAGGAGATGTGTGACCCATCTCTGCGCGGAGGAAAGTTACAGTTTCTGTACATCTGTCATTTTAAAAGATTGCCAGATTGTGCAACCCACGGGAGTAGTTTACTTGTACTCGCTGGGACTGCTTGGGTAAATAAAACATGCAGCAGCTGCATGGGCTTGTCCTAAGTGAGCTTATGTGTACTAAAAATTATATAGATAAAGGCACAGCGGGAGGGAAGCATCACGTGCTAAGAGGCCTCATGTCATCCAGCACTACCAGTTGGAATTCAGCCCAAAGGACAGAGCAAGTGTTGTGGTAGTGCTGGGCATCAACAGCGTCAAAGAGGGAGGTACCCCCTGAGATCTGAGTTTCTGAAGCAGTGGTCACCAGAGGTTAACGGCTTGATTCTGCTAGGGATGCTCTTTAATTATACTACCTGCTTAGTGCTGGGGCATTGAGCTTCAAACGAGTCATGGGAATGGAGCTACCCTGTCTACTTTCCCAGCCAGCTGTCTGAACTGGGTGGGGTGCGGTAGGGCCCAATGATCAGGAAGGATGCGTGGAGAAGGTGTTCTGTGCCATGCAGTGCTCTGCTTCCTTCTGCATCTCTGGCAAGTCGCGAAGTCTCTTTTTTCAAAGTCTGTACAACAGGGAGGAAAGCTCTTCTGTACCTTCTGAGGCTATTGTGATGATGAATATGTTACTGATTGTAATGAACTCGCATACTAGAACTGTGGGAGCCATATAAGCATCTGATATAAGTAACTAGAAGCCAATAGGAAGGGCAGTGCATGAAAGCTTTCATTGGCAGTACTGTATCTTTCACATCCTGCTGAGCTTTACCTGCTGCTGATCACAATGAACAACTTAGGCCCTGAAGCGGCAAGATTGATATCCTTTGTATTTTATTTTTTATCCAAGGCAGTGGAACGCGAAATGCTATCCCTCTTCTTAGTAGTGTCTAATCCTCCCTGGGCTCTGTCTGAGCTCTTTATCCATGGAATACCATGTGGGAATGAGTTCCACAGGTTAATTACATGCTAAATAGTGATTCATTTCTATCCGTTTTCTTTGGGTAACCCTTAATTGCAAATTGCCCTCCAGGTCTTGTGTTATGTGAAAGTAAAGAGAGGGGAAACAGTAATTACCCTTCCAGACATTATCTTGCAGCCCTCTCTCATATATGTACTCTTTTACTTTCTACCACTCATAATCCCGAAGCTTTTCATTTTCCTTCTAATGGATTACCTTCTTTCCTCTGTATAACAGTAGGAACTATTGCTGTTCTCCACTGAGTCACTTTCTGCTTGGCCTTTTTAGTGACTAAACCTGAGCGCATTATTCCAGCAGAGGACAAAACTTACATTTACACAGAAACATACATTTACTGCCACAGTGGCAGAATGCAGTCTGGTCTCTTTCCCATATTTTTCTGTTATAGTTGTTTTTGGAGTTGCTGAGAAATGGGAATGATTCCTCAGGAAAGGAGAGAGACATTCTGAGGTATAGTGGGAAAGAGCTGCCTGGATCACTAGATGTTACGGGCCTTTGGAGATACTCCTGGTAAGTTTTCAGGTGGCTACAAGGACACTGGAGCTCACTGGTGATCCTTGTGTGCAGAGTGAGTCTCGGTAGAAGATGAATAAATTCAAAAATATGCCAGCAGCTTATGGCTGTTATTGAATTTAGGAAAGAATTAAACTTTATCTTCTTTGGAGATTAAACAGCTCTCTAGCTAGTAGAAATAAATCCTGAAAACATTTCTGATTAGGGGAGGGGATTGAAATTTGCTTTTTCCTTTTCTGAAGAAAAGCAAATACATCTAAGAATGACTGCACCAGACAGTGCTGGTGAAGTGCAGTACTCCATCCCTCCCAAACGTCTGCCTGGCCTAGCCTCCTCCCAGCAATCTGTGCAGAGCCAGAGGTGGCATTTCATGGAGGGAGAATTCACGCTAACAAACTCATGAGATAGTACTGTTTCCCATGAATCTTTCTTTCCATTTATAAGGGGAACAACCACATACGTCTCAGTCATTGTACAAAAGGGTCTCAGCATTAGTTTGGTGGCTTTGCATCACTGCAGAAAGTCATGTGTTTATATAGACACTGTAATCTTGTCATGTAGTATTTCATGTTATTGTATGAAAATGGAGACTCAAGCACACTGACTGCAGCATATTTCAAAGCAATTTTTTCTCTAGGAGGAAAATCTATATTGGATTTTCCTGTTCTCTGTCCGTCCTCTCCACCATAATTTACAAAGAAGCCACTGTCATTCTTCATGAGTTCCTCTTCATTATCAAAGTTTATGCTGAAATTTTGTGAGAACATATAAGGATGTATTTATGACCAGATCTTCTGCAGATATATATCTATACAGTCTGTGTTTGTAGGATTGTGCTCTTTTTATACCACTGGAATACTTTGCCTTTTTCAAGCTATCCTAAGCATTGACACTGTTAGCACTGTTAGCTATTCTGCTTTGCTTTGTAGCACCTTTTAATAGTGTGTGCAATTCTGACTCTCCAGAGTTTCTAACAGTTACAAGAAGAGTAGGAAAAAAAGGCACATAAAGCCATGCCCTGGAGAGATTAGAGAAACAGGAGGAGAGTTGTGGGGAACTAAATCAAGTCTAGGAAAGAGAGAAGTTGGGGGGATATGACTAAAGTCTGTAAACAGCTTGGAGGGAATAATATGAATAGGAAAGGGTATTATTTAGTCTCCAAATGTACAAGTGCTGATCTGAAAGTAATGCCTCCTATTTTATTATGTCCGCCTATGACATCAGAGGCAGGCCTTGGTGGTATGGCAGTAGAGGTTGAATCCTCCTGTCAGTATTCCATTACATTTTGTTGTTGTCTGATGGCAGCAGAGGGGCAGTCTGACAAAATGGTGCCTGACATGAAAGTGCATATGATGCTTCCTGATTGTTTGTGGAGACAAAGTAGTGGATATGAACACAGTGAGGCGATGGGTGGTGCATTTCAGCAATGGCAACAGAGACATGAAATACAAGGCACGTTCCGGATGGCCATGCAGATTTTTATGAGCGCAGCATGCAGGCTCTTGTTCATTTTTGGTGAAAGCGCGTAGCTAATCGTGGTGACTATGCTGAAAAATAGCATTTTGTAGCTGAGAATTTATCAAACGGTGTTATTGTGCTCTTTGTATCTGCTGTAGTTTCCACAGAAATGGATGGAAGGCATTACTTTTGGAGCGATTGACATAGGGCGAGGAGAAATGGCTTAGGTGTGTAAAAGAAACATTTCAGTTTGGAAATTGTCTTGCAGTAATGGGAATTGGGATGTTAGCACTATGAAGTGGGTGTATGTAAGTCATGTTGTAACATAGCGTTGTTTGAGGTGTGTGGTTGTCTTCTGGATGGCACTACTGATAATTTTGAGGTCAGAATAATTAACTTTGGTTCCTACATCAATTTCAAATACTAAGCGTAAAAGTGGCATGATTAGTGCTTAATGCATTTTAAAATTAACATCTTAATAAAGAGTTCAAGTATCAGTTGCTGAGTCTACCTGTGGGAACACTTTCTGTGAAATCTGGGTTTCCATCAAGCTCCTTCTGTAGGTCATAGATAACTGGAGAGCAGAGAAACAGCAAGATCATTTGATTCCTAAGGGCAAAAGTTGACTTCTTCATCTGAAGAGAGGAAGTTCAATTTTGCAATCCTAATTCTGTGGGAGATCTTTTTCCACCAGGTCGTGCTTTTTCAAGACATATTTGTTTGATTACACTGAGAAAAAGGGCTGTAATTACAGCCGTAAGAAAGCCAGTTGGAGAAGCTGATGTGTTGACCTTTAAAACACAAAGAACTTGACACAATCCCAGCTTCTCCTCATCAAGGCAGTCAGTCTGTGCACATTTCCAGAGCTTGTTTGACATGTTATGAGCAGAACTCCTTGGTCAAAACATCCATTGGGCAGTTCAGAGAGTGATGTTTTACAGAAGCCAGGCAGGTATTGGAGCGTGACCTCCAAAGAGTAACACTCCAGTCTGGGGAGACATGGAGTCACCTTCAGCAGAAATGCAGTGCCGTGAAACAAAGCATAAATCAATAAATGTGGCGAAGGTCTTGAAAACAAAAGTGAAAGGCAGTGTAAACATATCCCAGTATGATCTCTGGAGAGCCAAGAGGAGTGTCAGAGATTTCAAAAAGGCTGGTGAAGTCACCTGGAAAGCAGCAGCAGAGCGTGGAGGCTCCAAAAATGGATCTTGGTATTGGCTGTCTTCTAAGTTGTTTGGTTTTCAAGGATCTTGAAACAGAGAATCCAGGAATAGTCCAGGGAATGTAAAAGGCCTGGGAGCCCCAGAGGTCTGTCTCAGTGCTGAAGTTTTATCTTTGAGTCCACAACTGTTTTAGTACGAGCCTGATGCCTCTTTAACCTCACGGGACCCTCTACTGTACCCGTTATGGTCTGATTACAAGAACAAGTTTCTGCCAAGTGAACAGGATAGTGGATTTTCAGCACACAAGAGGTGTCAAGGTACTGCCTGGGTGCATCCTCTCATCCTTGATGAACATAAGGTAGCTTGTCCCCACCTACTCTTGTAAAGTCAGAAAAAATGGTGTCTTGAGATAAACTTCTGTGCAGGAAGTGAGATGAGATGAATTTTGTGTGATTGGAGACCACTGAGAATCTTGTTGATATTATTCAGTGTAACAAGGCTAAGAATTCAGAAAGCACCTTGAAAATATCACGCCTCAGGGCACCCTGGAGGCAGAGTTTTCCACTCGGTAAAATTCTAGGAAGACTATTTCCAGATGGGAGTGAGTGAACCTATTTTATTTTATATTTTATATCCCATCTGGTCTTTCAGGAAAGCATTGTTGAGTCCAAGTATGGATTGCTTAGTGCAGCTCTTCATTTCCCCATAGCGAAGGAATACATTCACCCGGACTTCATGCTAAAAATCCTCATTCCTCAAAACTGTCCCTGGAGCTAGTAGCCCACTTCTAAACCCCCATGTTGCTCTAACAACTTGGAAGCTTCAGCCTTTACATCAGGTGGGATTTTAGAGGGGCTTTTTCTTCCCTGGCGTAGGTTGGATGATGGACTCTACGATGATCATCGGTGCTAAAAAAAAAAAAAAAAAAAAAAAAAGGAGTAATATTAAATAAATAATGGATGTATACATATTAAGAGCAAGATTTGGAAGTTGAAGCTGGCTCCAAGAATTTATTTTAAAAAATTGGTCAGAATAAGCCAGCACATTAAAGCATCACATTAATTCAAGGCTGTATTTATTCACTCTTAAAGCAAGGGAGCTGGCAGAGTGGCTCGGTATGTCTCCAGTGAGTTCAAAAGCACGTAAGTTTTGCAAACAGCTCAGATTCTGCCTCAGTAATAAGCTACATTTCTGCTTGCTGCAATAACGTGTGAGAGATGGAAAGACTACCTGTCACCACTCTGCAGCTCACAGCTGAAGCAGAGAGCAGTCATCTTATTGGAAAGATGTTTTTTGGAGGGAAGAATGAATTTGGGTGAGCCAAAGAGAAGGTGAAGATCCATTTTCTCTGTTTCTTTTTTCCACCTTCCAGTTTTCTTACATTTTTTGCTTTATGCCTTAAGCAAAATAACAGTACTTGAGAAGAGACTTGCAAACCATGGGATCTGCAGCTACGCCCTTTCGGTTCCAAAGTTATCAGTGCTCTTTTGCTGTTCAACACACAGCTGCTTCTGTGAGTCAGTATTTCCAGAAACCTTATCACTAGAGACACTGAACACTATCCTGGAACAGTTCATTGGGAACTGAGCTGCAGCCTGAAGGATGGAGCTCATGTCTTACTAGGCTTTTTCTTTGCAGAGCTTCAGTGGTGCTACAATTAATTAAGCTTTCCTTCTTCAGAGCCCTCTGGGAGAAGTCTGCTAGGCTACGAGAAGCTTTCACTCACTCACCCTATTTCTTCTCTTGCCTTCTTCCCAGCAGGATAATTCCCATGTCTTCTATTTGAACCTTCCTAGTTTGTAGAAGAGCCCCATACTGGTAATGTTGTTAATTACAACACCTGCAGCATTCACTGGAATTTTAGGTTACGTGGTTTATCCGTAGGAAAATACTACACCCTGAAAAATCTGTTCTGACAATGAAATAATTGCCATTTCTTTTCCTTTTCTGCCAAATTTCCTTCTGGTTTGACATAAATGAAGCAATCCTATCCCATATTGCTTTGCATTTAATTTCCTGGTCAGTTCTATGTGCTGTGCACTCTTGCAATGTTGCTTTTCAGACCTCTTCTCCCCTTCTCTGTCACCACCCAATTTCCCTTTCTCCATCAAACTCTTATTCCAACCTGACCTGAAAATTCCAGCATCTTGGTGGTAGCCCCAGTCTAACCCTTCCATTTATAATTATCTTTAGAGATAGGATGTAAAGGAGCCAGCTAAGGGGAAGATCTAGACTGGCAACAAAGAGAGTGACTGACTTTGCAGGCATCGTGGGCTTAATTTTGAAGGGACAGTAGGATACAAAGGAGTTAGGTGAAGTTTTTGAAAGCGAAGAGCCAAGGTGTGAAGATCTAGCTGAGCAGGAGTATCTCCAAAAATAAAGATAAAAATATTGCCTTTGATTAAAATAGGGGTTTTTTTTGATTGAATAAAGGCAAGGCTCCTTTTGTTGGTTCCCTCTGCAATGCAGCATGTGCTGTGGCAGCATCTGTGGCAGCTGAGAAATCAGCAGAGGAAATAGTATAAATGCTGGTAGCATCAAAACATTTCTGGAGGAGGTACCAGTTGGCAGAGTGGATACCCACTTCCTTTTGGGTATAACTACTTTGGGAACATCACCAGTTTGTCACCATTATGAAGGTGAGACCAAAAGTAGTTGTAGGATAAGAGGAATAAATATCAGAAACGTAAGAAGTGAAAGGTGGGAGAAATGACTTTGAGTTTGGTTTGAGTGGGGTCCAGTGCCTCGCTGCCACTCAGGCTGTGAACTTTTCCAAGGTGTGGTGTTAGCCACTGAGAGGTGAGGAATAAAGAATAAGAAAAAAAATGACAGTACATTTTTAGCATTCGTGTTTTCTAGAGAAGGTTTTTCTTTCCTGCTGATCCCTCATGGAAGCACACGCCTGTCTATCCAGGGTGTTTCTTTTCCATTTTAGATTAGCCTTTATCCTTGTGGTCCCTTTTCTTGGCAGCAGAGTCTGGAAATGAGAGAATGTTGCCATCTCCATGATTAATGGTTTCCTCCATTGAATTGCAATTACAGGTTTTAATCAGTTCATTATTCCACCTCGTTTTTGGGTCTTGACAGTTACACTGTGGGAACTAATTGAATTGGCTTCACCTCAAGGCTTTCCTACAAAAAGATCTTGTCTCACTTTTGGGGATTTTGGGTGCTAGCTGGCCTGCTCAGATTTAATTTCCTCTTTTTCCAACATGGAAAAAAAAGGGAGATGTTTTTATTTCCCAGTTCCTGCCAACCAAATGTTCCCATTTTATATTTCACTTCCAAACTCCCATTTCCTTTCAAGTACAAGACGTGGACACTCCTAAAAGTTCTACCTCAGATAATGGTTGGGAACTCATTGTTTTAATCAAAATTATTATTACATTTTTCTCTTTCTCAGAGGGTGGTGTCCCCTCCGAATCAGCAACTGTTTCTTCCCTGACTACAGAATCTTTGGTTGTACATGGTGTGTATGTGTGTGTATTTTAAAGTTCAATATCCAAGCTGGAACTCAGAGATGATCCTTTCAGTTTCCTGTATGCAGGCCTGGATTCACCACTATCAGAGTTTTCAGAGTTCTTCTTTGTCCCAGGGAAGAATAATCCAGTTCTTGGCTGAGATGCTCTGGAGGGAGTAAAGGCAAATCATGGAAAGCAGAATGTGTTTGCCTAGCAGTTAAGTTTGGAGTTGGAGATTTTTATAAGAAGCAGAAGTGTTAGGGAATGAAAGTCCATAATCTAAGGATTCTTTTTTTTTCCCCCAGGTTTTTTTTTTTTTTTAATGAATCAAAGTGTTTCTGAGTCTGCTTTTTCATCCCAGCAGGACTCACCAGCCAATATAAGTATCAGAGATGAGGGCACAGTGGCATCCTAAGTTCCATTTTCCATTGGTGCTTCTCTGTAATTAGAAGGCTTTCTGCCTTGATGGGAAAGCCATAGGCTATAAGGCCAACACAGAAATGGGGCAGAACCATGCTATTCACCTCAAATTCAGGTTCTTTTTATTAAATGATAAAACCATAAGTTTCCATTTCACAGCAAGAGTTTAAGGCTTCAATCAGAAATGAAAAGGTGCATCATGCTGGAAAGCTGATTAAAAATACGTGCTGCATATTAACAGAGCACAGATGGAATCATTTCTTTCTTAATTCTGTCAGTTATTAAAGTATATCAAAGGTACCTGCTTTTTAAGTGATGAAAGAACATTGCCTCCTTTTAGTCAAGGTGATTAGTATCAATAATATCAATTAGTATCAGTTCCTTTTGGTTTCATTAACAGGGAGTAGCATTCACAGTGCACTATCCAGGAGGGAGCTTATTAAAATATGACTCCCTACCCCTTCCCCCACAGCCCTTAGAGGACTTAATCGCCTCATTAATAATAATGTAGGATCCAAGAAGTAACTTCCTCCTGGGTTCATCCAAGACGAATTGTGCAAGTATGGGCACCAGCAAGATTGAGAGATATTTTTGTGCTCTGACCTTACATAGGAAAGGGGAATGTAAGGCTGAGGAGCCAAAGGAATGCAGTAGAGCCCAGGAAGCGCATCGTGGTTTGTGGTTGCAACCACTTCCAAAGACACTTTGCAAGCAAAGAAACTACTTTGTGAGCATAAGAGAAACAAACAATAACGTTTCCTCTAATGTGCAAAAATAAAGATCTGTTGTTTAAAGAGCACACAACTGTATCTACCACCTCCTGATACTTCTGACAGGAATCACAGAAGGAGCAGATTGGATCAGCAAAACTTCACTCAGCCCTGACAGTTTGATTGCACTACTGTGGAGGATATGACAGATGTTGGAACAGCACGAGCAACATAAACAAAATGCATCATGCACAATGCTGGGGCTCAACCTCTCCGCCACTTAAAGTGATTTGCAAGATAGGAGGGGTCAGAATGTAGCAGCGATGGTTTTACATGTAAGGGGAAGAAAGAGGGGAAAGGAAAGATTGAGACAAGTGGGAAAAAATTGTCTCCAAATGATGAAGTGCCCAGCAATGTCAGACAAGCGTGAGGAACTGGAAACCTGCTGTTTGTCTTTCATGAAATTATTCAGAAATGAATCATGGCTGGGGCACAGGAGGCTTTGGAGACTCATTGAGCAAGCAGAGAACAGATAAACTGGCTTTACAGCATGTGCATATGTAAAAATAAGAAGAAACAAAATATTCAAAGGAGACAAGGCGATGACATTCTTCAGATATTTACCTACCTGTGGCATTGTTTTCAAATTTGCTGAGCATTCCTTGCTCTTGCTGATTTTAGGTACTTGTGCTCAGCATTTCTGAGGAAGGATACAAACAGGGAGGAAGGGAGGTATTCAAGTCACATACCAGGGGATCTGATATACACAGTAGGCATGTGCAGTGCTGATACTTGGGCGACAGCATTTCACAACCAGTGCCTAGCATGTCACTGCCAGATGATGAATTTAGCCTATGTGCTCAGTGAATTCTTGCAAACCATATTAGGCTGCTTTCCACATCTAAAGATATTGATTTGCTTCCTATACTTCATGGAATTCTTTTCTTCTCCCTGTTGTGGGTACATTTCTGAAGTCAGCAGTCGTATTTCATGCTCACCATTTGTTGTTTATCATTACAGCACTGCTTATTTTAATGTGGGTAAAACAGAAAAGAAATTCAGAAACTGAAATAGGTAGTAGCATCATATAGATAAAAGCAGTATGTGGACAATGAAAGTATTAACTTCTTCCACAGCTCTGTAAATGAACCGCCTTATTCAGCACACCTCTTACTGTTCAGATTTCAAACATGAGTGCAAAGTTCTGCCAGACCATGTCAGTCTTGTGTTACTGTATCTCTTACTGTCCATCACCCTTAGGCAGAGACTGACAGTTCAAAGCCATTTGCTTGCTGGGCTTGTGGCAGTGAAAGACAGCTGTTAGGAACTGGTTTGAGATGACCAAAGCTGCTTTCTTTTGTGATCAATCCTGAGTGTGAGTCCCACTCCTTGAAACTGAAAGGTTGGTTTCGTTACTGGCTCTGGTAAGTCTTCCAGATTAGTGATACTGTTTGAGTTTAGCCCAGTAATTTGTCCCAAATGTCTTTTCTACTCCATATCTCATTTTCCGTGTATTACCTCCCTGTCGTCTTCTCATCCACTAAACCCAGTATTATCTCTTTATGTCTTCTCTCCAAACCCTTTTTTCCTCTTGATAACATCACCAGATGTAGCTGCCCACATCTAGGGGCCAT
Source organism: Numida meleagris (assembly GCF_002078875.1). Classification (NCBI taxonomy): domain Eukaryota; kingdom Metazoa; phylum Chordata; class Aves; order Galliformes; family Numididae; genus Numida; species Numida meleagris. Next base: position 13,279,014 of record NC_034417.1, on the reverse strand, counting down.
CATTTCCTCTCTATTTGGATTGGTGAGGCCTCCAATGCTGTGATCACCTCTCTTTCCCTAGTCTTGGTATCTCATGCTCCTTTGCTGTGAACAAAGCAGAATTCCATCTGCTAGTTCTGTCTTCTCACTCACATGGCAGACTTCAGCGTCTTCAGAATTCTCTTTGTTGGCTTCCTCTTATCAGCTGAAGCCATGGTTAATTTTGAGCTTACTCCATTATAAGCACCTAAATTATCTTGGATAGGTCATGCACAGCCTGTGGCTTGAAAAGCTGCAAGGTTTGTCTAAAAGCCATTTTAGCTGTTGAGTTCTGTTGAAAGTGGTGGGACCCAAAGGCCTTCTCCCCTTTACAGAACTGCATTTTTCAGCTGTTTACCTAAAATCCTCTCAACTCAAAGGCAGTAACATAGCCACAATCTTCATGTTTGTGTATCATACATCATCATGTACCTCTATCTAGAAACATACATCTCTATCCGGATAATCACAAGATGGGAAAAGATTAGTGCCTTAGTCTCTTGAAAATGCATTGTTTCTTCTGTTGCTGTTTCCATTAACATCTTTTCCTGTTATTTGGGGTGTTTTCCTCATCTTGGCAGAGCCTGCTAAAAATTTGCTAGAGTCTTAGTTAAAAAAAGTAATGTTTTTGCAGGTTTTTACACCCCCGCATTCTAACGGGCTTTCTTTTCTACCAGCAGTAGCCCAGATTCCCAACTCCGCTGCTCTTTCCTTTCTCAGCTCCTTCCTGTGAATGCGTTTCCTGTGGGATGCTTCCAAGGTGGGATTCAAACTAAACGACATGATACTGATAATATCATAACCCCTGCAGTGTTTTTCTTTCTCTTTACTTTCAAGTCTGTCCCAAGCAGGTGGCAATTTTCTTAGTTTATTTATTCACAAATTGAACTCTAAACAAAAATCCAGCCCACGCTTTCCACTTAAGCTATGTTACTCCCAGGTCTTCTCCTCAAGGACTGCTCAACCTGGACTCTGGCTCCTCTCTTTCTATCCAGATGGGACAAAAAATATCCTGCAAGACTGAGCCAGCAAACCACACATCATTTTTCTTAACAAGACCATCATTTGCTAACAGGCTGAGATTTTCAGGATAACACTGTTCTGCCACCTAATATATTATCATACTACTTGTGCATTCCAGCCCACTCTTGCGCAAACTCTTCAGGGGTAGGATTGCTCTCACTTTGCATCATGTGTAATGCAAAACACATTCGTTGTCTTTGCGAGGAAAAATAAGCAAATACTTATGTGTTGTGTGCTTTTGACCCTTCCTAGTTCAGTGACATATATCCTAACTTCAAGAGCTGAATATTCAGACAGCCCAGGTGCAAAACTGTGACCAGTTCTGAACTTCGCAGGTCGCCAGATTTCATATTTTAGGCTTGTTTTTTTCTACACTGACCAGTTTAATACCCTTCATCTATCCCTGCTCAAACATCTCATAGTGTGTCTCTTTTCAGTAGCATACTTTGCAAAATGTAACCCTTTGTATGTGAAGCTTGGGTGGCTAACCAGAGCTGGTTAAATAGCCTCTTCTGTGATTTGTAAAGAGCTTGATGGACTACAAAAAGGTGATTAACCTATAAACTTTTACTACCTCTGGCTAGAATATATCACTTACTCCCCATTGATTTGAAGGGTAGCCACAAAAGTTTGGCCTGGATGCCTAACTCTGAGTGGCTAAACTAGTTGAGCCTGACCCTGCTCTTTCTTACAGTCATTCAGTACTTCAATTTATGCGTGTGTCCTGGGATGGTGAGCCATTGTAGTTGGCAAATTGAAGGCCAAGAACTAGAGATATATATTAAAAAAATAATAATGAAAAAAATTAAAAATCAGCTAAACTTTTCCTAAATCTTACTTCCCTTAGGAAGAATACATTTTGATTGGAATCTGGACCCTGTAGAGGAGACAAGTGATTGGGAATTTCTTTCCTTTATCCTCCCAAAAGGTTTTGTCCATCCCTAGAAATCTCATGTAAATTAGAAATATTGTAAGCTTTCTGCTGTGACTGCTTCCTTGGCTAGATATGACTGGAGTAACAACCAGCATAACAAGTACATGATGACATATGGGAACAGCAGTACACAAATATAGTCTGTGCAAGAGAATCCAAATCACAGTCTTGGGCATTCATTGATTCAGCTAGGCTTGGCAAGCAGGATAGGGATTGATAAAAATAAGGTTGTGCCTTCCAATGCTTTTCAGCTGATTTTATGCTAAAAGAAACCTGAGGATCAGAGCGGTGAGACACGCAATGCTAAAGTCTCTAAAATCCCTGCAGGCCTTATTATGTGTGTGAGGAGACAGACAGCACGTACTTCAGGGCTGGTGAAGCTATTGCACTTGATTTAAGGGTAATTAAAGTGTGTGAGTGACAGCAGAGATGACATGTGATACATTAGACACCTTTTCTCCGTCTTACTTCCTGCTTGGCAAATTCATCTGCATTTTGAATGAAGAGTAATGTCACAGAGCCCTCTGCCTCTACCCTCCGAGGCTTTCTGCTCTGCTCTCCATATTCCTCCCCACAGCTTTCACCTGCTGTGGGATTTCAGAGAGAATATCTGGGGCTCACTAGTAACTAGGTTCTTAATCCTTCCATGGCTACGTCAACAACAAAACATTTATTCCTATCAGTAGCTCATGGTCATGCTCTATAGCGTAAATATAACCAGTCTAGTGGGCCGTTGTCTACTGATCTCGTGCAAATGCATGCAGGGGGAAGGGATGCTGTGCTCATTAGTATTTTGAATCTGCCCATGGCTAATTTTGATTCCAGTAAGTCAACCAAAGCCAATGTGAGAGTGAGGATTCATTGTGAATATTCGATTTTGGAAATGAATGGGTCTGCAGTTGTGCACACAGTACTTGCAACGCACAGCCTGCATTTGATGGCTGACAGGTATGTGACAAACAGGCACAGAAAGCATCACAGAAAGTTGCACTTTCACCAGTAGTTCCAACCATACATCTTGCCGGACATAAGATCCTAAGAGTTCAGAAGACTATTGTCTAAGCCTCATTTCTGGAAGATCTGTAAGGGGTTTGAAGGCCATCCATGACTGCAAATAGATGTATTTACATTAAAATAGAAAGACAGAAAATGCACACAGACCTGATAATTGTTCACATTATCCCATCTGCCTAATAGAACAAAATTGCTGGCAGACTTGTATTCACTGCAAGTGAAAACAAAGAGCCTAAGGCACTCACAGATACATTACAGAGAAGGGAAGGTTTGGGCTTTGACCTGTGACAGTCATTTGATTGCACCTCTAAGTTGAGCCGAAGCAAACTGAAAGTAATCGTGGAGTCAATGGTATGTCTCTGTGGGCAGTGGGTTGCCAAAGCGGGGGAGTGGTTCATGTGCTTACAAAGAAGGCATTTCTTTCACTGGTTCACGATGAAAAAGTACGTGTGCCACAGAGCCATGTGGGGGAAACTGGGGGTAAATACAGCCTGTAGGGGTTTTCAACCCTTTGATGTAGGAAGTGAAGATTCAAGCTGCGGAAATGCAGTTTGGATCGGATTGTTTATGAGTGAATGATATTGCTGAACAAACCAATAAATAAACAGTGATTCTGGAGTAAGAGTCTGCGGGGAGAGAAATGTCCAATCTTTCTTCTGATAAATGTCACCCCAGTAGTATTGCTGTTATCTCCTATTTCTGGAAGTAGAACTGAGTTTTGTAGGTTAAAGAAAGGTTTGAGAGGATATTGAGAGTCATAGAGTTGGGATCTATGTTCTTTGACATGACAAATCGCACCAGATCAGGGGAGTACTGTCACATCACAAAATCAAGCTTAAGATGCCGATGAAGTTCCGTTCTTTCTTGCTAATACCTGCCATAATGACCTTCTTGAGATCAGCTGTTCAGGGACAAATAGTAAATGCCTGAAGGAAGATAGAGTGGGGGAGGAAGCGAACACAGCAGACGTGGTGAAATGGTCTTTAACCACACAGATTTATGAAACTACTTTGGGATAATAAGAATTTATTATTATTATATTCCATCGTACCCGTAGGCACTTCTAGGCACCTCATACACGTACATATAGGTTCTCCCTTTTGCTGTGTGTCATTTGAAGTGACGTATCTGGTATGTTTCTGGCGTGTCTAGCATTCAGTCTCTCCTCCAACAGATGCCGTTATCCTCCTAGCAGTGATTTCCAATGACAAAAGCTTCGTGGCTCACCTCCCTTGAGTAACAGAACTGTAGTGAGGGTCTCAGCTGAGGTATTTAACAGAGGACTCAATACCTCTGGTGGAAGGAGGGCTGCTCATACAAAGCTGTAATGACTAGCTGTCAGGGAGATGCATGGTGTCCTTTCAGCAACGGAACACAAACAGATGAGGGTGACAGTGGTATTTCTCCAGCCCCTAATTAGAGCTGTGTGATGGCAGAGGCACAAATGGAGATGTTTTCCATCATCACTGGTGAGGAGGGAGGTAAGGCAGAGAAGCTGCTCTGCTTTTATTAGCCCTGGGCATGCTTTGCACTGTGATATGTGTTTACCTCCTCATCTTTATTGCTCTCCCTTTAGTTGTTTATTTCTTCAGTTCTGTTTCTCCCTGTGTTTCTCTCCTTTCCTTACCACCTTCAGATTCTTGGCAGGAATCTGGTTTCCACTTTAGATAACTGGAGCCTCCAGTTTTTCCACAGCAGCCTGCCCAACCCAATTGTTCAGAACTGCAGCAAACTTCGAAGACCACCTGTAGGGGTGGTACATATGGGTAGCTCAGTGCTGCAGATAAAGGAAATGATGAAAATGTTGGAATTGGTGAGGATTCCTAAAAAGCTGAAAACAGAGCTGTACTCCCGGCTCTGGAGTCTCACCTGTAGGTTCAGCGTAGGTAAGTAATCTCTTTTGGTCCATGTCGTATACAACACAGCTTAGGCACAAGCATGTCCGATGAGTCGATGGTTGGACACGATGATCTTAGCAGTCTTTCCAACCTCAATGTTTCTGTGATTCTGTGTGCTGCAAAGGAGAGATCTAGTGCTTTCGAAAATCCACTTGCATAAAAGGTGCTCTACAGAAGGCAGACATAGCTTTATGTCTCGACTAAATGTGAAGAAATTAAAAATAATAATAGTAATGAGGGAGGGAATAAGTACATTTTAAAGTTCCTGTGAGAGCAAAAGAGACACCCACATCTCTTCATTCATGTCTCTGCCCCTCCCAAGTTTGCCTAAGATCCAGTTTAACACAGCATCAGATGCATCTCTTTTCTCCCACACAACATGAAAACAGAAGCTCTGTTTAGCTGACAGCACTGTGGAAACATGGGGGAATCTCAGACCTTGTCCCCCACAACATCTCCAGGAAGTCCAAGGAAACGTAAAGTCCCGCATGCTAAATTCAAAGGTTTTGGCAGGTAGACAGCAACGACAGGAGGTGGAAACAGACAGCTGTGCAGGGGAGGAAATGGTGATATAAATACAGGTTTAATTGTAGTTTAATTACAATTACTTACTAGGCAAAGTTTATTTAAATGCAGTGTAATTAGAGTGAGACCTTGATTTAATCACAGTCTTATCAGATACAGTTACTACTATTTTCCTTCACTTCCTCCTCCTCCGCCTCCTCTTACACTCTCTCTCCTGAACCTGCCCAAGGAAATTAAAAGCCAAAGCTTGAGGTAAGCAGAAGGTATCCATCTTGGAAAGCTTTTAGTTTCCTGAAAATTCACTTGCCAGGTGGCTACCAGCCCAGAATTTTCTCCCTGGAAATTGTGAAACTCCCACTCCGTCCTGGCAAGCCGTTATTCTTCCTTAGCAGCTAATGATAATGGATCCTCATTAGCTGGGAATGACTTATCAGGAATATAATTCATCACTGATGGCAGACCTCATAACCCATCTGCTCACAATGAGCAAATTATATAGCCCAGTCAGAAGAGATGGATTGTTCTTTCTGATCTACCTTTGGAGAGTGTCCACATCCTGTTCCAATCAGTGTGTACTTTGTCTTCGCTCCATGATCTAGGTGAACATGAGGAGAGACAGTTGGGCAAAACCTCTTGAGCAGTTGACCCCACTTCTCATCATTCACTGTTTTCCCTCCTCCACTGTTGCTTCTTCCTACACTCCTTACTTTGACATGAGTCTGAGCATAGCAGTACTTTATTTGTTTAGGAAACAAGTACTAACATCAAACACCTCTTTCAACCCCAACAAAGACAGCTAGGATTAATTCTGAGGAGTAAAAGGCATTTTGGTGCCAAAGAGTGCTGCTAAGTCCACCACAGTGCCAGCCCTTGGTGGGCAAGTCAAAATTCCGCCACTGCCTCAGCTGACAGCTACCACTGGCGCCCAAATGTTTCTGTGTCCATCTAGGGATGCCTTGCCCCTCTTTTTGGACAGTTCTGGAGAAAGCCTTCAGAGGTTCTTTACTTACCAGGTGAAATCCAGTTCCTTCTGAAGCTGCTGGCAGGTTTGCTGACTTCACTGAAAACATAATTTGCTCCTTTCGTGCCCGTTCCAGTCAATTCACGTTGACTTACTTTGCATCTGTCTCACTCCTTTTTCCAGCAACTCTAAGCAAGGGATAGAGTTAAATGTATCCATAAAGCAGTGAAGCTCTTCATTAATTAATGCACAGTTTATTCTGCCATTGAACCACACTGGCCCTGCATGAAGGAAAATTATGAACTGCTTGGGTCTTTGCTCAGGGAACCAAAACCAGAGACATGGGGGCTCTTCCTTCCCTCCTTTTTCTGTCATAGTTTGCTCTGCTTTTTCTTTCTTTTCTCCTTTCTTCCAGATGCTCCTGACATTTTAACAGACTCTCTGATCACTTCCAGGTGACCTGACCATCTTTTGTATTATTCTTGTCACAATTCATCTGGATGATAAAAAAGGAGGGAGGAAAAAAAGCAAGAAGGGGTTTTAGTTTTTACTGTCCTCCCTCTTGTGGCCCTGAGAGTAGGTCTGTCTCCGTGTCACTCAGACTGGTGCTCTGGGTGGGGAGGAGCTCTCTCCTTATCATCTGCTTTTAAGAGCAGTGGGTCATTGAGTACTTCATAGAGTGCAAAGTGAGTGGCTGTGAAACCTGTTTAACCCCTCGTTGCAGTGTTTTGCTTGGCCTTACATTTCAGATCACCATAAATCTGCGCCAAATTAAAGCCAGTTCCCTTGGCTTTAATATTTATTTGGCGTTGAAATTTTAATAGGGAGAAATGTTCACTTGTCGTCCTGAGAATGCCAAGTGGGCAAAAGTAAAGTAGGGACAAGCACAAGGAAATGGATTCAAAGGGCTGAGGAGGCAAGAAAGGAGAGACGGGAGGAGAGCAGGAAAAGGGAAAGGGAAAGGGGTGTGGTAGTCACTGCAGCATCTCTGTTTGAAGATGAGTTTCTCAGATAACAGCAGCTTAGTACAGCTCCCGCCCTTGCAGCAATGAGCAGCTCACACAAAGCAGGAAAGTAAACAAGCCTGGGAAAGAGTCTTTGACCCTAAGGTACTTGTACCCTCCTAAAGTTCACGTCTCACATCCACCTTTCAAGCAAAACAAATAAATTAATCAGCGATTTGTAGAACACAACCCGGTAAAAAAAAAAAAAAGGGTACGATGGTTGTGGTCCAAAATCCACAATTAGACCCTGGTGCTGTGTATGACTGAGAGAAAGGGGCAGAGTCACGTCGAAGAGACAGATACCAGTGCCTAGATAAAGAGATGGTGTGGAGAGATACAGTAAGTGCTTCAGATAGATGACGAGCGTTAGATGCAGTGGATATACAGTTATAATTAAAGAGATGGATACTATGAGTACACAGGGGAAGATACCTTGGACAGATGTACTGTGAATAGATGTTGCAGGAAGAGGGATATTGTCAGATAGAAAGACACTGCCTGGGAAAAAAATGGATAAGGCATCAAGTGGTAATATATCTAGGCACATAAAGATTGATTCTGTTAATAAATAAATTCTATAAATAAATACTACAGAAAGATATTTCAGAAGCCTACCATCTATGAATATTTGACACACACATCCAAGAAAGTGCATAGTGCCCCATCCAAAATGAAGGTATCCGAGTAGCTACTAGGTATGCGTACAAATCATGCTGTTTAAACATTTAAGAGATGTTAGCAGCTGCAGCAAAAACAGCAATTTATCACCTGATTCAAAGCTTGTTTCACCCTGATGGACACATCATTGATGGCCTGGCAAGAGTATGGCAGAAAAGGCCAGGCCAGCAGGTAGACAATTAGGTGCTGAAGAAACATCAAATAAGTAAATGGGAAAATACAGTGCTTGGATTTCAGAACTGGAAATAGGCCAAACTCTGGGTATGATTCCAATCTTATATCCAGGTTTACAATTAGATGACATTTCAAATTCATTTCCAACGCTAGGTACTGTCCCCAGCCTGACTTTATGGGCCTGTCTGGCCCATGCTGCTACTGTCATCCCACAACCCTCTTTAGGGCGCTCCATTCCCAGTTCTCTCCAGTTATCTTATTGAGTTGTACTACAGAGAGCAATTTAAAGTCCCCCTGCTGAGTGTCATGGCAGCAACATGGAGCATTCTATTCTCCTATAATGTACTTAGGACAGGAGTTCTCATCCTAATGAACACCCATTCCTGCTGAGGCTGCCAGACCGTGTGCCTGGTAACTGCTGCCCCACCTGAGAGCCATCCCAGGGAAGCGGGTCCTGTCATGGCCCCTTGGCCAGCAGGGGATGCTCATTTTGGGGCTATCAGTCTCTGCTTAGCATGTGTTATCACATTGCCACTGAAGCAGACGAGTGCCTTCTCAGGGCCCTGGAAGGTATCCTCCAGGCTACTGCTGTGCTGCTTGCTCAGCACCGTCTGCGCTCTGAGCCCTCCAAGAGTTTATGATGTACCTCAAAGTCAATCTGGTGCCTGTCAGAGCTGGTTTGCTCAGTTCATTTTCTCTGTGACCTGAACACCACCAGTATGCACAGGGGTGGAAAGACAAGCACATTAACCTCAGGTCTTCTTCTCTTATGGCACCTCCTTACCACTACAATTAATGATTCAAAACAGTCCTAACCACAAGCAGTTCAATTCCCGTTCTTGCTAGGACAAGCACTACATTAGATATATGTTTTCTGAATCATTTGATCTAATGTGTGCTTGTAAAGCCTTGCAGAAATAAATTCACCAACTGTCTTTCATTTTGCTAGGGATGCTGCCTTCAGGGCCCAAACACTAGTTTGTGGGGAGAAGATTATATATATATATTTAATGGCTTCAAACACCAAATTAAATTTGAAATTAGCATCGAACTCTTACCATCCATTTTCAGTAATGATGCTTAATATTATTGTGAGAGAATTGAGTGCTTTACATGGTAGGTTCCAATTGCATCTTGTTCAGGAAGTCGTCCAAGGGCTCCTGGGTACCACACGCTGGGAAAGTGATTAAAACCCTGCCAGGTTAAGTGAGAAGAGTATTTTTGGTTTTTCCCTCTTCCCTTCATTTCAATCTTTTTTATCAGCCAGTTTCTATCTCCAAGGATATATCTTGTAATAATAATTGCTTGTTATCAGTGGATATTTTCCAGTACAGCAAAGATATCTAAATCCAAAGTTTCCAACAGAGGAAATTGATAGGTCTGAGTTTAAGGAGTATTAGGTTAATCCATCTCAAAGGAGATCCTTTGTAAGAAGTGAAATGTTAGGCATTTCCTGACCATCAGGAGTGGTGTAGGAGTAGGGCATGCCAAGCTTCTGAGGGGGTCAGACCTTGAAAGCAGCGAGGGCATAGACAGCTCAGGAAATGTTCTTCTTCCTTCATTGTCTCCCCATGGGCTTCTTTTGCATCAGAAATGTCTGGAACTGCATGAAAAGGCAGAAGGAGGCGGTTTGGAGCAGTTGACCAGGAGCAGTAGATTTGGTTTTGTTGTACCTGGCTCTGTTCCTCTGTCATCACAGAACTTTGAATGCATTATTTACTCCTTTGTTTAATGAATTCATCCTCATCAGCCTAGGTTAGTATGGCCCTGATTGTGTGAGCATATTTAACTGTAGGCTTTGTAGAAAACAGTTACAGTAAATACGTCTGTGTCACAGAAAAACAAGTGGGATCTGTGCTGAGAAGAGTGGGATCTTTACTGAGATCTGTTACTAGCAACATGGCTGGAAAAGGCTGCCCAAGGGATCATAGAATCACTAAGGTTGAAAAAGACTCCTAAGGTCATCTAGTCCAACTGCCCACCTACTACCAGTTGTGCCCACTAAACCATGTCCCTAAGTACCACACTTCCACAGTTCTTGAACACCTCCAGAACGGTGACCCCACCACCTCCCTGGGCAGCCTGAGCCAGTGGCTGACCACTCTTTTGGAGTTTATCGTAGTATGCAACCTGATACTCCAGATCAGGCCATATGGATCTCTGATCCTGCTCTGCCACTTCCCAAGCCTTGTAATTCCCTAGCACTGCCTGAACAGGCACTGCTGCTCTAAGTAATGTCTGAAGTTTGCACCGTACCTTGTTGTGGTGCCCATCCCCATATTAAGTATGTAAGGCTGGCGTGAGAAGTGCCATAGGCTCTCACTGGTGTGATTGCTATTTCACAGCACTTGTCAGTCACTAGCAAACCAAGGAATACTCTGAGTATTAAAAATCAGGACAATGAGCCTTGTATCTTCATCAAGCTTCCACACAGGGCATATTTCTTATATTGTACATCTCTTAAAATCGCTCCACTGGCTGTTCGCTGAATCTGGAATTCTTCACTTTCATTTCTAAAAATGACAAGTTGTTCTCTGCCTCAGAAATAGCTGTAGAATTAGCGGTGAAGGATGCTGTTCAGGAGCTCAGCTCCTCAGTCGGACAGTGCAGCTCCAAGCGCATCAACAGATGTAAATCATCAGAATGCTTCCCTTGTTTCAGGGGTGTTTTAGGCTGCACAGCCTGTATGTAAAGTAAATGCATTGTTATTTAAAGCAATTCATATTGTTGGGAAGCCCAGCAAGGTAAGCTGATTGGTGGCAAAGCAATGGAGTGTAATAGCCCTGAGAAAACTGCTGTATAATAACAGCTTTGATTCCTTGCAGGATAAAGCCGTATAATGTTGCCATCCTTCCTGTACCTTTCATGTGTACAGCACTTCATATACACTAAGTGTATTACTTTGTCATCTAGACTGATATCTAGTTTGATCCTCCTGGGCTTTGCTAGCCTGCTTGTGAGAAGTATGAAGTTTTCAAACAAAGTTTTAGGCTTAAGGTAACATCTAAATTATAGATTTCTGAAATCGCCTTGGCAGTGTTTCTTGATAGGCTGCTTTTGGAGCTAAGCTGATAACCCATCTTGCCTCTGAGATGCTTTTTTCTCCTTGATACTGAATTGCCTGTATCATGCACCATTAAATCTGACACAGTTTATCTGCAGGTTGGCTGTGCAGAAAAGAAGAAAGTCCAGTATAAGCTTGGCAATCTCACGGTAAAGTCAGCAGCAGTCTGTCTTTGCTGCACCTGCTCTACAGGCCTATTATCTCTGCCATTGGAGAGCCTGGGTTCTTCAGCACCTTTCCCTTCCCTTACTTCCCCTTCCCTTTCCCTTTCCCCTTTCTCTTTCCTTTCCCTTCCTTTCCCTTTCTTTCCTTTCCCCTTCTTTCCCTTTTTTCCCTTTTCCGTTTTTTTCCCATTCCTCATTGTGAGTTACTGGCACTAAAAATGTTATTGCAGGGGGTACCCGTGTAAAGCTGCTGCAGCAAAAATTTCTATTAAAAAATGATGTCACCTTGATGTGATAGAGAAAAGTAAGAAGGAAAAAGATTCTACATAGCATAGTCATCAGGAACCCTGTGTACATAAGTGAATGCAGCCTTCCCAAATGAATCCCCTTTGTAAAGTGTATATGCATAATCTAGCACTTGGATTTGTTCTATTTGCACTGGAAAATATAATTTCTGTGGGCTTTTTCAATGCCTTAGGGGAGAGTCCATGAGCCAGAACAACTCATGGTCTGGTCTTTTTCTGATGTTCATGTTCCTGGAAGACAGAACCCACTGTGAGAAGAGCAGATGTCATTTTATTCTGGTACAGTGAGCAGCATCCTGAAGCAAAGGTACAAAAAATGGAGCTAAGAAAACATAAATACAAAGGCAAATGCCAGGAAATACAAGATTTACGTACTAATGAGGTTTTCAGCTCCAATGAAACCAGCATAACTCCTCAGCCTTTCTTTCCTCAAGCTAGTTGGCTGGTTTTTTTGTGTGCTAGACAGACTAGCTGGACAGCTTAAAATCAGAGGCCAGGCTGGGCACGGAAAATCTGGCAGCTCGCAACAGTTTCTTTCTCATCTGAATAATCTCCCCTTCACTTTTTTGCCTTCACTTGTTTCCAGCACTGCAAGAATTATAACACTTCCCTTTGAAATACGACCTGGCAGCTAATCCTTGGTATTACTGCGCACCTCTCTCTCCTCCTGATGTCAGCAGGAGTCCTACATCCTCATCAGTCCTCCAGCTAAACTCCACATTCTTGTCTGGCAGAATCGTGAACACTCACTTCTTTCCCTAATGGATGTGGAAACTTGTTATTTTCTTTGCTGAAATCTTGGTTTGCTGAGAGGAGCTTTTGGACCAGGCCCACCAAGGTTGTTAGTGGTGGTAGGTGGACAGTTGGCCTAGATGATCTCAGGGGTCTTTTCCAGCCTTAATGATTCTATGATTCTATTTTCTTACCGTTTTTGGTAGAGAGACAAGCATTTACATAGAAGAGGTAATTAAATAGCTTGGACTCTTGTTTAAGCTAGACAGATGGTGGAGGGCTTCAGCTGCACCCTGGCTCTGTCCCCATACAAGGAACTTGCTGCTCGGGTAGAATGGTGGAGCCTGATCTCTCCATGTTATTGAGGAATTGGGGCAAAGAGAGAAGAGCAGTTTGCCCAAAGTGACTGAGCCTGCCAAGCATAGAGTCTTTATCTTTCAAGCGCAAGTGTTCTAGCCTCATGATTCAATTTTCCCTTGATGCATACTCTGACACATCTTTTTAGCCTCTTACTCCACACACAAGAACTGACCTTTTTTCGTTTTTGGTTGTAAATCAGAGGGTGACATTACATCCTTAGGGTGGTTCTCTATGAAGTGATTGTTTCACTGCTCTGCAAGCTGTGTTCTAATTTGCTCCATCCATCCAAATACACATCCCATTTTGATTAAATGAATACTTCTGTCGGTTTATGATGCTTCGGCTTTCACTCAGAATGTGCTGGTTCCCATGATGTGTTGCATTCTTTTAAGAATTGTAGTGGGAGCTTATATATGCAAACATAAATACACAAACACATAAATTCACATACAGAAACAGTAAGAAAATATAATTGCAGGTTTTTTTTTCAGGTAAAGCACATAGAACATTTTGGCAGGCGTTTGAAAATTGATTTTTATAAAATATTCAGGAAATGCTCATATTAGTAGAGATTTTAAAAAATGTTCCCTGCTGGGAATTGATAGATGTTACAAGCTACAAATTGATTCATTCCAAAACACCATCACAGTGTTCTACAGGTGAAAGATTGTTTAAAAGCTACAGCTGGAATAGAAGGAAGTGTTAGGAGATTGGTTGTACAACAAAGAGCAATGGCAACTCTTCTATGTGCTTTATGATGTTCGTTTTGCACTGTGATGCCATCTCTGTAGATGACAGCAAGTTGTTGCTTTTTTTCTCTTCTGTCTGTTTACTGGGAGTTGTATGTTTCTGACTGGTAGGTCCTTCTGGCACCAGAAATCCTTTAAACTCTGTTTGAGTTCTGCAGTAGGATGGAGGTGGTGTTTCACGTTTACGTTAGCGCTCAATGCCTGTTGTTCTTCTTGTGTGCTAAATCACTAAGATTCTTCATTGTGATTCCTGACAGGCGAATTTTAGGAGGCAAAGAGAGGATAATGAAATATTTGCTATTCTTCATGAAACATCTGGCAGGGCTCTGGCAAGATCAAGGAATTAGAAAGAGTTGCCACTGCTGTGCTGCATCTGACATTTTTTGTTATCCTTAATGGAGTCCAAAGCATATGCAAATCAGCTGCATAATGAGTGAGGTTAAGTAAGGTTTTGGATCTGGTTCCATATTGTGGTAAAAACATAATTGATCAGAATGTTTTGAAATATGTTGAACACAAGTGTTCAGATTTGTTTCATCTGAATCTCATTATTTCTGAGGAAAGATTTAGGGTGAGGGCAGAAGCTGAAGTTTTAACTGGATCTATTATTGGTTGTCTGTGATCACACGTAGTTCATTAGATGTTTCTGCCATAAGCTCCACTTCGTTTTGCTTTGAAAGCAGAACAGATTTCTTTGACCTTGCCTTCTTTGCTTTTTGTTGTTATGGGTGCGCACACACACACACATACACACTCTTTTCTAATTACGTTGACTAAACGCCCTTGTTCTCCCCAGGAAGGATGAGACATCAAAAGTTATGTATCAGTCTCATACCTTTTTAAGCTACAGGAAATTTCACACATCAGTCATGATGCACGTCCCTAAGATGAGATGTATAACTTTTGGGGTGACTGTGATTTTACAGGTTTGTGTTGGATTCATTTCAAGAAATCTGTGATAACGTAGGATCTCGTGGAGATTACTTTGTGACGTGGCTTTGATGACAGGTATCCATCAGACTGGAGCCTGTGAGGCTTTGTCACCATGTTGGCCTGAACATCATTGTTTTCAGAACGCTCCAGAAACTTTTCAGTGACCCTTAAGCTGAGATTTCCCTGAAGGCTTTCCTTAAAAGCAGAATCCAGTGGTCAACCAGCTGTTGAATCCCTACATGATGCCATACCCTCTCCCTTCTCTGGACACTCCAGTGCCAGAATCGTCCTTTCTGCCAGAGCTCAATGCCTTTAATCTTGGTCATTGTTTACCTCTTTGAAGACACCGTTTCTAAAACAGCAATTCTTTACTTTAAAAGGTACGAGAATGAGTCAGGTTCACGTGGAACAGGAATGAGTCCGTATTTCCCTACAGCGAATCGAAGATTTTATCTTCACCTTTGCCACACAGTTTTGCTTTTAGCTTCTAGCTTAATCTCTCAAATAGCTGGTAATAACACTTTCTGTTACAGACAACCATTCCTGCCTGCCGGTTGAATTTCCTATCTATATCAAATCCTACCCAGATGTTCTGAGTCCCTTCTGGTGACCTGCTGCTTTGTCAACGCTCACCTGAAGACTAGAGTCAAAGAACTGATTTGCCCTGGTCAGTAGCCAGCACTGTCCCTGTGGTTACTTCCACTCGAATTCAATAGAATCAAGGTTCAGTGATCATCTATTGTTATCTCTCAGCTACCTGTAGGGGTATCTCCTGAGACCTCCTATGTCTTGTAATGAAAACTGTGCTCTGAATACAGAGTAAGCCGTGTAGTTGTGTGGATGTGTAGGTGTGTTGGTGTCCGAGTGTATGTGTATATACACGTATGTGTATCTATTTATTATTCATTGTAAAGGATGGTGATCTACTTTGTGCATTTGTTTATACATATTTATATTCACACACATACACTTAAATATATTTATGTGTGTGTGTATATATAGATTCTCTGAAACATCACAGCGGTTATCAGATAAAAATAAATTTTCACAAAGAAAAGCTAGTAAAACTGAGGTTGTTTTCTCCTCCAGGAGGTATAACGGTTGGAATTTAATCATTTACAGCAGTTTTTAGTTCAGTCAGGTAGTTAGATGTGCATCAATCATCTGGTATGCAAGAAAATATTTACATACATGGTTATCTATCCCCAAAAATACCCTGTACATAACACAGATATGTGACTAAGGCGCAGGCTGGAAGTGTCTTGGCTATCTTAAAACATTTGGCTTTCAAAAATCCCAAATCCTTTAAGTCTCTCAGAGACAACTAAGGGATATATACATATGGAACTAGGACTTTTAAAATTAAATATATAGAGCCAGTTACAAACTTGGATGAAGTCAGTGGAATGATATGAATCTGCACCAAGGGAAACAAGAACCCCGGAGAACCTGAATTCCTCTACATCATTTATTCTCAGCAGTGCAAACTTTCAGCATCTAAGCAGAAACCTGTCTGCATTTCTTTCTTTTCTGCAGTGCCAACATCTCAATTACTGGAAGCACCCAAAAGCAATTACGATGATTCCAATAATCTTTTTGTAATACAGTGGCTGAACTACTAAGTATCATCAATAACTTGATTATCATTTTGAGAAGAAATTGCTTAGGGTAGAGACTCTGTGAGAAAAGCTCCCAAACACTTTCCAAATCATATTTTCAGCAACTCTCACATTATTCAGTGTCTTAATGGGTTCCAGTAGTCCCAAATGGGGGGACTTGACTGCTCATATTTCCACAGGAAGCTTAAGCTGTGCAAAGTCAAAATGTTATCAGTTTTAGAAGCATTTGTTTTGACTCTTAAAGTCAGAATGAAACCCAAGCCCCTGTCAGTGCTGCTTGGTGGATATTAACCCATTTATTTTATGTCGCCCATCTTTTATTTCCTGCATTTACCTCCCATTTTTAATGAACATAACAAGATTACAGATTTTAAACTCTTTACTACAAGCTGTTTCATTGGAGCTGGCCATAAATTTCAGTTAAGACTGCAAAATCTATCCAATGGTGGCAGAACATAGTGATGAGCTGTTTCACTGGTACTTGTCATGTAAGAACTTTCAATCAATTTCAACAGAAGTTGTGGTTGGGCTGTCTGCATGCTGACCCAGAGCTGATTCTGTGTGGTATTGTTCCCTTAAATAAACAAGTTTTAGTGTAATATGGATCTGGAAAACAAGACCAGACCCATGCTTTCACAAAACAGCTTAACTCAGGCACAGTCACCCAACAGTGCCTGATTATATCAAGTGTCCTACAATCATAGAATCATAGAACTGTTTGAGTTGGAAGGGACCCTTCAAGGCCATCTGGTCCAACTCCCCTGCACTGAGCCCATCCAGCCTGACCTGGAGTGTCTGCAGGGATGGGGCACCCACCACCTCTCTGGTCAAGTCTTATAAAGGTATTCAGTTTGCTTAAACTTGAGTTCCAGGGCTTGAGCTCTGTTGTCTTAGAATTTGTCCTAATTCTCAGGAGCACAGTGCTGTGCAGATGCAGGCAGTCAAGTCTCAGATTTTCTTCAGGGATGTCTCACGTTGCCAGGGAGTTGACAGAGAAACAAGTGCTGGATGGTATTCACAGATAAATAAATTGTTCCACAGTTGCATGGAATGGCTGAAATTTTTTGATGTGACTTGACATTTAGTAGATCACACATGTTTGTGTCTGTGGAGATACAGCCAGACTCTGGCATGCTTATGCCCATGTATAGGTTCATATTTAACTGACTTTTCACCATTAAGCAGAAATTTTACTTAGTGCCTTGATTTAGCTTCCCAGTGCTGGTGGGGTTGCAGCTGTTTTATTCATATCTACCTTTTCAAGCAGCAGATTTATAAGATCTTTAATGTCTTGTTCAAGCCAGGTAATGTACTTTGTAGAAGAGGATAGGGCATCCTAACAAAACAAGTGAATATGCAAGTTCACAAATCTCATCTAAACTGCGTGCAAGATTTTCATTATATTTTGATGCTTTTGTGTGCTAAAATGTAAAAGACAAATCCTAAGAAGTGGTGAAGGGAGAGAGAAAGAAAACTAGTTATCTTTGGGATCTGCACCGACTGTCAGAGCTCCATTTTGTGGCTGATTTGCATCTGTTCAAGTCGGTTGGTTTTATTAATGCTTACAAGCCTACAGCTACAGATGCATTGTTAGCACTGCAGTGATATATAGATTGGTTCTCCATTAAGAAGAAATTAATGATTTTTCATAAGACCAAATCCACAGCTTTTGGCTTCTCATCAACTTTTCCATCCGTGAAGTCTAAAGATCAGCTCATGTGATTTTTATTAGTATTAGAAGCATACCTGGATTTGAACAGAGATATCTGGAATCCAGGAAGGCCATGTAGTCATCAAATAGTAGAAACACACCCAGTTGTCCTCTACTCAAACTCATCTTTCACAGAAGGATTACAGCTGTACCAGTGACACACTGTAATTCAATTAAATGCAATTCCTCCTGTTCAGACAAGGCTTTTCAATCTCCCAGACATGTAATGAGAAGTGTGTGCTCAACTTTTCCTCTGTTCTTGAAGCAGTTATCAACCATCTTCTCACCAATAAAGAGAATGGAAGCAGCCGTTTCTTAGAGGACTAGCACAGATTCTGCTGGCTACGAGTAAGATGCTGTCCAGGGCTAAATTGTTGCAAGCCGGAATGAACATTAGGGGACAGTATTGGGCAAGAGTCAGCCTGTTTCTTGCTCTTCATGCTCTTTTTTTGTTGTTGTTGTTGTTTTATTTTCAAGTTGTCTTTCCTTCTCTCTAAGTGATAAAGCCCCACTTGCTTCTTACTTATCTAACTGGTGCACCAGACATTCATTTTTAATCTGGCCAAATCAATTATAAATATTACAGCCTGCAATTACCCTGGGAACTCCTGAAAAACTAATTAGTACGAATCTCAGCAATGAATTACACCTTTCTCTTGGCTATTTGCAGCAGGAATAAAAAATAAATAAAAGGAAAAAAACTGCACTCAAAGAGACCAAACCTCTCTCAGCCATAGCAAACAGAATTCAAGGCAGTGTTTAATTATGTTCATGTCGTTCATGAAAGGATGGGCCACGGTGGGCTGAAAGCCAGGGCACCTGGCATTGCCTAGGGCTTAGGTTGCATTTTCTCAGATGTTGTAAGATGCAAAAGTCCTTGGGAAAGAGTCGTTGGAAAAGCGGATCTCGTGGGAGCCTACGAAGTTCCCATCATTCGTGTTTACTGTGTAGCAACAAAGGAGGCAAATGCAATAGTTCTTTAAACTGGAGTCTTCTTGCATCAGCGCATAGCTGATTTCCTCCCTTGGTGAGGTCAGGGACTAAACATGCCTTGTCTGGCTTTTCTCAGGCAGGATGGGAAGCCAGGCTCCTCTCTGGGGAGCTCCTGAACTACTGAGATGAAATTGGAAAGTCACAGCAAGATGTGCACCAGACCTTGCAGCAAGTGAATCGAGACACAAAGAGCAGACCAAAGGTCTTCTTCACTGGCATCTTGTTTCTATAGTGTGTTTCTTGCACTAGGTGTAATTACCTAAAAACATTGTAGTTGTTTCATTTATCTCCTAGAATAATACTTTATGAAGCCATTAAAGATGGATTTGTGCTCTGGGGTAGCTGTGGCTGCTTTAGATTCATTTTAGATTCATTACAAGATTTTGGAAGCAGTGTTCCTCTAAAATACGTTTAATAAAACATACGAATTCCTCAAAAGCAAAACCGTGCAACATCACACACTCTTTTAGATTCGGTGACGTAGGTGAAATTTTAATGAAAAAAAAAGGAAGGGCAAAGCAGTTCCAGATCACTGCAGACAGGTCATAAGAGCTGCAGGACACTTTCCTTCTCAGTATGTATGCAGCAGTCCATATAGTTGGTACAGCTTTGCTGGAAAAGGAGAGATAATCCTCCATACTGGTCAGGAAACTGGCTGGGTTCTCAAGTCCCTGTGTGAGTGGAGAAAAAGTGCACTCTTATTTCAGGTGAATGCTGTAATTGCTGGGAACTTGGCCTGTTTGTGCTGAAGTAAAATCTTTTTTTTTTCTGTTTTGTCACAGTAAAATATCCGTTATCTTGAAAATTAAAAAAAAAAAACATTCTCTGGCTTATTTCAGCCTGTGAACTGTACCATAGATGTGCTTGGCTCCTTATGCACAAGTATATCCCTGTATTGGAGAGCTTCCAAAGGATTAGGACATATCATGATAGAGAGAAGGTTTAGAGGAAGGAGAGAACAGTGCTATGGATAGAGTGATATGAAGCTACCAGGATGCTATTTTTCACTGCAGAGAAAAGATAAAGACATGATTATTTGTTGATACATCTTCACAAGGAGTCTTTGGTATACTCATAGTCAGTGGTGGTCTCCAGACTTGCAACTTTCCTCCTTTTTGTCTGAAGCATTTAAACACTCATTTTCTAGATTTGCATTGGCAAGACTGCAGCAAATTTCACAAGAATGAGCAGAGCCAGATATATGTACAAAAAAAAGTAAATGTTCCGTTTTCTTCTCTACAACACTGCAACTGCTCAGCGAGTCAAGTGAAGGTCAAGCAGCAATCCTGAACAATAGTCAAAGATTCCCTAAGAGGGACAGTTGTCAATGCCCATTCTTTCCAGAAGAAAAAAGATTCTATTTTGAGCCAGGCAGTAGAATATACAGATAGCAAGTGACCTGCCACACAGGCAAACTGTGAGTGAAAAATCCCAAGGAATTACTTATGAAATCTGTGTTTTTTTCCCAATGTCCTGGAAGTGTACGCACATTTGAATTATGTATTGAAGAGAAGTCATCAGTCATCCCCTGTATACATAATGTAGCTATATTTTATCAGCCAAAGCTATAGTCTGTGTTTTCTTGAGCAGTTTATGGGAAACACCCGAAAGAGTTGTTTTCTAGACGTACCAGAAAGCTCCAGTTAAACTGACATACAAGGAAGCACTGAAATTGTTTGTTCTTCTCCTCATGTTAAGTCAGAAGAAAATAAATATATGTGTATATGCATTTCCTTATTTATTTTACAGAGTACCAAAGCTTGCTTTCTTTCCAAACCCGAGCAAACAAACAAACACGCCCACATACAAAAGCAGAACTAATTAATATCAAGTCATATCTCAATGATTATGCAAATTAAAGATAAAAACAAAGAAATTCTATTTATCACATAATAAAGTTGCAAATTGCTGCTGTGTCTCTCTCATCAGCTGCAATAGATGGGGGGGCTACGAGGCTGTAGGTTTCGAATTAGTAAATCAATCAAGATGTGTATATGTTTTGTGATAGTTGGGGATTGTTGGCTGTAGATATATTAACAGCCTTCACTCCCCCTCTTCTGCGCTGTGTTCACGTTCAGTGGTATTCACGGACTATATTTGTCTTGGAGTTCTTTAATGTAATGTCTTTGGTTTTCCTCATTGTTTACATTCTGTAAGACAACATCATTATTCTTTGGTAAATCTGTTTCACGTCCCCTGGGTGTTTTGTTTGTTTGTTTGTTTTTCCTTTCTTCTCCTTTTTTGAGGGGAGAACTTTTTTTTTTTGCAGCTTTTTAAAATCAGATTAAAGCAAATAAAAACACTAAGAACCTGCTCCTAACAAAAAACTCTTTTATTAAGACCCTCTTACATTGTATGCAGTTCTCTAGAAGTTGGCATTACCACGTTTCACCATTTGCGTTCTCTCTTAAAGGAGCTGGTCTTAGTGACCAGCATCTAATGCCTTTGGCAGCTTTGTTAGTGGGTATCTTACTGGCTCCCCAGGAATGCTGCATGCCACCACCTCTCCTCTTTCAGAAGCAGCTCTAACCTGCTGGTTTGAAATAACCCATTTGTATTGCTTCGTTATGCGTTTTAAATCTTCCTGCAGCAGAAAGTGAGTTATCGTGATGGAGAGTTCCACGTGGTAGAGAAATGTAGCTGGTTTGTAGAGTTTGGTAGTGTGACAAAGAGCCTTTCAACTTCCAAGCCACCAGGGTTATTGCAGTCTCTCATTGGCAACAGGACTAAGTTGTTACCATCTATTTGCTGCTTGGTAGCTCATTACGTGATTTGTGGTGGTGCCGCTGACACTGTTAGTAGTGGGTAGCAGACGAAATTGGAGAAGTCACCACTTAGGTCCTTGCTAATTGGCTTGCTCATTCACTGTCACAACAAATAAGCAAAGTGCAGAGCAAGAAATCCTTCTTTCATGACCTCCAAATCATTGTCTGGCCACATCCTCCCATGTGGTGAACCACTCTCTGCAGTGTACATGTGCTAGTACTGAATTGTCAAGGTCTTAGTTTTCTGTGTGCTGTGTAGGTAGGCAACATGGCAGGAGGCATCTTGGAAGGGAGAGTTTTTGAAGTCTCTTACAAAGGTTTTATGCATATGTATTTTCTGAAGACTGTCTGTTTAGTCTTCAGTGTGAGGAAATGCTAGATTGCTGTGGTTTTCTCTTTCATGTTCTGATTTTTTGACTTCCAGATTTCCCTTTCACAGTAAAGTGCTTTTGTGCTCTCTTCCTCTTTTAGACAGAAATCCAGTCCTAAAATCATTTATGCCATCAACTAAATTCAGAAGGTCCTCTGTTAATGGGTTTCCCAGATTTAAGTAATAATAGGGATTTTTTTAAACTGTTATCCCATTAATGCAAATGTATGACATTCAGTTCCTAGACTGAAAACTGAATTGTTGCTTGATCAGTACAATACCAGTGTGCTGGGTGGCAGCTATGCTCTGTCCCAGTGGCATTAGCAGCTCCTTCCAAACATACAAGCGCAACACATGAAAGCAGATATGCTCAGGTTCTTTTTGATTGCAAAGCATCAAAAGCTTAAAAACGAAAAATTGACCCCCCTGGAGTTTACACAGCTTTGAACGTTATCATAGGTACTTCGTATTGTGGTAATTCATGCCATGCTTGCATCTGAAAAAAAGAGAAAAACCAAAACCACTGGTCAGACTCAGTATACTGAGAGCACTGCTTGTCACAGTTTGTGCTGAGAGGATTGTCCTGGTTTGTTTTGTTTTGTTTCATGTCACATACTCAGTTTCAGTATGAGTTCTTCCTGACCTAGATTCCTGGGCAGACTGAAGTGGAGCCAAAAACTGTAAAAGTGCATAATTATTCATTTATTTATTTTTAAGCTATACAGCTCTATTAAGCTTTCAGAGAATCCTTTATACCCTGCCTTTGAAGTAAACTAAGCTAGAGATCAGCCAGAGAAGAATTGGGTTGACACCGCATGTTTCTGATTGCAGATAGTCTGTATGCAGTTAAGATCTGGATACTCAGAGCTAGGAAGAAGTTATGCTTTTTTTGGACTGCAGAGAAGAGGGGGAAGAGATCAATACATCCAAGAGAAATACTTTACACCTTTGGTATGTTCTGAAACCTCAGATGCTGGCACTGCTGTGAAACAGCTGAGAGCTGGAAGATTATTCCGGTTACTGACATGTAAATGAGCAGACCACACATTAAATCTGTGTATGCTCCATCTGCCAAGCCATTCATTCTTCCCAACTTGGGACAAATTAGAAACTCTGGCCCAGTGGCGGAAGATTATTATTCCTTTCCCAGTCCCCCAAAGCAATACATTCTCCTGCTTTGAGTCTGATTGAAAACACTGACCTGGAGGTGAAAAACACAGTCTCTGTCCCCCTGATTCATCCAGACTCTGACCTAGGCAGCACTGAAACCACAGGCTTCTTTCTGGTCTCAAAAAATTACCCAGCTGCCCTCGTGGACTGAGGGCCAAATCGGAACTAGACAAATAGGAAGGAAAAAGAGCTCATGCCCCAGAGCCACCTAGTCTTGTGGTTACAATTTTGTCATAAATATTGCAGTAGACTAACTTAATAGAAAATGTATTTGAAAGTGAACGTGTAAATAAAGCCTACAACCATTCCTGTAAGTAAATGGCAGGAGGCTATGGCAATGTAACCTACCCTTCTGAGAGCCAGACAAAGGAGCTGTGGCATCAGTTCAGAGTCTCTCCTCAGCTATTCTGACCCGCTTCTGATTTTGGCTCTTCTTCAGTAAGTTGTGCTGGCAAAGCTTTTTCATACTCCTTCCAAAACACATAGAGTCATAGAACGGCTTAGGTTGGAAGAGACCTTAAAGATCACTGAGTTCCAACCAAGTGGCGTGGCTGGCTGCCCCCACCAGCTCAGGCTGTCCAGGGCCCTATCCAACCTGGCCTTGAGCACCTCCAGGGATGGGGCACCCACAACTCCGGGCAGCCTGTGCCCAGGCCTCACCGCCCTCTGAGTGAAGACTTTCTGCCTAATATCTAATCTAAATCTTCACTCTTTTAGTTTAAAGCAATTCCTACTTGTCCTATCGTTATCAGATCATAGGAGAGGTATTCCAGCCCGCTGATCATCGATGTGTCCTCCTCTGGACCTGCTCTACCAGCTCCACATCTTTTTGTGTTGAGGGCCCTTATCCACAGATGCCATCACTCCACCATAGAAGGTCACCAAGGTCAATGTGTTGGAAGTCCCTAGAAGTCTCCGCTTTTCTGTTTGTGCTTCTCTTGTTAGCAGTGCTCTGAGCTTGCACAGAACAGGAGGCAAAGATGCCAAAGATGTCAGCCACCTGGATTAATTAGGTCATACACTAAAAATGAACTACAATGAAGTGGATGATTATTAAACCAGCAACCTTGTGGAAACAGGATACCTCCTCTACTGTATAGCTTCCTTAACCTTTTAAATGCCTCAAGGCAAGAATAGTGTTGTGTGTGTATAAAGCACTTTCCATGAACAATAGCAGTAATAATAACAATATTAATGTGTTTCTCCTTTGGGGTAGGTAAATATCACTCTTCATTTTACAGCTGATGAAGCAGACACAAAGACATACAGGATCTTGCTTAGTGCCAATTCATGCTTCATTAGCAGAGCCAAGACTGAGCCCAGGAAATGGATTTCCTTGTTCCTTGCTTTTACCATAACACACCCTCCTTTGATGACATCCAGTCTCTCTTGTGATTTTTTTCTGCAGAAGGTACAGCAACAGCAGCCTGGAGACTGAAGATGAACCTCCTTGTGTGGAAGAAATCGATTACAACACTGACAGTTGCTCTGATGGCGAAGGGGACTTCTCAGAGCTAGACCAAGAGATCCAGGAGTGCCTCTCGTGTGTGGAAGGAGAGGCAGAAGATGAGGGAGAGACCACAGGACAAACATGCAGCTCCAAGGCTCTCAGGGGGCTTTACATTTCCAGCCAGCCAGCATCCAGCAGTACGGCTCTCCCTCTGAGTTCAGCGCCGCTTGGAGTGTACAGTGGGTTTGAGAGCAGCCCTGCATGAGCAAGACTTTGTCTTTCAGAGCAGTAAGGCAAATGGGTATACTGCTCATATTTGCCTGTTTGCCAGCTTCAGCATCCTTCCCTGATGTCTTGCTCCGGTTCTGCATTGAAAATTGTCTGTATGTTTGTGTGATCTGTATACATGTATGTACTGAGAATGTCTCCTTGAGCTTTGTTCACGAGGCAGAGATGAGGGCCCGCTGGCCCAGACAGTACTGTAAGAGGACATCATCCATTCCTAAACAGAATCCCTGTTCATGGCTGTCTCTACTATGTGGATTCATACTGATTGACCTGGGGAATGGTTTTCTGACTGTCGAAGGAACAAGACACTACATCCTTTCTCCTGTCTGAGGCTTTTGTTATGGACAGCAGCCTTTGCACACAGATTTCAGAATTGTGTCAGCTTATGAGGCCTTTGGCTAGAGCTCTCTGTTACCGTTCATTTCTCTTGAGCTGTAGAGCATGTATCTGATTTCTGTCTGATCAGAATTTTGACCATGTTTCCAACAGTTTGGGTCAGGCTGTGCATGCTCCTGAACTGGTTGTATCTCAGCAACAGCGTGCAAAATCCAGTGTGCCAGAGTAAGGAAAGCACCACCACACAGAGCAGTCCTCTGGAAACCTGGGCTAAATTCACCTCTTTGCTGCACTGGAATGAACTAGTGTCCAGGATAATCTCATTTGGGCCACTTCATGCTTGAACTGATGGGCCCAAGTGGAGGAATTTGTTTCACGGACAGCGGAATGATACTTTCTCTATGATTCTCTGTGAGACATCCTTCCAGCAGGATGCGCTAAGGGAATACAGATACTGTTTAAGGCTGCTTTTGGGAGTGAGAGAGGCTGGAAGCATTTCAAGGAGAAAAACATTCTCTTGAGGTAGCTGGGGTCCTCCAATATTATGTCAATTGGATTAGTGATGGTGGCAATATCCAAGGGTGAATTTAGCCCAAGAATCAGTGTAGTGACTGATTATTCTTTGTTAGTTTTAATATGATACCACTAAGGAAACCTAACTCATGGAACAGGACCCCTGTTCTGGATAGCAATATAACAGAAGACATTAATGGTAGGTTATATATAGGATGCATTCTACTGGTGATTCCCATAGGGGAACGACTTATTTCATCTCCAAATGGAAAAAAAAAAAAAAAAAGAGATTTCTCGTAAAATTGCCTGCAAAAACAGATCTTGATTTTATAAAGAGCTCTCTTACAGAATTGGTAGCATAGCAATGTCTTTGCAAGCCTAATTCCACCAGCATCAGAATTCACTGTGCTTTCACACAGATGTCCAAAGCAATGGAGATGCAGCTTCCTGAGCTCCGGTACAGACCAAGAACACAAATGTGTGCCCGAGGTCGATAAAACACTAAGCCCACGTCACATCACCTCACTCCTCATACTGCCTGTATTTCTCAACGTGTCTGACACTCTGCTGCTGCGCATGGGGAATTGCCTTGAACCCAGATGGAGGTAATTGCACTGTGCAAGAGGCTCCCAACTCTGTCACTGCTGTCTTTATAAGGCTCAAGGAGGACAAACATATAGTGCGTTGTAGTATTACAGACTATAAGACCTCCATTACTGGTGATTACTGTTATTACTGATGTGTGATTAAAAGCACCCTGTAATCCTCTCATCTTCATGCTGTTTGTGGAGAGAATTTCTGGAGCCAACTGAGCTGTTTTTTCTGATGCATTTCTGAAGACCTTCCCCCAGACTTCCCGGGCATACATTTCCATCAGGAGCCTGCTCTTTGGAGAAACTATTTCTTCCTATCCTGCTGGAGTTTCGGTATCCAGGTGTTCTAAAGCCTTCACCACTGCATCACAGTTGTCTGTGTTTCTAGCTGTCTCTTTATGACAATGCTCAGAAGACAGGCAGCTTGGGTCCTCAGCAGCTGAGCTTCATAGACCGAGCTAATTCATTAGATATAGTGTGTGTTCTCTGTACAGATATCATGTTCTGCTTGCCTTAGTGTTCAGCTTGTTGCACACAATACTGAATTTTCATAAAAGGATGGCTCACAGGAATGGACACCAATGAGGTAAAACAGGTGTTCCCATTATAATAGTTTGTACAATGTTGCTTAAAAGCTTAATATTAAAAAACGATATGTGTGCATAGCTAACTTCAAATTCCAACATTCATATGCATGACAAAACACTCACACTGTGCTGGATCCAGACTGCAGCGTACGCAGGCCATGGTGTAAGATCTTCAGCATTCTGCATGGCCCCAGGGCACAGGGCAAAAAGCACTGCTGTGCATATACATCTGTAGATGTGCATACACATGAGGGCTGCTCTGAAAATAACACCTCCTATTTTATTGGGTTGATCCACGATGCCAGAGGCAGATGTTGGTGGTATGGCAGCAGAGGTTGAACCTTCCCAGCAATATTCTCTTACTTTTTGCTCTCATGTGACAGATGGCAGCAGAGGGGCAGTCTGACAGAATGGTGTCTGACATGGAAATGCGTGTGAAGCAAAGGTGTGGAACTGAATTCCTGCTTGGCACACATTGACACTGACACTTGCTGAACGTTTATGGAGACCAACCAGTGGATGTGAGCGCAGTGAGGCGGTGGGTGGTGCATTTCAGCACTGGTGATAAAGGCAGTGGATCATCACCGCTGGTGCAGATTTTTACAAGCGTGGCATGCAGCCTCTTGTTCATCACTGCGAAAATGCATAGCCAGTGGTGGTAGCTATGTTGAAAATTGTGTTTTGTAGATGAGAATTTGCTCTACCAAATAGATATTGTACTCTTTGTATCTGTTGTAGTATCCATGGATATAAATAGGGGGCATTACTTTTGGAGCTACCTATGTACATCTTGAGCTGCTCTTCCTTCCCACGCTCCATTCTGTACCAGCACCCTTCCACAATAATAGTGGAACAGTGCTCTGTGATGCTTGCCACTGGTGCATCTTACTGAAAAGGAAAATAGATCAGCATTCCGCTTACTGAGACACCAGTATTTTAGCTATAAATACTATACTCCTGAGCAAGTGCTGCTGTTCAATAGGAAACACCTGGCCAAGCCTTCTCCCTGACAACTTCGCTGTTGTGCCAAACAACTTGTCAGCAAGGGGAGAGGGCAGTGCAGGAGGTGATGGGCAGGTGAACCCCCAACCCACGGGTACGCACCCTGCTACTGAGGAACTGGGAGCAGAGAACATCCAGAGGCAGGAGGGCTGGGTGACCAACCGGCGGGGAATGGCACCTGGAAACTTCCAGCAGAAGCAGTTTGGTGGATTGCGTTGTCTCTTCCAAGAACCTCTGTGGGAAGCAGATGCTCTTCTTCTTTTGACAGACCTCTAGAGGTCAGGAGAGGACCTCCACTGCATGCCACTCTCTCCGTTATTAAAATTCTCCCTGAGTCATGGTAATTAAGCAGAACTAGGCTCCGCACAGAGGAACGGAAGTGCATTGACTTTAATAAAACAGAGTGTAAAACAACTTTAGATTAACTCCAGCCTTGTTTATTCTTGCACACTTGTAATTCTGATTTGGTATTTCCCTAGTGAATGGAGCCGTTGTCCCTTACGCTAAGGCATGTCACCTCACTTCAGCCCGCTAAGTGCTGAGCAGCGAGGCCACTGCCTTTTCTTGCCATTGCTAGCTAATCCCAAAGAATTTGGAAACAGCGATGGAGAAGGGGAGGGAGGAGAGGGATGTCTCCCTGCTCCCTACCATTGAGATTCCTCAAGAGTCAGCAAGGCTGTCAGGTTGAGACGCAAGCCAAATATTTCCGTAACGGCCAGCAGAGACAGCATTCAGATAGTCCGCACTGCCGAAGCCGTGCTGGGCTCCTGCCAGACACATTAACTTTTTTTACTGATGCCTTTTGTCTCACTGACTCTCTTAGTGGCTCTGAATAGCTGCGCTCTCCTTCCTCCCCTCGCCGTGGGTGACATGACATGGGTAGGAGATGCGGCCGGAGCCGCGCTCACACTGCTGCCTCTGTCTCAGCCTTGTGTCGTTTCCTATCGGAGGTGATGCGAAGGATGCCTTGCCAGTGCCTGGCAGAATACACGTGTGCGTAAGCCTCTGGGCTAAAAATAAATAATTAAACAATAAAAATAAAAAGAATCAAGTCAGCAAACTGAAGGAAGAACAAAATCTAATTAGCTTTATCTGCTGTTTGTTATGAGGCTGTCAGAGTGCTCCATTCCCTGGTTTTACAGCACTCTGGAAAATAACAGTGATAATAATAATACACAACTGTGCACAGGGTTGTTCTTGAAGCAAGCAGGGAGCAGATTAGGCAGGGGAAAAGACAGCAGCCCCTCTGCTCACTGTTTTTCTCCTCCTGCCAAAAAGCAGAGGTGCAGGTGATAGCGCTATCTCCTGCCTTATCTGTCCTCAGAGGAGATCCACTGCCCCGTCCATCACGCAGAGACAGAAAGCACGAGTGGGCAACTGCTTGGCATCCAACTAAGGACACTCAAATTGTATTCCTTGTTCTCCCACAGATCTCCTGTGTGTTGCTGACTGAGTCGTTTAGCCTTCACTCCCAGCTTCAGTTCTGATGTGAAACCGGAGCAAGGTATTGGTTCCTCATAGCAAATACAGCAAGGCACGAGTGACATGGTAGGTGTGTAGGGTGAGAGGCAAGAAATAGAGATGTAAAGCTGCTCACATGTTTATACTATAGTGATTTCAGCTGTTGCCACTTGGTAAGGCAGCTGGAATTATTCCATGCAGGAGTGTGGTGGTAGATGCCATCACTACTTTCCACTTTAACAATGTATGGTGATGGTTCATTAGGCTGTTCCTCTTCAAACAGTGCTGGGTAATTCTGTAAGTCTCCCTTTGCAGGTTGTTATCAACCTGTCCTGTCCCATCACATGGTCCTCACACCATGGAAGCTTTCACAGCTGTTTCAGGGAGAGCGGGATTTAACCCTGTGTTTGTGAAGTGTTGTATGGTTTTTCCAGGCAGAGGGCTGGCCACAAGTCTCCAGCTGGAGATAACATGCAAAAGCTTGGGGTACTAAAAACTCTGTGCTTGTAATCACATCAGGAAAAGATGGAAGAGAAGGGTAAAGAAGGAAGAAGATATAAATCGGAGAGGAAGAAGGGGACTCAGTGAAGGGGGAGGGTTGATGAGAAAAGAGAGAGATGGGAGTAGGGGGCATTTTGGGGAAAGACAGGCAGAGAAATGGGAGAATTGTTCCCATTTGTGTATCTTCTTCCGTCCCCAGATAATGTGTCAGTATTAACAGTACCAAGAAACAACCCTCTCTACTGTAGAATAAATCTGCCACTGTATTCCCCACACCATAAACAGCAGCCAAGTCTGTATCCTCAGCGCTGCATTGTGTGTTCAGTGCTGTGTTTTGTGAGTGCTTTTCATGATGGTTAAGCTTGTATCATTTCTGGCCTTAGGTTTCCTCTCCAGGGACTCACATCTTCAGACATATTCTGGAAGATCCATGGCGTTTTATTGTTGATGCAGCAGTTTGTGGCTACTTTCCTTGCCTTTTCTTTGTTCTGCTTCTTTTATTGCACTTAAGAAAAAGTGGAAAGGAGGGAAATGAATGAGGTGAACAGGAGGGAGTGAGAGAGAAAGGAGAAGGTAGAAGGAAGTGCCCTGCCATCAGTCTTGCGAGATCTGCAGCAAGATGGTGAGGCAGCTGTTTTGGCATCATGTTTTTTAGCCTTCGATTAAGCAGCTTGCAGCTCATGCAGGGTGAGCAAGAGGGAAAGACAAATCAATCACTGCAAACAATCATCCACTGGATACCCTGGCAATAACTCCAGTCCCAGTAAACAACCATTACCTTTGGCTAACGGATCTCTGGGCACCAGCTCCTAACCCGCTGATGCAATAGCAATGAGAGCCCTATTTCTTGCCTCCCTGGCTCCTAAATGCCTGAGTGAAGGCTTTGCCTGGATGTTTTCCAGCATATGTTTTCCATGTTTACAGTGCATGCTCATGCGCAGATGTGCAAAGGTTTCCTGGCTTTGCCACAACATTTTCATCAAAAAATATTTAGCTTTCTGTGCTTGTTTCCACATCTATGAAGGTATTAATGTTTATTTGCAGGGGAAAGGGTGACAAGGAGGCTTAAATCACAAGTATTTACAGCACAATTTCAGATCTTTTAAAAAGGCAGATGGGAGGGAATAATTCCTGCTTCCATCGTATATCTGCAGTCACTGAAAGAAAGAAATGCTGCTCTTTGCTGGGATCTTTGGTAATTCCTTTCTAGGGGCAATTAGGTTTCCTTTAGTCTTTGTGGAAGGTGGCACAGGTGGACCAGGCAAATCTCCATGGTGAAAGCATGGACAGCGCTGACAGAAACTCTTTGTATTATTTGACTACACAGCGGTCTTCCAAGAACCAGGCAGAGTGCTAGTTAGGGAGCTGATAAAATGGAGAATTTAATAGAGGCGAAAAAGAGAGGCTTGGGAGGATAATGGAGCAGCCTGGTAAACATCTGAAATGACCCCAAGTACTAGGAGTGTAAGGGCCAAACAGGAAGAATACGAAGCCTTAGTGCATATTCCAAGATCTGACTTGATCAGTTTCCCAGACACGTGGAAAAGAGAAAGTAGGAACAACAGAAGAAGGATTAATTGGCTGTGAAACATCAGGGAATTGATAGCTTGGGTCAAGGAAAGAGGAATACAGGCCAGCAAGCACTGACTTAGAGATTAGAGCAAAGGTACAATGACAAGATCTCCTAAGGCAAGGGGAAGAATAGAAGAAAAGTGAAACACAAAATGTGTGTGAGGAATTCGTTATTGCCTTAAAAATGAGAAAAGAATTGTTTAAAAAGTTGAAGCAATAGCATATGACTAGAAATGAGAACAGACTGGTACCAAAGCATGTACAGATGAAATCAGAAAGGTCCTCGCACAGAATGTGTTAGTGGTGGTTAGGGACACACAAGAGAAGAAAAAGAAATCCTATAAATATGCTACAAGGAATGAAAGCATGCATTATGTACCGCAGAAGGAGAGTACATGCAGAGAGTTGGAATAGTCATTGTCTTTTTAACTCGGCTTATCACCAAAACATTGGTACTAGAATCATGGAGTGTCTTAGGTTGGAAGGGACCTTAAAACCCATCCAGCTCCAACCCCTGCCATGGGCTGGTTGCCCCCACCAGCTCGGGCTGCCCAGGGCCCCATCCAACCTGGTCTTGAGCACCTCCAGGGATGGGGCACCCACAGCTTCTCTGGGCAGTCTGTGCCAGGGCCGCACCATCCTCTGAGTAAAGAATTGCTTCCCAACATCTAATCTAAATCTTCCCTCTTCTAGTTTAAAGCCATTCCCTCTTGTCCCCTCACTATCTGACCATGTAAAAAGTTGGTCTCCTTCTTGTTTATAAGCTTCCTTTAAATACTGAAAGGCCACAGTGAGGTCTTCCTCTTTGCCTTCTGTTCTCCAGGCTGAACAAGCCCAATTCCCTCAACTTTTCTTCATAGCAGAGGTGCTCCAGCCCTTTGATTATCTTTGCAGTCTTCCTCTGGACGTGCTCCAACAGCTACATGTCTTTCTTGTGCATACATACGTAACAGATGTCATACTGACACGAGAATGGGAATAGTCCAGAACAAAGGGGTGTTAAGTTAAACAATCCTTACAGTGAGTAAGTGAATCCAAACTCTTGGACCTGAGGGAATTCCCCTTCAGATTGCCCAAGGAGAGCGGTCTTTGAATGGTTAAGAATGGACTTCAAAGGCTTCTCTCATATCAAAAGGATTCTGCAGAATGGAGAAGGGCAAATAGGGTATTTGTTTGTGAAGATGGAAAAAGAAAGAGCCAGCTAAGTGGAGTGCCTGCAGAGAAATCTCAAGAAATTATGAAACAATCAATTAATTAGCAGCTATAGGATAAGAAGGTGGCAAAAGACAATCAACATGGATTTGTCAAGCTGATCTAATTTTGTTCCTTTATTGGCTAATTGGCTTAGAGGATAAGGCAGGAGTAACATATGTTTTTGCTTTAGGAAAGCTTTCAATACTATCTCACAAAACATTTCCATAAGGAACCAAGGAAATACAGTTTGTATGAAATTTGTGTTAGATAAATGCATACTACCTGATAAATAAGTCATGGAGGCTGGGGTTCCTCACCACTTTATTCTTCTAGAAGTTAGGCCAAATTACTCTATGCATAGAGAAAATGTAGAGAGTGACACAGAGGGCCTACATGCCCTGCTAAAACAATTGTCTAAGGTATGCAAAAAGAGTCCTTTGCCGAGATGGTTCTTTTCCTCTTTAACTTCTGAGTGAAGCTCTAAACCCACCCCAAGAAGATATCCCACAATAACACTTGCAGGGTGCTGTTTTGCTTAAGCAACTGGGAGGGTACCGTGAACCTCACCGTCCCTGGAGGTTTTCAGGAAAAGGGTGGACGTGGCACAGAGGGACGCGGTGTCAGTGGGCATGGCGGGGATGGGTTGGTGGTTGGACTAGATGATCTTAGTGGTCTCTTCCAACCTTAATGACTCTGTGATTAAACAACACATTATTTATTTATTTTTAGAAAAGCCAGAAGCATTTTATTGAAACTCAGTTCGCTGTTCACCACTGTTTATGTCAGCATACCTTGGTGAGTGGTCGTCTCACCTCCACCTCTCCCGTGTAGGGGTCTGCTGCAAAGCTCCCAGCTCTGTTACCCCATTCTTTGCTCTTCCAGTCCCACTCCTCCACAGCCAAAACCCCGACACGCTGGTGATTTGAGGGGCACCATCCCAGACAAAGCTGTGGTCAGAGCATGCACTCGCTGGCGGCTGGCACTCAGGTAGATGCCAAGAGCCTTGGAGCAGGGAGCGCACAGTGGAGCCACTGTGCCAGATGGCCTGCCTGCTCATGGTGCTAAGAGCTGCTCTGTACTTTTTAGCTTTACTGATGCAGAGAGAACATTTCGAACTGTCTAAGCCTTATAACCTTGTATCATTGGCACACGAACAGCAGCAGCACACTGTTGAACATAATAACAAGGAGAGAAAGAGCTGTGGAATTAAATAAGAATTTAAATCTTAGGGTTCTCAGCTCAGAACGAGAGGCTTTAGCTGTGATATTTCCAGGAATTGGTTGAGTCATGTTTGAGACTAACGGATAAGATGAATATTTTTGTGACTATAGCTGAATAAATTATTTGCCAATAATTTTGACCGTGATTTGACCAGTCCTAGCTGCTTTCTCTAATGTATACAATGCGGGAACATTCGCTGTATTCTGGATGTGTGTGCCAGGTATGCAGCTCCAGTCCTTGGCATCTAGCAGTGAATTTATTCCCCAAAGACAATTTTGAACAAGATTTACCCCAGAGCGACCGAATGCAGGATTTGATCTGTCATATTCAGAATGATTCATTTTTCACCTCATCAAGTAGGAAGAGAGGAGAGAAAAAGAGTGTGGGAAAGTTATTTTGCACTTCACAACAAACCCTTTTCTTCAAAGTCAGAGCTGCCACGGCGCGGAACACGGCGGCCCACCAAGGGACACGACAAATGTTGCTTGGCAACTCCACACCACTGATGGGAAACGCTCAGCATCAGAAATGGACTGAGATGGAGAGTGAGACAGTGGCACACCGGGACGCTCGCTCCCGTCTGTCCCTGCTGGAACTGACACCGCTCATGCCCTGGTAATTGTTGGAGGTGCTGGCCAACACAGTCCATTCTGGTGGCTGGCAGAGTAATTGCGGGTCATAAATGGGGAAGTGTCCCCTGTCCCCTCCCCAGAAATTCTGATCTGTAGAGATCAGAGTCTGAAGAGATTCTGAATCTGTTAGTATCCTGAAGGTCGCTGAATTCTTCCTGTGCAGCTAGCTGTAAGCAAGCCTGAAATAGCTCAGAGGTGTGGCTTAGTTAAATGCTTACAGAGGTGCAGAAAGAGATTCTTGTCTGTTGCAGCGCTGCACAGCTACCTTGGCACTTTGTCCAAGGCATCCAGCCCCGGTGTAGTGGAGCTGTAGCCCTGATAGCCTGCGGATGCCAGAGAAGCCAAGTTTGTAACAAGAGGCCACTTGTTAGAGCTGGAAAGCAGGGTTTTCAAGGCACAGTATTCCTTCATCAAGTGTTGTCACTATAGAAAGATTATGAGTTAAATGAAACAAGGTTGACCTCACAGAGCGAATCCCATGTGACTCGTATGCTAATGCATTTTGCCAAAATCCTAGATATTTTGCAACAGCAGACAACTGCAGAATGCACTGCTCTGTGTGTGCGCCTGCACACAGCGTACTTTTGTATTATCCGGCCCAGTGGATCAAGGATTATAGATAGAATCATAGAATCCCAGAATGGCTTGGGTTGAAAGGGATCTTAAAAATCATTGAGCACCAACCCCCTGCCACGGGCTGGTTGCCCCCCACCAGCTCAGGCTGCCCAGGGCCCCATCCAACCTGGCCTTGAGCACTTCCAGGGATGGGGCACCCACAGCTCTGGGCAGCCTGTGCCGGGGCCTCACCACCCTAAGAAACTTCATAGGCACTTAGCAAAAATGGGATTTAGAGTTGCAAGAGAATATTCTATGGAAGTAGTTCTGCTTCCCTCAGTATAAAGCTGGGGGAAATATGGTGCTCACCTTTCTCTGACTTCATACAGCATTATAATGTCTCTTCGCAGTGGGAACTAAAATTTTGGAGCAAGAAGGGATGTTTCCAGGGAGCTGGCTTTTCCTTATCACATACAATAGCAACAATCTACGAATTTTGTTTATGGAAAGTGCTCACACTGTAGTAATGCTGCAGGTTTTATCAAAAATCACTATATGCCTTTGAAAATCCCCAACAGTCTATGTAGACAATACATGCAAAATCTCCCCCGTTGTTCTGCCTTAGGGTTGTTAGTGGCATACTGTCTTGGTTGTTTTTAAGTAAAATAGCCTAACAGTTTCTAATGTGTATTAGAAATTGGATTTCTCCTTTTGCAAGCTGTTTTCTGCATCTTTCCACCCACAGGAATGTACCTCATTTTGGCAGGGCTTTTCAACTATTTTTTTTACTCCAGGTTATGACTCTTCTGCCTAAATATGATGACTCCTCATTGCCTTGCTCCCTAAACATAGGCTTTGATATGCTGAAAGACTGAATCCAGATGCAGCTGCTTCTGGCCTTCATCTTTTTTGTGTGCCATTATGAACATTTCACAGAGTCATAGGCTATTGCTGCATGTGGTGCTGTCTTGAAAAGCCCTTGTAAAATTTCAGCTTCTGACTACAACTAAATGCACTTACTTTTGCTTCCTTTTAGGTAAATAAGTCAGTGTTTCATAAATATTTCTGCTACCTTTCTGTGTTTTATTATTATTATTATTTTAATTGAAATCTTGCCTTTGTAAACCCTCTTTATTCGCTGTCTCTTCTCTTGCACTAATTGAAACAATTACATGACATTTCCTGAGGATGGATTCTTCATTCTGTGATGCACCGAGCCCAGTTCTGATCTTCCTTGCACTGGTTTTGTGTTGCTCGAATTTTCTTTTTTTGTTGTTTTTTTACCCTTTCTTTCACAAAGATGTCCTGGGGAACAAACAGTCCAACACATATGACATATCACAACAAAAGCTTTGATTTAGTCTCCAGTCCATTTACTCATGAAGATCCCTTGCCTCAGTGACTGCAAGTGGGCATTTGGTCCTGCCTCAGTGGTGGAGACAAGGAATTTTAGTGGAAGGGAGGGAAGAAATTGAAGATAAACATCTTTCTTAGGCTTTGAAGGAGGCTTCACTAACCCCCTCTAGCCCGTCACACCCATGTGCATGTCTCTATATACCCAAGTCACTCTACATAACTGCAGTCTGGACTCCCCACTTGAATCAGCCCAGGCAGGAGCCACTTCATGTCTCTGCCCCAGTGCCCTGTGATTGCCTACGTGCTGCCTCCTTGTGCTGATTCACAGAATCACAGAATGGTTTGGGTTCAAAGGGACCTTGAAGAATATCTAGTCTCATCCCCCTGCCGTGGGATGGGTGCCCCCACCAGCTCAGGCTGCCCAGGGCCCCATCCAGCCTGGCCTTGAGCACCTCCAGGAGTGGGACACCCACAGCTTCTCTGGGTTTATGTTTCAGGTTAACATCTTACATGCAATGTTCGTACACAGACCAGCCAGAGAAAACTGGGATTTAGATTTCAGTCATGTTTCTAATGCCTCTGGTTTCCTGTAGCTTTCAATCTTCTTTCCCAGAGGCATTTCTCCTGAAGCACCTGCTCACTCTTGCTTCTGCTGCTGTTCTAGGGCATTGCAGAAAGCAGGGGGCCAAGGAAACCCTCACTTGGTTGCCAGCCGGCCGTGCTGGCACTGCTGGGGGTGGAGACTGGAGCCAGGCCTGCTTCTGCACTGCGGAGCAATAATACCTTTTTGAAAAAATAATTGCTTTTGATTAAAATGTAAGGGTGCCATCCTCTTTTTGTTGTCATTAATGAGGGCTGCAGGCTATGGGCCTTTGAAGTGTTTCCTTTTGGCTCTCCCTGTTCTTTCTTTCTTATTCTCTCTCTCTCTTTCTCTCTCTCTTTTTTTTTTTTTAATTTTAATTCTCTCAATTATTTGCCCTTTCCAGCTCAGAGTGAGATTTGTTAATTTCCACATGCTTACAAAAACCTGCCTGGCACACTCCAGCTCCCTGGCAGCCTCTAAATGGGCAGCCAGGCAGGGGAGCGAGCAAGCAGGCAGCACATCTGGCTCATTAGCTGCCCTGACCCCCTCTCGGCCCCTCCAGAGGGGAAGAAGGAGGGATTGCACAGGTACTCACCTTGCCAAAACAGCTCATCTCCTCTGCAGAAATGCCACTCAGCAAGGCATGAATGAACATGCTGCTGTGTTTAATTAAGGCTGTCCAGAACTGTTTTATTTGTCATCTCAGGCCCTTACAGGCTAATGGACTCCTTTACATCATGTAACCTTGAAAGCAGTTTTTTTTGTTTCCCAGCCTATGAGTGGAATAACAGGAGACCAGGCTGAACCCTAATGGCCCCTCATGTACTTCCATCTGTATACCACTGCTGATTGCTAGCTTGGGTGAGTCCAGAAAGGAAACAGTCAGTTTTGAAACTCATTTCTCTTTCCTCTGCTCAGAGCTGTGGTGCGGGCAATGGAAACAACTGGGATGTTCATCTCTTCATTCCCAAAAATTGAGGAAAGGTGTAAAATGGCTCAGTGACTTACAGAACCATAGAATTGTTTGAGTTGGAGGGGACCCGTCAAGGCCATCTGGTCCAACTCCCCTGCACTGAACAGGGACACCTACAGCTGATCAGGTGCTCAGAGCCCCGTCCAGCCTGACCTGGAGTGTCTGCAGGGACGGGGCACCCACCACCTCTGTGGGCAACCTGAGCCAGTGCCTCACCCTCCTCACTGTAAAAGACTTCTTCCTTATATCCAGACTAAATCTCCCCTCTTGTAGTTTGAAACTGTGTCCCCTTGTCCTAACAGAACAAATCCTGCTAAAAAGTCTGTCCCCTTCCTTCTTACAGCCCCCCTGTAGATACTGAAAGATAGTTGAGCAAGGTACTGCCACAGATCATCTGGAGACATAGGAGAAAACTCATCCCCAGGAGGAAAATCCAGGTCTTAGTCTGCTGGACAAAACTCAGCATATTCCCACAGGCTGCCATGCAGAGGTCAGGCACGTCACTGCATCCACGGAGCCTCCTACTTTGACCTTTGTCATCCTTAATCCCCAGTTTCTTCTTCCACAAAAGCACATGTGAGTGCATATAACCAGTTTCTTTTTATCTCTCTCATGAAAGGCTGCCTGTGTGAGATTTCTTTTGGGTCTTTGAGGAGGAAGAGATTGCTCTAGATCAGAGCAAGCTCTTGGCTGAAGTGCTTGCCCCAGTTACAGGTATAAATCTGACTCAAACACTGCTCTGCTGGGCCAGCTAAACTGCTCGGGGAGGGAAAACTGAATCATATCAAAACAAAACTGAGGACTGAAACAGAGGATTAATAGCAACTTTGCTAATGTTTTTCATTTTGAGATTCTTTAGACATCCCCTACCCCCAAGTGGCTTTTATATGTCAAGGAATATATCCCTTTGAGCTGTGTGACTTCATGATAGCAGCTCACCTAAATATTGCACTGTGTTGGATCCACGTGTCAATGCGGGGATGTAGGCACTGGGTTGTGCAAAAACCACTTATTGCTGCCTTATCAAGGGACTCTGTATAATGCTGCCATTCCCCCCACACTTCTGTTCCCCTTTTGTTCTCAAGCTCAGGCATGATCTTCACTTTCCAGGCAGATGCTTTTCTCCTAAGCATTATTCTAAAGATCCCCTCTCTCTGTTCCTCAGGCTGGAAGTTCCTCTTTCATTTTTTTCCATAATAAAAACAACTAATCACGGGAACTGATTCTAAAGACATTGAAATGAATCCTCCAGCCTTAGATCTTCTGGTGCCTCCAGCAAGAACACAGCAGAGAGCTCCAAAAGTGGCCAGTGATGCATCTCCAGAGTCCCTTTTGTAGCATGTTTTGTCTCAGAGCTGAAAGGTGAGCTCCCTCGTGTACAAACCTGCATGGAAATGCTTTGTCATTGTGGAATCACAGAATCCTTAACACTGGAAAAGACCTCTAAGATCACCTAGTCCAGCTGTCCACCTACCACCAGTGTTGTCCACTAAACCATGTCCCTAAGTACCACATTTACCCTCTGGTGGAAGTGGTGGATCTCCAGATGGGTCTGGTTTCTGGGACACAGATGTCAGCAGAGAACAGCGTGGGGCAACGAGGGGATTTGATGCGCACTAAGGCTTCCTCCACCTTGCACAAAACAACTTCATCCATGTTATTAAATTGCTGTGGTTTAAAAAGTCATTGTGTGCCACTGAGCAAAGATAACTGATAGCTGTCATTATCCCCAGGTCATGTCAGTAGGGTAGGTGACACTGAAACCTCTTCTGCTATCATTTAGTATCTTCTATAGCTGTGGTAATTCGATCGTATGTCCTCTGCTTCAAAATGAGACAAAGCAGATGAGACGTGAACTGTATCTATCTGACAGAATGAATTTTAATCCCAGACAGCTCAAACCTCTGTGCCATCACTGAACTGGGTGCCGCTTTCCTCAGCAGCTTTGGGGTGAATGGTGAGAGCAACGATGTTAAAAAATGATATTCGTTCCGCTGTGCTCTAAAGGGACCCTGCTTGAGCAGGGAGGTTGGACTAGATGATCTCCAGAGGTCCCTTCCAAACGCATTCTGTGATTCTGTGAAAAACCACCCAACCTCAGCAAAGCCCACCGGGACCCCTGGATTTTTCTTCATTGGACCTGTATTTTTTTTCTGCCAGAAATGGGATGATGATGATCGTGACACTTGGGTTGCCATGGGAACACAGCATGAAGCTTGTGTTAGCAGTGCTCCTTCCTGCAAGGGAGCACCGCTGGCTCTGGAGATGGGCACAAGCAGCATCTGCCCAGGTCTCACCCACAAAGTCTAGGGGTGAGCCCCATTTGTTTTACCAGAGGAAGACCTGAAGGGACAAGTCACTGCAAGGTAGGAAGATGTATCTGATGGTTTGGATGGAAACTGCAAAGCCCTACTGGAAACTTGCTGCAAAAATCCTAATGAAGATAAGGGGGGGTCCACAGGGACCTGCAGACCAGGAGACTGCTTCCATCACCATGGGAAACCCATGGAGGCTTTCAGTGTGGGGAAACCTGGAGCCCTGAGCCCCCCTTGTAGCTGCTATCTGGGCTGCTCCAGCATCACCAGGAGGGTGGCAGGGGCCACAGCATTTCTACTTCTCTACAACAGCTTCCCCCCATCTCCTTCCTTCAGGATTTGTAAATCCCCCCTCCTCCTTCAGAAGCACTCATGTTCAGTTGGCGATACCTGTGCCGTCCTCCCTCCTGCCCACCCTTAAGATTTCCCTGAGCCTCAGCTCAGACATAATCAGGAGGCACTTTTGTGCTGTTAGGAAACCATTTGGAGCTTTCAGAAAGAGAATTTCAGAGAGATTCCTCATTGTCACCGCTATTTCTCTCTTTCATGGATCTCCCTTTAAATCCCCACCTAACAGCGTTTCATCAGGGGAAGAAATACACTTGTAAAGATCTTACAGAAGTAGATTTTGCTGAAGCAAAGGGAGGGGATGAGGCTGAAATCCTATTTGGAAGACAGGTGAAAACTGTCATCAATCTGTTTCAGTAATATGATTATTTGAATGAGTATCAGGTGGGACTTCCCCATAAAGAAAAAAAAAAAAAAAGGAAACCCAGGGTAAAAAGAGCTGAAATTATAGGAGAAGGAAGAAAGGGGGTGATGGAGATAGGGGCTGTGGCACTGGCAATACAGCTGCTTTTAGGGACTACAAGAAGGAGTGAAAAATACCACCAAGGGAATCCAGCCAGGTGGTTATAAAGTATGATAAAATAGGATTTAGGGGAACAGCTTGCAGCATGGTAAGTGTTAGTCTATATGACCTGTCAGAAGTTTGGTAGAGAACAGCAAGAACAGCAGAAATAGATTAGGAATGTGAGGCTTGTTGCAAGAAAAGAAAATTTCTTTTCTGTCTGTCATAAATCTTTCCCTCTTCACCACTTTAGCTGCTTCCTGCACTCCCTAAGCAGGCTTAGTGCTCATACATGGCCAGAGGGTTTCAATTTGAGCTCCAAATAATAATAATAAATTCCATAAAGTGATTCCATGTGGAGAAGGGAGATAATAGTGCTTTATGTTTACGCAGTATGGCCCACAAGAGTTTGGGTCAGGCAGAACACAGAGTGGTTTCTCACCTGCAGCTCGTCCTGGGGCTGATGCATTGCACCTGTTGTGCAGTCACTGCACAAAGAAGATGGTGAAAGGAAAGCTCTGGCTGGAGCTGGTGGGTTAGGGCTAGGTAGAGAGAGGGGATGTGATTTTCTATGCTGAGTTGTAGCCAGGATGCTGAAGTTAAATGTTTGGTTAATTAGTAAAAAGAGCTACAGCAGCACTGTGTTTGTTACAGCCATGCTGGGATACAGGATCTTGTGTTGTCTTGTGATTGTGAGCCTGGGTCTCCGTTACGATTGTGCTGCTATGAGTGCCAGCACTGTGCCTGGAAAGTGGATCAGCTGAGCCTTGAATGCTACCTGCTGCTTTTCCCAGTGAGTCTAAAGCCAGCCTACCTCTGTGGAGCTTCACCACTGAGCTCATACCCAGGTATGTGGTGCTTCATCCAGTGTAAGTGGAGCTATGTAATGGCTCTGCTGAGATATCTATGATTTCTGTTAGTGGGAGGATCACGTTTATGGGAAGAGCAG
Organism: Numida meleagris; assembly: GCF_002078875.1. Lineage (NCBI taxonomy): Eukaryota > Metazoa > Chordata > Aves > Galliformes > Numididae > Numida > Numida meleagris. The sequence goes on along the minus strand of NC_034417.1, from coordinate 13,236,919 downwards.
AGTCTATCTGTTATCACCTCTTTCCTTGTGTTTGCCTTGGGATGTCTCGTGCTTGACCATTGCAGCTGCTCTGTCCTGGGGCTGCCTCATAAAGGAGGAGCTCTGGGACTTGGTTCTTACAGTTGATAAGAATCTGTTTGTTGGACAGCCAGTTCTGTGGTGGTGGGAAGACCCTGGGATGGATATCTGCTGTCATTTCTGGGGGGGAATTGCATTAAGAGCTTTTCTTATTTAGAGGCTTAGGCTTGTTGGAAGCGATGGCTGGCTTTGGATTTGAATTCCAGTTTCCGCAATATGGGCAATCTGGAAAATCTTCTGTCTCTACTACCTGTCTCTCTGTCTGTGCTTCCCCTAGCTGAAATGGGGATAGCCCCTGTGCTGAGGCACTTGGTGCTGTTGTTCTAGTGATGGGCCAAGGAAATGTCTTTTACCCAGTCTACTCCTTAGACTGATCCACCACCCAGACTGCTGTGACCTCCAGTTGTCACGTTTGTACCTCATTCAGTGGGTGGTTAGAGGACTATATGCTCAACAGCATGAAATCTCACTTTGGTCAAATATATTCTCTTCATGATTGCTCCTAGAAGTGCACGATGTTAATAGAATTAGCTCTTGTTGTCAAATAGTTGAGCATCTCGCAGTTTGCAGAGTTCCCTGCCAAAAGTGTGGGACTCCCAGTTCTCAGGTAGGTATGTGGTGTGTCCTAAAAGCTCAAGCTGGGGCTGTGGCTTCCCATCAAATGCTGAATCAAATTCAATTTGGAGAGGACTTCTGTGTGCTTCCTGTATTGAGACTTGTGTGAATTTCTTTTGCCTGATTTACACAAGATTGTACAAGGGAGAGGTTTAACACTGGGGCTGCATCTCTTAAGGAAGGACTTAAAGCATTTTAATGCATTACGTATCTTGTAGAAGGAAAGTTTTTTGTTTTTTTTCCTCCTGAATGAGGAGTTGGCAGTGTTGTGACATTGAGGGACATGGCTTAGTGGGCGTGATGGTGATGTGTTGATGGTTGGACTAGGTGATCTTAATGGTCCTATGATTCTATGTGTTCAGTGCATGTATTTCCAAGGAGCACTGGTGTGCTCTGCATCAGAAACTAAGTCAAGGGAAGAACCAAACCCTCCTCTTTCTGTTTCCTTTCATCCTGGTTAAGCTTTTCAGTCTGAGGGAATATGATACTTTTGTGTACCTTCTTGATTTTTTCAGGCTTTCCACAGCCATACTCTTGAATATTTAGCAGATACAAAGCTTTCTGCTTCCCAGGAGCCATCTGGCTGGAGCATATCTGGTCAGGTAAAGTCCTGTAGCTCTACCAAGATCAGGGTCATTAAATTAGTCTAAACCAGCCTTTCCCTCGAGATTTTAATTGGATGCAAAATCTACCTTTGCTTCCTGTCTGAAGCTCTGTAATTGTAGTGTTTGTGGGACACCTGCAGTCTCCTGAGGCTCCTATTGGTCTCCCAGCATCCAGGCACAAGTCTTTCATTAGTTCTGTGCACCAAAGCACTCACTCAGCCTTCCCACGTGTCTTATATACTGAGTTCTCTGTCTCTGAGGAAAATTTCACATCTCCAACATGGGGAATGTGGATATATTTAACTTTCCTGGGGAATTTTGCTTGTCTATCCTTCAGTTGAATTTCTGCTTTGTGAGTTTGGGTTTTTTGAGTTTTTTTGCTTTTCTGATTCCATCCTTTTGCTCCTAATCCCACCACCTGGTATGGCTCACACTGCGAAATCTCTCTGCCTCCTCAGTGTATACGCCCTTCAAATATTTGTAGGCATTTATCACTTCCCCCCCCCCCCCCCTTAGTCATCTCTCTGCCAAGCTAGACATATTTAGTTCTTCTAATCTTTCCTTGTGAGTCTCTCCAGTGCTCATAATTCATTTCTCCTTGCTCTTCTTTGTATGCTTTCCAGTTTGTCAGCACTTAAAATATTATTTTGGGTGCTTTAATATGTGCAAGCAGGGAGGGAAAAAAAAGAGAAACTTCCTGAAAAGAGAAGTTGTTTTTGTTTTTTTTTTGTCTCTAAGCCATTGGGAATATCTAAAGTGGGCAAACCTGGGAATTCCTGTTGCAAGTTGTAGGTGAGTCTCTAGGACTAGCTTTGTTCTTATGGAATAGCTTTCCTTAGCTTTGTTCTTACGGAACGCTGATAGACGTGGTGCCAATGGATCAACGGTGAGCACCTTGCTCCTATTTATCTCAGGAAAATTTTTCCCTTTTGGCTATCTACTGTTCCCGCCGCACCCAGGATGTGTAAAAAAGCCAAGCTACAAAAAGGGAAAGCAAAAGCAAATGAAAGCAGAGTTTTGTTGTATAGGGGGATATACCTAATTTATTGCATCCAGTCTGTGCCCTCAGCTAGTGCCACTACAACATTATAAAAGGTAGAAACAGGGAATCCAGAACTTGGTGAGTGAAGAGCTGCTACTGCTTTGACAGTGGATTGACTTTTCTAGCTGCCTGTTGGAGCAGCCTTGGAGAATCATGCTGAATAGTGCACTACAGATAACACATGTTGGATATTAAAAACGAGAGAGAAGGCATTTACTGTCACTTGCGTGTTGCCTTTCACCCTTCTAGCTGTCATAGCATTCAGAAGCATTAAACAATGGGTTGTTGTCTACAGAAAGAAAAATAGTGCCTCTATCCCAGGCTTACTTGGGAGCAACAAAAATCATTCTGAAAAACGGTTAGGAAGAAATGCACTAGGCGTTTCCACCAGACTCACATACTTGTCTAGGGGCCTGATTGTTGAACCAGCACTACAGCGTCTACTTTCACACCTTCAGACTGCTTGTCAGCATCATCAGCCCAGCAACAGGCAACTGCTCGCTGCCGTTGCTGTTGCTACAGCCTTGTCTTTCCCAATGGAATCAGCGGTGTAGAATCAGCAGTCTAGCTCATCTTGTTTTGTCATGTTTGTCTGCTGTCACTCACATTCAGAAAGGAGGTGGGTTTTTTTCTGTTTGCTTTTGCTTTGAGAGCGTGCTCTTGTTCAAGATCTGTTTGGCTGACAAAGTGTTTTACAAACAAATCATAAATAGGAATCGCTTTGTTCATTGCTGAAATGCAAAACAACACTTTTTACTGAGGAGACAGATGAGATATAGTTCAGCACAGCATGACTTTAAGTGTTTGGTCGAATAGAGTTGGGATTACTACTGTATTTAAAGCAAAGCATATATTCAAATGCATTGAACTGAGGTTTATTCTGTGCAAATATGACAAGTGAGCTCTCACTTAAGTACCTGTAAGTACAGAATCTTGCATCCTTTCCAGCTATTAGCACAAGAAAATTGTTTGTAAACAAGTATCCATGAAGTTTAATGGTTACTTCTCCCTGTCACAAGCTCCCTTGCCACCTCACCTGCCTCACTGACTATTGTTTTACATTCCCATAGACTTTTTTATTTACCTGATCCCAGTTTGAAAGTTCTCATCTTTAGTGATACTTACTACTTTTATTTTTCTGCTTTGAAATGAGCTCTGTATCAGTTACTGTTCTCTGAGCCCAAACAACAAATACAAGGGCAGATCAGGTTTCCCCTGCTCCTGTTCCCAAGGTGTTCCCGAGCAGAGATGTTCAACCCCGGCCTCATTTCCATTCATTGTAATGGAGTGATAACAAAACGCATGGCCGACTTCTCTAATTAGTCTCATGCTCCTCAAGGTCTTTTGCTACTGCCTGCTGTTCTCTCATATAGTTTAGCTTTGTGGGCTTTGTTGATATTTCCCTAAACACTTCTAATAGTTCTCTCCCTCTTCCAAATGATTATTTGGGCAGGAACTGCCATATAGCAAACAAAAAGTAATGAAATACTCATCATTAATTGATTGTGATCATTCCTGGTTTGGTTGTTGCTGTTGGGTTTTATTTTAATTCCTTCTCTGTTTAGGGGAAGTGATTTAATTTTATTGATATACCAACTTAAAAATTTTTATTAAACTAAAATGCAGACATATATATATATTCAGTGTAGCTTCCCTGAGCTTGTTTTCTTGTGGATTGTTCATCTCACTTTTTAATTAAATAGGACAAACATAGAAAGAGAATTGGAATAAGAAAAGAAGGTGAGCAGATCCTACCAGCAGAAAATGATACTGTCCAGAGAAGGGTAACAAAACTGGTGAAGGGTCTGGAGCATGAGTGTGATGAGGGGCAGCTGAGGAAACTGGGACTGTTCAGTCTGGAAAAGAGGAGGCTCAGAGAAGATGTAATCTCTCTCTATGCTCCCTGAAAGGGGGTTCTAGCAAGGTGGAGGCCAGCCTCTTCTCCCAGGTAACAGCAGTAGGATGAGAGGGAATGGCCTCAGGTTGTGCCAGGGGAGTTTGAAGTTGACTACTTGGAAACAGTTTATTCTCCCTAAGAGTGATGGTGCACAGGCTGCCCAGGGAGGTGATGGTCCATTGTCCTTGGAGGTGTTCAAGAACTGTGGGGATGTGGCACTGAGGAACGTGGTTTAGTGGGCACTATTGGTGGCAGCCAGACTAGATGACCCTAGAGGTCTTTCCCAACTATAATGGTTCTATAATTCTACAGGGGATAGAGGTTTTCTCTTTAAAATCAGTGTGTCATTCTTTCTCTCTCCCATAAGCATTAATGAGAGGTGGAGAAGGACCCACTATCTGTAGACAATGGAAAGCTGAAGCTCTTCTTGAACCATGCATAAGCCTCCTAGGAGGTGCTGGGTCAGACCAGGTTTCTTTAAGGAAGGCTGTTATTTGGAATCCTCAAATAGTGAGGTGTGGCGAAAGATGATCAGAGTCCTTCAGCACTAATTAACTGGGCTCCATAGAAATGCCTACCTCCATTCAAATTTCTTTTTTAAAAGAAAATTTCAGAGGAGACAAGTGAGGTCTAGTTCTGTGAGTGCCAGTGGAGATAGCTGAGAACAGGAAAGCTGTGGATTAAAGCAACAATCCATTTTCTGCAGCCTTCCGTTGTATTGGGCTTGATTTTTCCCGCCTTCTCTTTTTTGCATTCATGCATTGAAACTTAACAAGAAGTCTTTGCATTCCTCATGCCTCTTTATTCTGAAATCCCTAGGCTCTTCACAAACATTAACTAATAAAAATTTTTCAGCTATCTATCCATTCATCTATCTAATCTCAAAGCATTTACGGATTCACAATTCAGAGGGATGGCAGTGCACAGTATAAATCAAAGTAGTTTTTAGCAAAAGGAAATCTCTAAATCTATTAACAAATGATTGAAGGACTCCTAATTTAGCTCTGGTAGGAAGTCAGAACAACAGCTGTCAGAAAAAGTAATGGCTATTTTACCAATATATGTGCAATGTCCAATGATGAGATTTAGAATTAAGATTGTTAGCATTTTGCAAGCAGATATTGAAGGTTGTGGACAATTTAAGACTGCAGATAATCATATAATATGTTCTTGCAGTACTGGAGAAAGAGAGGAAATCTTAGGGGGCAGAGTAATGAGATGCTGAGAATATTCTGGAAAAGGGTATATCTGAAGGATGTTTTCCTACCTAGCAGGAAGGAAAGGCTAAAAACCACTTGTACCTGTGTTAGGCTTTACATTAGAAATATCACTGGGTGCACATTTATGTTTGAGGACTCTGTGTCACTTTTGCTGAATATACTGCCCAACTGTATTAGAGATACACATTTAAAATACTCCATTTAAGGGAGCACAGATAAGAGGTAGGGCCTGCCCCTGAGACTGATGCAAACAATTTCATCTGGAATTCTGAGAGTACAGTACTACACAGAATATGGATATAGCCCATATTTGGTACTTACGGAGAAGGCTTCATGTTCTGTAGAAGATCTCAGTGATCTGGGATGCCTGCATGGAGCTTCTGTCATTTTGCTTTTGTGCAGCAATATGGGAAGCAGGACTAGAGATCAGCAGACAGATTTGTGGGCTCAATATCTTCCAGTGGTGTAGAGAGAATTGAAGGAATTTCCTCATGAAAGGAACTAGAATGACAACAGGCCAGTTCCAAGTACTGACTATCTACATTTTGTGTTGAGTCTTATCACAATACCTGATTTAGTCTGGTTTTATCATGCTCTGTATCTTTGCTGGTATTGTGAACTAGATGACTGAAGTAATTGATGGATGTTAGCCGGTTATTTTGCCTGTCTGAACTGTCTTAACTAACCTTCAAAACTACACTTAAGCATTTGACACTCGCAAGGGGGCCAAGCAGAATGGTGTTATGTAGACACATCCAGTCACAAAGACTAAGCCATTAGCATTGATGTAATGCACTTCGCTACTGAACTTTGCTTTTCTTCTCTTTGTCCTTAACTCCCCTGCAACTTGAAAGTACACCGCATTCAACATCTCTCAGCCGAAATCCTCCTAGTCAAGGCAAACTCAATCATCTGACAGAGGTCACGAAGCAAACGAGGAATCGTCCCAACGATACCAACACAAGGCATTAAAAGGGATCGAGAGTTAGTTGAGTAAGTCTGCGAAACAATTTGCATTTCAAATCTCAGGCAAGCAGCTGTGTAATTTCTGCCTGTAGATTCACCGCTGCGATGTTCATTATCTGATTATCACTACCTACCAACCTTCCAAGCACTAATGCACATTGTCTTCTTGGCTCTTGAGTTACTGACATGTGTCTGACACTGAATCTGCGAGTAATTGCTATGGCTCCCCTCAATGAAGCATCTCTGAGGACGCTCTTGGAAATAAAATGTTCCTTCTCAAGCCACTATTTGCTTACTCAATCCCTATCTTATTAAATAATTATCAAGTAAAAATGTTAATTTGAAATATGCGTGTCACGCTTGGGGAACAAAAGAACTGGAGATGACAAGATTCTCAGTGGATTAATGCTGAAGTATTTCTTTCCTCCATCATGCTGTCTTCCAGGCTCCTGCTATGACCTAACCAAAACGTGTGCATGATCCAACTCAATGCTACTTTGAGATTTCTGTCCTGAGTTCATAGTGCTACAAATGTTGTGGGTCATATATCTTTATTTAACAACCATAAGCTCAACCATAATATCCTCTTCTTTCTTTCCACTCTTTATTTCTCAAGCAGTGTCAAGACACTTTAACTTTCCCTGAAAGTACTAATAGAAGGAAAACACTAGGTTGTAACCAACTAAATTCTGCTTGTCTTGGGCTGATTTCTGGGATCATTCTTTCAACAGCAAGAAACTGAGTTTGTTTTGCCCACATCTTCCCTTTCGTGACCTAAAGAATTGTCAGTTTTCCACCTATAATATAATAGAATCCTCTTAAAGTGTTCTGTGCTACCAAGATGATCCACTATACTTCTGCGCTCAAAGCAGCTAATTGAAGAAGAAAAATAAGTAAAGGCTGAAACCAGGCACCCATTTTTGCACTGTACCTTTATATACCTTCCCCACTCCATTAAAGAACAGAGCTTCCAACAAGTTTGTTTCAACTCTTGTAAAAGAAACAAGGGGGTAACTGGTCCTCTGAGTCTTGCTTGAAGGAACTGGATTGTGCTATGCCTGCAAGTGTTGTTCACAGTAGTAAATCTAAGCTTTCTGGATAGCTTTTTCTCATAGTACAAAATACACATTTCTGTTGTTTAAAATATATCTCGTATGTAATCTCACTTCAATTCTCAATGTTTATAATGAACTGTAAATATTTATAGCAGTGTGATTATAGTGAAATTACTTGAGACTTACACGGCCATAAGCAAGACCATAATCTGATCCACTGTCCCTTCAGCAAAGGATTTTATAAGGTGGGGATCAAATTTGTAGATCTCTATTCAGAGGTAACAGAAACAGACAAACAAATAAGAAATCATCTTACTGCAGTCAGATTTTGGCTCGAGATTTATGTGAAATATATTCTTCTTCACCTTAAAATAAATGTCCTTTCATTCACGGTGAGTAGTTTGCTATAGTTTCAGTTCATTTTCCTTTCTCAGAGCTCTATGGCACTTGCACTGTTCACCCTTTATTTTCACAGTCGCAGCTTGAAGAAATTAAATATTGGAATATAGTAGAAATGGAGGAGGCTCTGTTTCTCATGTAATCTGTACTTGGGAAGAGCTGTGGCTGATGTTAAATATGTTCCTCCTAGAGTGGGCCTTTTTTGTTCTCTGGCAAATCTATTTTCTTCCGTCTCTAGGAGTAAGCACTTATATAAACCAAAACAAATCCTGTGTTTCTGTATCTTATCAGCATTTGTAAATGGTAGAGAACACATGTCCAGCTGTCACTTACACGTTTGCTTTATTTTTCCTACTTCCAAAGTCGTCTTTGGTTTTGTTTACTTATGGATATACTTGTTTCTAGTAAGACGTTATTCTGTCTACCTGGATTCTGAAATATCTGAAGGCTTGGTCTATGCACAGAAGCAACTGTGAAAGGGAAACATAAATGTGATGGCATGAGATATGTTCATGGGAAACACTTGGATATGTTCCACAACAAAGCATATCGTCTTCCATGTTTCAGTTCTCCTTGTTGGGGGAAGAGGTACCATGGAAAGTGATAATGGAAAACCTGATCTTGACTCCAATCAGCATTATTTCCTTCAAAAGCAGAAAAAAACCTTCTTGTTTACTGCTGGCTGTTTGTGACTTTCCTATTTTGCTTTTTTTTATGTACTGTTCAGCAAACTTGTCCTACTTCAGGTGGCTTCCTGTGATGCAAAAAGGTTAGAGAAACAAAAACAATGCCTCAACCAAGTGTTCTTGGGTGTTTGTATGGGAACTGCTGAGTCATGGCCTGAACCACTGATTGAGCACCTGGAGAAAAGACCCGGTCAGCCCTGGAAGCACAGGTGAAGGCAATTAGAAGGCAATTGGCAGGTGGAAGGGGTGGAGCCAGGCCCTCTTAGGCCTCATTTAAGGGCTGTCTGCCACTGGGGGAGGGTCTGTTGCTGGAGCTCCCTTCTCTCTGGAGTCTTTTCTGCGAACCTGGATCCTCGGAGGTGGGTGAGCTTAATTTTTTTTTTTTTTGTAATACCTTCTCATTGTGCTGGTCCTTCTACCGTTACAGTGTTCCACACGCTTTGTAGGCAGCTGTTCTTTACACCAGCTAAGAACCCTCTTGCCCATTAAGCAGTAGGTCTTGGTGATAGACCCAGAGGTGGATGGTGCCCAGAGCCATCTCAGTCACTGTGTTGCTAACGGAGCTGGTCTGAGATGCAGCAGCGTTGGTTAATGCAGTGAGAGATACACGTTGCTTGTTGATAATAGACAAGTTCGTTGTTTGCTGATACCTTTATTTTGGTAATCTACAAAGGAAACGATAAGAGGAGTAAGTTTCTTAAGAGATCCTGTACATACTTGCAGCTCCCTTCTTCTTTGTGGCTGTTTTAGTTGAGAAAACTTAAGATCCTAGAAGACAGGTTATGTGTATCTTTGTGTGTGTATAATGAAAATTTAGAAATCAAGCTTATACATAGTTTACTTTCTAAATCAAACTGTAGTTTTCTCCAGGAGATGGGGAGTATATTCATTCTGTGGATTAGTTTGAAGTAGTCAGTGGGGAAATTGACTCTGGAAAACGCTAATTTTCCTTAAGTGTGAGGGGAGGAAAATCCACAATAAAAGGATTGAAGAAACTGGCTCAGAACTCCCCCAGAGCCGTAGTGACAGAGCTGGGAATGGCATCAGGCATCTGATTGCCATCCAAGTGACCTGGCCACTGCAGAACTTGATCTCTCTCTGCTCAATAGCGTGGCAGAAAACTAAGTAGCTCAGACAAGTGCTTCTTTATGATGGGAACAGAATGTAGATCTTGTTCTTGTACACGTGGAGTGATCTACTGTTTGTAAGCAGATCATAACTGAAGAGTTGTAAAACACAATTTGTGCTTTGTGCTTCACTTAATCATGGCACAGAACGCACTCCAAGGCCCTGTGCAAATTTCAGGATCCGTGAAATCTAAACACTAAGCAGACCGAAATGAACAGGTCCTCTCAGGAAATAAAAAGATTCTTTTATTTTGTTTTCCATTCTGCTAAGAGGACTGGTTTCCAGCAAGGATAATAATTTAAAATATATATATATATATAGCTCTATCTGAGGCAATTTGCTACCAGTTGCAATACCTGATTGGCCTGTAAATGCTGAAGTATTGTCCAGTTTGGAACAGAACAAGCTCCAGAGATCTCACCCTCACCCTTGGGTCTTCTACCAAGAACATTAATCTCATTAGTGTGTCCCATAATGAAGGTGGAGCATAGGAAACCTTCCCCACCCTTTCTGTACCCTTGATGTACTATGTACTTTGGAATATATATTGAACATCTGTGCGCAATGTATGTGGCAGTATAAAATCCTTTTTAAAATATTTCAGAACTGGCTATTTTCCACGTTACTTCAAATATACAGTATGTACTTGTATGTTTGACACAACAGTCTGAATATGTTCTTCCATATTCAAAGTATAATGAGTAAGATTCATCACAAAAAAAGCAACGTTTTCCATGTTAGCAATGCTAATGAATAAAATATACGGCATTCCTGCATCGCTTGCTATTATTACTTGCTTTTTGCAGTTTAACTAGCAGGCAGAATTATTTCTTACTGAATTTTTGTGTTTGCAGCAGAGGTTCCCGGGCTATTTAATAGCTGTTTGGAGACCAATCATGGGAGAGCTAGGATATTGCTCTGGCTCACAATGGGCATGTGTCTGTGCTAACAACTTGGTAACAGTAGTGCAGTCAGCCTGACTGGTTTGTGTAGTATTGTTTTCACTGGTGTTAGCTTCAGGTCAATGGTGTGAGATGGTATGTTGCTCTGCATTAGCAAATAGTGTGAAACAAAGTGCAGAAATGTTGTGGAGGATTCTGTGTACATTTCAAGGGGGTTCACTTTGTTAGCTTTAGCCTGGCCTTGCAGATTAAATGTGAATAAGTATTGGAGTGCTCCTGGAGCAGACCTTCAAGTGAAGTGTCACCCAAAAGGAATCCAGGCAAGATCACTCCACGGTGGAAGTTAACCCACAGTAAGTGGGAGTAATCTGGAGATGCACAGTCCTGGTACAACATACAGCAAGAGTGCAGGTGAAGCAGGTGCCAGTAAGCTCATCAGCGTGAAATTATTGTTTTGTCAGTTATTTAACGAGGGGGGAAAAAAGTAGTCTGCTGGGTTTGACTGGTGGACAGGGAAATGGAGTGTGCTGACTGTACTCCTATCCTTTTTGTTTACTAAGAACATTTGTGTTTAAATGTCTGCTAAGTATTGTTTGTCTCTTTTTTTTTAATCCTTTTTCTGTGTGGACAAAGGGATGTTCCTAAAAGCAGTGTGGTGAATTAAAAGTCACAGTAAGTGAAAACAGGTTCTTTGTTTAATTATTGATGGTTCAAATTAAAGATTGCAAGCATTCTTTCAACTGAGGGGATGTAGGAGGAGGTTCTTTGCAACAATTGTCCTAATGAAGGATGATGAGTCTCATCCAGGGGAGTGGAATTTGTTGTGGGCTTTGGGGTCTCTGCCAGTACATCCTATTACAGCATCAGGACCCTCGACAATAAATGATTCACATTCTTGGAATTAATGTCTGTAATGGGAATAGCAGAAGTGGAGATGATGATGATGATATATTACCTTGACCACAAGAGTGCATTGAAGGATAATTGAATAAGAGACCAAATTCATTTCTGATGTAACTGCACTGGTTTGACCAGTATGATCGTACCTCATGTTAATAAAAACACATGAAAAAATAATCTTGGCAACTCTCATTTTGCTATTATTAATGGTTGTCTTAAAAAACCAGAGTGCAGTTTGGGAGTCTGGTTTGCTTCAGATAAAAGTTTGAAGTCTTACATGGAAGCTTCCTCAGATTTGTCTAAAATACTGACTAGTAGCCTTTGGGGAACGAGCTTCCTTGCAAGACTTCAGTACTGCTGCTTAGTTCTGGGCATGGCAAAAACAGTGTCAGGCTTTCCTAAGAGTTTTCTCTGTACTTGGTTTCAGCTAAAATGTAATGCAGGAAACTCAGCAGCAGTGTGTTTTATGCAACAATTGTGTAAATGTCTTCCAAGAATATACTAGCATCTTTGTTTCTATCGGGTTGTGCCTGAATCTGTAGTCTTTAATTTGGTTACTCAGAGAAATACCCTACGTTTGTACCTGATACTGGGGAAACTGGCTGTAGGAATAAACTAATCATATAATGGTGGATTTGTCACCTCTTTAACGTGTGCCAATGCCAGGAATAGCTGGCTGCTATCTGACTTATCCCTTTCAGCTGCTCCCTTTGACACTGAATCTTTAGGGATATGGAAAGACAGGCAGATTTTGTCCCTTTGAATCCACAAGGGTACATTCTGGAACAGGGGAGCAAAAAAGGAAAAAAAAAAACAGTTCAAGCTTTATGGTGTTATTGTTTTCAAGGATGCCTCACTGATTTACCATAAACTGATGTAGTGTTGCTGCTTTTCATCTTGGGTTGTTGTCATTTGAGCCCCACTGATGTGTTTTAAATGCATGGGCCTGAGCTGTTAATGTGCTGGATTCTTCCCATTGCCAGAAAGAGGAGAATAAAACAGCAGGCAGAGGATTGTTGCAGAGGATGCATGATGACTGCTGGGGGCCAGTGAAGGTTTTGCTTGGAAGACTTTGCAGCAGAAGCTGACAGGTGCTGGAGAAGTAAATGTTGCTGGCAGCTTCTTCCTATGTTTTTTTTTGTAACGCAGGTGAAAGTGATGTGAAAATCATGATATCTGTTGCTTTAAACATCTTCTGAAACAAAACCAAGAGCTTATTTGCTCTGGGTCTTCACTGCCTATTGCTAGCTTTTGCTTCAGTTGGATAGATAAAAGGAAGTATGGCCAGAGCTCCTTGTGTGAAACTGGTGAGTTGGAGAAGCAGCCACACAGTGTGTGTCTGATGGTGAGGGCAGGTACGCTCCAGAGGTGACAAATTTAAGCATTTTAATCCAATTTATCCTGAAACCATCTGCTAAACTAAGGCTGGCAAGGTCGCATCTGTTCACATTGTCTCCATCTATGCCTGACCTAGAGGTGACCCTCAAGTTTATAGGCGAAATGAGAGTGAGGAGGAGTTGGGGAGGGGAGAAGTTCTATGATTGAAAACAACCAACACATAGTAATGGGAAAGGTAAATGCTGTGTGTTTCCTCAGCTGTGTCAAATCATTAAAGATCTGTAATAGCAACTTATCAACTGTCAGTTCAGAATTGTAGTAAATAGTATTGAAATCTCCGTGGGACATTCAGGGAAAACAAACAAGCAAGAGCAACCCCTCCTCTTCTTTAAACCTTTCTAGACACAAGGAGGGAGAGATGCAGCTAAATTCTTACATTCATGGCCCAGCAAACAAAGTCACCAGCATGGAATCACAACTACACCCTGGGAACGCTCTTTATTTGAAGCAAGCTCCTCTCACATAGGCTATTCAGTGTTGAATCTGGGTCTTGCACTGTCCTACACACCTCAGTAATAGCCTTGTTTCCCACCTTGAGTCTTTAGGCATGGGGATGTCTAAATTCAACCTCCATTAGAAAAAGCCTCTCTCCTCTAGGCGAATGCACAAAAAAAGTTGGCATGAAAACTGGCATGCAAATATCTGTGTTTAAAATGCGACTTTCACAAATTTACCTTTCTGCTGGGGGGTATCCGTTGCCTTTTTGCACTCCTCCTGCTGGAAATAGTGGCATATTTTAAACCACAGCATTATGGGCTGCTAGTCCTGTTACATGGGCAAGAGCCTTCAGGAAATCAGAAGGAACGGCCAGATTATTTAAAAGCAAAATACAGCTCTGGGCTAACTACAGGAAGGAGACATTAATATGAATAAGCTGCAAACCAATGGGTGGGATTGCCTAAGCAAGCAAGTTCTAACTTTGAAGGCATTGTCAAAACAAGTGAATATGAGCCTTAGTTACACTGGCTCTGTTGAATCCATTTTCCATGAATTCTACCCTCAGTAATAAAGCTGGGATTCTTAGGGTTGTAAATAGCTGGCCCCTTCACATCTTCTTTCCCCAAATGGAAGACCAAGGGCATGGTGGGAGCAACATTGATTTGTGTGGGTGTTCAACCTTTTGGCTTCCCTGGGCTGCACTGAGTGAAGAGGAATTGTCTTGGGGCACATATAAAATAAGTAATAATATAGTTAATGTATATAAGCAATGTAATTTCTTGAATATTCCTTACAAAAGCAAAGATCTAGCAGGTTGGTTATGTATGGATTTGAGTGTCTCGTTAATATACCAGCAATCCCTGCTTGGTGTCTTGATTAAAAATGCTTGGAATGCAGGCTTAGCAAAATACTCTGATCAGTCCTCCATCGCTGTAGATTGTATTTCCGCAATCTTCACAACTCTGAACATTCATGAACTGAGGAAGGCAGATGTGAGGGAACTCTTTAGTAACTCCCTCACCCCGATAGCCCTGGGATGCCTGCATGAACATTTCTTCTGTCCTCTATCAGGGACGGAAGTGGTGGCTGGAGGAAGGAGAAACATCTCATCGAGTCACTTCTTCTGCTTATAAGAGCCTCTTCAAGTTAAAACCAAGCTTTCATTTGTTCGTGAATACTGATGCAGGTGCAAATCCAGAAACTCCAACGTAACTACACAGAATGGCAGACAGTCTGCCAAATTTAGGCTTTCAGTTCAACTCTAGGCATGCTACAGCAATTTGCTGTGCCCTTTCTCATCCCATTACCTCCCCTGGCATGAGCAGGATGCCTGTGCATGTGTCTTCCACGTGTGAGGCTGTTCTGTATAATGCTAAAACAAATAGGAGCAAGCAGAGATGACATGTACCAACACCACATTAAAATGATTTAAGCCATTATGCATGATGCATAAGCAGGCATGTTGTCCTCATTTAAAATTTCCGCTTACCTATTACAAGAACTCCTGTAGAACATGAGTTCCTTGGGTTGTGTTTTGTCAATTTGATCAGTGCGTTCAGAGAAACTGCAGTTTTAAGTCTCTCTGAATATTTTGCTGCTCATTTCAGTGCCTAAGTTTGGTCTAACCAAGGTGCTTCCTCAGTGCCTGCGTGTATTTGTATGGATTTGACAAGTTGACTTAGAAGCCCTAGCTGTTTCAGACTTACCAGGTCAAGAAGCAGTCCTGAAAGACCAGATTTCTCTTAAGCATATATAGCTTGGTTGCTGTACTTTGCTCAGTAGCTATTGCTGTTTAGTTTTGCTCAAGGCTGAAAGCAGGCTGAGTGATGCAGGGTTGTTGCCCTGGGCAGAAATTAGGTGATGCTCAGTGCCTGCTTGTTACCGGTGGGGTTGTGGTCACAGCAGGGTCTTGTGTAGTGATCATCCAGCCTCAAAGCTGGAGAAGACAAGCTTTGACCATGAGTGACTTTGATGTTGCTTCTACAGTACATAGTTGAAAGCAGTCATGCTTGGTTGTGTGTAAAAGGTGGAGTTTGTGACCTTGTTTTTCTGTAGGTGAAGATCTCAGAGGAGAGCATCACCATTTACCGAGCAGAGAGGATCTGTATTTTTTCATCATTACTTCAGCATTATTGCAGCTCTAGCCAGAATTTTGCCATCTACTCAAACTCATTCTCCTCTATTTCCTGCCAATATAAGGAACGGGTGAATTATAAGTAAAGCATTAAATTGCCTTAGGAGGTGGGCTCTTATTCCAGTGTATTCTACGCGCTTGCACTGTGACCTCTGTCGAATCACTGAGTTTCTCCAGCTTCTCTATTTAGGCTGCGAAGTTCATTCAAGTTACCGTGTCTGTTTAATGTGAACATGTCTAGGTCTTGAAACTATGGGGAACTCATCTCAAAGAGGGCCTTCAGGCACTACTGTTACATGCATCAATAATAGATATGTATTTTTACAAGCAGTCTGGCCATTAAAGGTTTATTACATGCCAACAACGTATCAATGACTATAACTAACTGTTTATAAGGCAGTGAAAAGCCCCAGGATATTTCGGATTTGGCTTTGAGCCCTTGTTTGCTTTCTATGGGGGAAAAAGAAACAGAAGGCAGGGAAGAAATTCAGCCTGCAAATGTCTTCTGAGCGGCCTAGGCAAGATGAACCAGGCACTTTTGCCTTATCCATTGGAAGATGGTGGTGTTGCAGGAGAGCGACTGCTACCTCTATGTTAGTAGTTGTTTTTGGTGTATAGCAGTGTTATTAATTCGTTGTTGCATTCATGAGGGCTTAACAGCACAGCAGTGCCAGTGTAGGATGCTATAAAAGATCTCCAGGGCCCTTTGAAAGGAGAGGGGTCGGCAGCAGTGTTAGTGTTGTTAGGAAGGATAAAACAATTGTTCTTCCTTGGGTGTCCCAAGAGGACTCCAGCAGGGACACAGCCAGCCAGTAACAAATTTTAAAAAGGATTCTTTAAACACTCCATATATTCATAAGTCCACGCACACGAACGCAGTTAAGAAGTCTCAAGTGATCAATGGGACATGTGTACAGATGGTGACAGTTAAATGTACAGGAGAGCTGTGGAAAGAGATGAAATGAATATTATCAGTGTGATTCCAGTGGTGATAATGAGAAATGAAACAAACAAAAAAAATGATTACAAAGAGAGTGATGTGAAATCGTTTGGGGAGGGGAGTGATTACAATGAGAAGAGCGCTAAATTAGAGAACTAATTATCAAATAGGTTTCACGCCATCCAAAAAGCAACCTGGAAACCATTAGCAGCACACCCTGTGGTTTTGCTTAAGAAAAGGGAATTAATGGCACTAGCTCTAGAAGAGCAACAGACGTAATGAATCTCCAGTCCTTAAACAGTAATGATCTTCGTGACAGATATTTCAGAGCACCACATTATCAGCAGTCCTATGATTGTCTTTTGCTTCATTTATAACATTGCCTTGGAAAAAAAGAACAGAGACCTCTGCAATGCTTTCCCCTGTCTGTGGCTGAATGAGGAAACGCGTTGTGGGTAGTTATGATGGGTTAAGACCTCCTGTGACTGGAATGAGGTAATGCTGATTAAGAGTCATTCCAGTCTATGGAGCACAGACCAGCCTTTTCCTGACGTGGACTGGGGACTAACGTTATGTTCACGTGTCGGAATATCTCATCGACTGCAAGGTTCTTCTCATGCTGTAGTAAGAGATGTTATAACAACCTGGTTTTAGCTGGTTCATTGCTCACAAGGCACTGGGTGACCTGCACGGCAAGTGGGAGCTGTGTGAGGAGGCTGTACCCGGTCAGGCCTGGTGGGAGAGAAGAGCTATGGGATGCAGCGAGCCCTCGGAGCTGTCAGTCTCCCGCCTTCACCAGAAGTAAATTCACTCGAAAGAAAACATTGCTAAAGATACCACATGTGGGTGCCAGTCATGATAAACAGGGAATCTGACTTCATCTGCTTTGAATTACATTTGCTTATGATTACCTGAAGAGACCCCGTTTATGCAGGCTTCCTCAGTCTGTTATTGGCAGATGTCTGAATGCACAAGTTTTCTTTCTAGTTTAATCTATTAGAATTCAACAAATTTTTCCGAGATCATACTAGTTACTGCTCTTGTTATTCCTGCTTTCAGAATCTCTCTCTCTTCCTTTTTAATATAATCTTCCTCCCTTTGGTACTTCAGGGTGAGTTTTCAGCCCAACCCTTTAAACCCAGGCTGACTTGTGTGGTTGGAAACGGACCCACGGGAGCAAAACGGGGTCAGTGAGCAACTTAATGTACAGTGCACCTTCCTGCCACGTCTTGGGCTTGGAGGTTGAGCTGGATGATCTTCGGGGTCTTTCTGACCCTTAATGATTTTATGACTTAGAGGAGGAATGTTTTGGTTGACAATAGCTGTAACAGTCTAAGGATCTAGATCGAGCGCTTATTGGACAAACTGGTACGGCTGAAGAGCGGAGACACAAGTGTCAGGTTTGAGAGCCGAGTATGATTTGAGAAATCACCAGAGTTATGTTAGAGAGATGAGTAATACCGTCTCTGTGGGAAAATCAGTTGGCAGAGCAGAGTGTTAGCGGAGGAAGGGAAAGGTGAAGAGGTAATTATCTCCTAGGAGAGCGGTGCACAGAGGCATGCTCGGCGCAGGCAGGGAAAGGAGCAGAATATCATGCTCTGTTTAAAAAAAAAAAAAAAAAAAAACAACGTGACAACGGGTATTTGGGGTTCTGGAGGAGGTAAAGAGCTGTTGTCTCCAAGGAAAACGCAACAAAAAAGAAATACGTGCTAAATAATAATAATAAAAAGCAAACAGGGTTTTTACCTAACGCTTTACCTCTTCTTCCAGGAACAAGATTGAATTTCTAAAAAGGCACCAAAATGGGAACAAGATCGAGTTAAAAGACTCTAAAATGCTGTGTAAGGAATGGCTGCACTGATGAAGGAAAGCCAAGCCTCTTGTGGCTGTTGTGTGCTGGGTTACTCTGCACCTTGCGTGGAAATTCCTTGAGCAATTGTAAGCCGTCGTGCAGGGATATCTTGTCTTGGTTTAAAAAAGCCATTCTTCTTGATTCCAAAATTAAATTGGTAAGAGTAAGGACAGAAAGCTGTTTTTGTACACCCACGGACTGCCCTCGGCTCAGCAGTACATAATGACATTTTAAGCACTTGAAAGTCTATTATCCTATGCAGAAGAACAGCTCTGTGCCTCAAATCTCAGCCTAGGTCTTGAGAGCCGAACTTAAGCCTCTCTCTTCCCAGGCTTCCTGTTGGCTTTCGGATGGGGTTCATTCTTCTCTCGTTTTACTGTCGGATCTAAGCTCAGAGGTGGGTGGGATGGATCTCTCTCTGGAGAGCCTGATCTATGCCTGTTGACAACAGAAGGAGCTTCAAGGGGGGGGAAAAAAATCAGGCTGGATTTTTAACTTTTATTTGGCTAGATAGATGAGAGCAATCCCAGCCTTCATCAGTTGTCTAAATTTATCTTCTTTTTTTGTTCCTTGGGAATGGAAGTGCGACACAACTTCCTTATGGTAAAGAAATGAACGCATTGAAGTTTGCAGTGTAGGAAGATGCTGTCCTAAGCTGTGCACCATATGTAACTTGGGGAAGATGGATTTGTGATGGTGCGTTTCAGTTTCACGATGATTTCTCTTTTCGATACGACACCTTAAATCCTTCTTGCTGCGGTTTCTGCTAGGCGGAAGCACAACATCTTCCATAGAAAATGAGTTAAAAATCATCCCCCTTTCCCCCTTCTCTCTTAATTGTTATGTTCACACTTTAGTTGAAGTGTCTGAGTGGAGGGTTTAATTTAGATTTAATAGGATAATTA
The DNA here is from genome assembly GCF_002078875.1 of Numida meleagris. NCBI lineage: Eukaryota > Metazoa > Chordata > Aves > Galliformes > Numididae > Numida > Numida meleagris. The sequence continues at coordinate 13,217,759 of NC_034417.1, read as the reverse complement.
TTGCATGACAAATTAATGCCAAACAATTATTAAGTGCATCTCTACTGAGGCTTTTGGAGTTCCTAATAGGATAGCTATCAGCTACCTGGTGGTTCGACTTCAAGAAGCCTGCTCCTAATAATCGCAGTATTTACTTAATGTGCAATTTAAATACTGATTTAGGTACTGTATTGTCGGAAAATTAGTCAATTCCCATGATACCTGAACGCCAGCAATACCAAATTTTTAACATGGAGCTCTTGGGTGGCCCTGCAGGAAGGAGATGCTGGTATTGCTGGTGTTATTGCTGCCTGCGCTACAGCTTGGGAAACAATGATGAAAACTGCAGGCCTTCACTTCTGCATGCCAGATCATCTGCAGTCAGTGCATGCCAGGTCGTCTGCAGTCATCAGCGTTACCCCAGGGTAAAATTGATTGCACAGACTGAGGAATTGCATCCTGGTCTGTTAATATGGGATTAGTTTGCCTAGGCATGCAATTAATTTGGGGGGAGATGCTAGGTTTTTTGGTGGTTTGTTTTGTTTTAAAAGCAAAATACTTGGAGCTGTGCAGAATTAATGCTGAGGGTCAACTTCAGTCGGTCCCATTATTCAGACTACCTCCTGTAAGCCTTCCAACAGGGGCAGAATGGGCTGGGATGTCCTGGGATCCCAGCGTCCTCTGGCAGCCCGTGTTGTCCAATTGCTGTAACCAGTAGCAGTGCCCCCTCCCTTCTGACATACCTAATGGTTATGGCAGGTTAGGCAGTGTTTACTGATAGTAACATCCTATGAAAGCACAGCCAGAAGAGATGGGGCTGGTGGAGGCTGCAGAAATAGCTAATATCCATGGCTGGTCGCAGTGAAAATTCATTCATGGACGTGATTTAGTGGGCAATATTGGTGGTAGGTGGACAGTTGGACTAGGTGGTCTTAGAGGTCTGTTCCAACCTTGATGATTCTATGACTCCCTGCTTAATCTAAATTGTGCTGTAACTTCTGACCTTCAAATCATATGGCAGAGTTCTTGAGTGCGTGGCTTTGGTTGGTTTGGTTTTTTGTTGTTGTTTTGTTTTGTCATTTTCCCAGAGGTTTGGGACAGGGATGACTGACAGCAGGATAGTTTTCTTTACAGGCTTTATGTTAATTTTGTGGCTGGAAAGCTTAGCTGGTTATCAACAGCCTGGATAGCAGAGCTGGCTGCCAGCCTGTCATTACATTTCGATTAGTGTTTTTAAAGACAGCTCCAAAAAAAGTGCCCAGAGCTGCTATTTATTTATTTACAATGGGCTTACATTTGTAAAGGAAGAAATAAAACGCCTTCCCGTGAGCTGGGAAACCGAGCTTATTGCGAGGCACCCAGGGTGGGTGCAAGTGCAAGACGTTTGGACCAAAACCACCTCTCCCCCCAACAAAGTCGTATGAAAATATCTCTCTGTATATCTTTGTATGTAAGAGATTTGCAGAAGCAAAGCTGTGACGACTTGCCCCTTTCCCTGCCTGCTGCTACTAGCTGTTACCATAGCTTCCTTTACAAATGGCAAAGCAGCATTTCCTCTCTCTCTGTCCCAACTTGGAAGGCAGCCAGGCTCAGTTATGGCATTGCTGCTGATCGAATATTTGGAATAAATACCCTTATAGAAGCTTCAGCTCTAGCTTTTGGGGTGGGGGAGCGTTTGCCCTCTTAAGGGCTGCTTGGAGTGCCCATAGGGTTTGAACTAGATTTGAACTCAGTCCTTTCTAGATTTACTCTGTCCCTATGAAGATTCTTTTCAGATCTCATTATTTATGAGAGAAGATTGCTCTTCTCCTCCTTCCTCCCCACCCCCTCCCAGGCTTCAAATCTCATTGCTGTGCCATCTAGTTTAATTTAACCCACAGCAATTAATGTCCTTGACTGGCAGTGTTTAAACAGCAAACAATTTCATCCTGTAAATGGTAGTTTGCTGCCTGGAATACGAACAGATCTTTAACAATTACATCAGACTATATTTCCCCCATGGCTGCTGTAAATAAAACTCATGCTGTATTTTGATGCTACAGGTAGCAAACACTACCCATGATGTCAACATCTTTCACGTTGTTTAAGGAGTTGCAAGAATTGGGTTCTTCAGTGACCAATGCTTGTCTCTGTGTTCCTGTTTTTGCTTCTTCAGCACAGTGCAGCATGATAGTTTATCTCCTTGTTGCCAAGAAGATGATAGTTGCAACAAGGAAGAAGTGAATAGATTTCTCCCTGTTTTCTCCTATTTCAGGCATCCCCAGCACGTTAAAATTATAGAGGGGCTGCTATTTTGCTTGCTGCTTTGGTCTGAGAGGATGAGGAAAGAGGCCAATGTTTTGGTCTTTGGTTTCTCAGCAGAGGTCCCCAGCCCAGGGACTGAATGTTGCTGCTGTTTTGGGTTTTTGTTTTTGGCACCTGAAGCTGTGCTGTGCTTACTTAGATCACAGCAGTGACCATCAGATGTAATCAGCCACAGGCTGGTTGAAATGGATGTTTCCATTTCTCCTATTGTGCCCATAACTCCCAAGCCTCTTCCCTCTAGAAACCTCAGGAATTAATCTTTGGAAGCTCATAGCACTTTGTTTTCCCATGCTCATCTTCCAGCTAAAGAGAAGACGATGAAAAGGCTGACTCAGAAGAAGGAGGCCCCAGCTGCTTCTCCACCCTTACAGAAGGGGAGATTCTAGGGAAAAAATGTGAAGAGAACCAGAAGTGTTTCCTGATGTGTCTCAAAGCACAAGTCCTGAGATGGTAAATGCAGTTGAGGAATATTAATTTTCAGCCCTGAGTGAATCTATTTAGTATGGGGCTGTGCTTTCCTCTGAGAGCCCTTGAGAAATGCTGATGCCTACAAAAACTTGATTTCAGGGAAAAGTCAAGGCTATCAGAGCAAGGCTGCCTGAAGTTCATGGGCAGTATATGAAAGGACACGAAGTCTCCATTATCCAGATTAACAGTGAACATTTTCTGACATCGGATTAAAAAATATAGGCTCATTTATTATTTATCTTCCTTGTCTGGTATTTCACCTGCTGCCACATCTGATAAGAACACTGTAACTTCCCGGGGGGCTTTTAGCGTAGATGCAGATGATACCCAGGTTGCTGTAGGTAGATGGAAGGCAGATTAATAACCTTTCATAATCTGTCTTTCAGGATGGGGGAACTCTGGCTGAAATCTCCAGGTAGTCTCCTCAACAGAAAAAGGGGCATTTTCTGTTCTTTGTGCCTTTGGTACACCATAAAATCTTTCACATATTTTTGAACTAACTGATCATCCGAAATCAGAAAGTTTTCTTCTTTTCAAGAAATGCATAAATGAGGGTTGTGTTCTGAAGTTGCATTGTGTTTATAGGATGTTCAAAACACAAAGCTGTGTAGAATTGAAGGAGAATACCGATATCTTATCAATAGAAGGTTGCTTTTAAGAAATATTTGGGATACTCTTTCTGTGACTTATAGCCGAACATTTTTCTTACTCCTTTATTTGCTCCTTTTGTATGAACCTCTTTACAGGAATCCACATTCACCCACACATACCTATAAAAATGACTGGAAGGCTATTTCCCAGTAAGCCATTAAGTCGCAGGGTCTTGCGTACTGCCAGTTATTTATTGACAAATTGTCATGGTGAAATTGCTAAGATTTTCCTAGTCTGTGCAGACCAAACTTGTTGCATTGCAGTCTTAGGAATTGTTTAAAATTTGTGGATTTGAAGCTTTCAGGCATTTGCAGGGAGGGTTGCGTGGCATTAGATGAGAAATGTGCTGGTGATAAATAGTCTAATGCAAATTTCAGTCTGGAGAAGAGGAGGCTCAGGGGAGACCTCATCGCTCTCTATAACTACCTGAAGGGAGGTTGTAGTGAGCTGGGGGTCGGCCTCTTCTGTCTTGTAACTCGTGACAGGACGAGGGGGAATGGCTTCAAGTTGCGCCAGGGGAGATTTAGGCTGGACATTAGGAAATACTACTTTTCTGAAAGAGTGGTCAGGTGCNCAAGTTGCGCCAGGGGAGATTTAGGCTGGACATTAGGAAATACTACTTTTCTGAAAGAGTGGTCAGGTGCTGGAACGGGCTGCCCAGGGAGGTGGTGGAGTCACCGTCCCTGGAGGTGTTCAAGAAACGTTTAGATATAGCGTTGGGAGACATGGTTTAGTGGGGTTGGTGGTGGTAGGTGGATGGTTGGACTAGGTGATCTTGTAGGTCTTTTCCAACCTAGCTAATTCTATGATTCTAAATACTATGTGGGCCAAGGCTGGCAATCGTGTAAAGCGATGATTCTTTACTTGATTGACTGCTCACAAAGAGGGAAGACTACATGGTAGAACTCCCTAGTACACACATCCCTGTGGCAATAGGGATGGGGCTTTAGCAAACTAACCTTCACTGCTCAGCCTCATTTTTATGTGGTATGCATAATTAACGCTGCAGAAACTGCTGGGGCTGAGCACTTTGACCGTGCCGCTTTGCTGTCCTGTGGCTCTTGCCATGCTCGTTCCTTGGCTCTTCATAGAACAGCCTGGCTCTGCCGAAATGCCCTGCACCTCCGTGGCCATGTCACAGCAGGAAGCTGTTGTTCTGGCAGTCCTGAAAGCTGCTGAACTTTGAAACCTGCCAGAACCTACCTGGTCAGGGTGCCAGAAGCTCAACAGCTTAATGCCTCTCCACATCGCTGAGCACCATCAGTCCTGTCTGAATGATGACCTGGTCATTGTACAGGGAAAGAAAGCACAGTGAGACACAGTCCAGTTGTAATCCCTTAACTGCAGCTCAAATGAGCTTTCCTTGCACTGTCTAGCAGTGCCAGAATACAGCAGGCAGGCAAAAAGCAGGGAAAATTATCAATCTCTGTGTACTGCAGAAGAGTACATGTTGTAATTTAGATCTCCCCATGGGAGAGCTCAGCTTACTCAGCGTGAATCTTACTTGCCCTTTTTGGAAAGGGGACAGGCCAGTCTTGGTGCGCTTCTCTTCTGCTATAATTCTTTCCCGGTGTAACCCTCAGGTTTATAGGCTTCAGTGATGTGCGTGAAGGGTGCAGGGGTACACCTGATGCTCATGCTGTCTTGCAGCATGCTATTATATGGAAAAAGAACACGTAGTTACAGGGCTGTCAGGGAGAACCTGCCGCAATGTTGGCTTGTCATCACCTGAGACTTGGGTGTAATCACCAAGGGATGACTTAAGTGGTGACCTCCCCGGCACTGCTGATGTTGGCAGGCTTTTACAGCCTGCTTGGAGTGAGTCAAAGTAAAGCCCTTCTAAGGGAAGTGGAGCAGGACATGCTTTTTATACCTGAGATCATCACATCCTATATTTTTCCTTGCGAGCGTGAACACTTCTACCCTCCAGAAAGTACTTCCTTTTTCCCAAATGCCCTTAGCTCACGTGAGAGTTGGCAAATGGGTTAAGGATCCTAAATTTCTCTGACAGTTAAAACCCAAGAATTTGAATAATTGATGCGGATCCACCCCGAGTCAGAAAGCGACCATCAGGCAGTGGGCAGCAGCCGCCGAGTTCCTTGAAATACTGCCTCAGCTGTGGGTTTCGTTCCACAAACTTGGGTGGAGGAGACGAGCAAGCAAACCTGAGATCTCCCTTAATCAAAGCTGACATGAGCTGAAATAATCATGAGTTACAGCACCTGTGTTAGATGCATTAGTCCTGTGTGTGCCCAAGGTGTTCTGCACTCGCAGCAACTCCTGCTAGAGCACTTCAGTCCATGTTCCTGGACCAGAAGAATCAAAACCTCCGTTGTACCTTGCAAATAACTCCCCTGTGTGATCTTAAATATTCATCTGCTTCAGGTTATTAATCATCTGGAAGGCACGAAATCTACTTAGGCCGCGTGGTAGAAGCAAGACAGTCTTTTGTTATCTGTGACAGAGGTGGGGTAACACATCTTGGAGAGGTGGCTGTGGGCCTAAGGCGATCATCTCGCACTGTATCTCCTTTGCACCTTTCTGCCTGCAGCAAGAGCACTTCTGAAGGTGCTGTGTGTGCCTGGAACTGAATAACTAGGGATAGAAACAGTCCCCTTCCTGCTAAATCTGGCCCTATTTCAGATTTTGCTTCTAGGGTACAGGGGAAAAAAACATGAGGCCTGCCGCAAGGTGAGCCTCGCACCCCTGTCGGGGGCTGCTTCCTCCTTCCCACTGCTGCAGTGGTTTACAAGCCCCAGTCATGTCAGACACGGGGTGCGCTCACATCATGTTCTATGTGCAGCATCCCTGGAACTCCTAAAGATTAAAAATGTAGCAAACCATAAATATTTGAAATCCCCTGGAGCTGGCATATGTACTGTCTTTAAGCAGACCTTTTTGATCAGGTTTCTGGTTGTTTTTTTTTTTTCTTTTCCTGTAACAGCAACATGCCTCTCACAAGGTTCTTTTTTCTTTATTTCCCGCTCTTTCCCCTTTCTGGCAGCAGAAAGTTTCACATTGCTCAAAAAGGGCAGTGATGCACTGGCACGGGCTGCCCAGGGAGGTGCTGGAGTCACTGTCCCTGGAGGCGTTCAAGAAAAGTGGAAGTATGACATTGAGGGATGTGGTCAGTGGGCATGGTGGGGGTGAGCTGGGGTTGGACTGGGTGACCTTAGTGGTCTTTTGCAACCCTAATGATTCTATGATCTGTATTGCAGTTTAAGGACTGGGTACTGCCGTGCTGATTTGCTCTGAGCTGGAGTGGGACTCCAGGTCTGGCACGCAATCTCACTCGTATGCTTTTGGGTTCTGCTGAAGGATGTGGGAATCTCTTCCCCTGAACAGCATTTAGAGCAAGGGATTTTGGTGGAGTTTGTGGCAGGAAAGATGATGCTTGAATCTGCTATTCACTGGATGTTGTAGAGATGAGCAGTTCGTGTTGTGGTGTTACTCAAAGCACTGCTTGAGCTTAAGTTGTCCTTGAACAGCCTGAGAAGACCACCAGTTTACAGTGGACAGACATTTACTTGAATTTTGTCTGACTAATACTGGGAATGTGATCAAGTTTTCCCTTCTGTTTTTTTCCTAATAAGCCCTCCTATCTGTTGAATAGAAGAGCCAGGAACAGCGCTGAAAGAAATTCCCACTTGCATTTAAATGAATGTTGCTTGGGGGAAGGAAGAATGTATTCCTTCCCTTGACTTTTAACGAGAGTGAAGAAGCAAATGGGAGTTTTGCAGTGAAGTCATGCAATATTTATCAGCCCAGGATTCCTTTAGTCACCCTATGTAACTACATCCAATGTAACCCCGGGGTGTCCCAGCACAGTGGTTCTCCCTCAGAGACTGAACTCTGCACACTTTGCTCTGTGAGAGGCTGGAAATCTGCAGCTGTAGTAATCCTCGTTAGCAAACTCATTAGCCTCTGATATGGATCACCCTGTAGGGGGAGACAGTGATTCTCCCTGGTAAAATATTTTATGTGATCAAAGACAGGGAGGAACTCACCCTTTTTTCCTTACACTTAAGCTGAAATGCAATTATCTCCTTCCGGAGGCCAGGGAATAGATAGATAACAGCAAGCGCTGCCTTTCCCCTGCTGAACTTCTTTTTCCAAGTGGTTTTTTCAGGAGGATTTCCCCACCCGCCTCAGCTTCAGTGATGCTGCAGACAGAGCTCTTCAGGGCACGGTTCTGGGAGTCTCATAGTTTGCTGATTTCTCAGTCTATTTCTATTTTTAGCATGGTTTTCTAAGAAGCTAAGAATCTGTAGTCGTGTGTGCTCTCATCTTCTGTCTGTCAGTCCCTCAGTATTCTTCTAGTGGTTTCTGAATTTGTTGACCAATTTCAGCCATTCTAGCTGGAAGAAATAATGCTCCTTGGGAACATCCAGTGTTTTGGTGATTATCTGCCCTGTGCTGGTCCAGAAGGTCAGCATATGCTGGCTCAGCAGTGGCATGGGTATTTTCTTGCCATATACAAATGACATAGAAAATAAATGGAGATTTCAGGACTGACATAGGGTTATGTATGATGAGCAGCCGTGAGCGAGAACTGGGCTGCTTAATGCCAGCAGAGAGAGAGGATGCTGACCCAGTGGAAAACAGGTTTCAGTTGTTTCCAACAATAGAACAGCTTGGGTTGGAAGGGAGCTTTGGAAATCATCTAATTGCAACCTCCTCTGCTGTGGGCAGGGTTTCTGAGCTCAATTGTACTGCTGATGGTGGTTGAAAGAAGTCCTGCCGTTAAAAGATTTCCTAGGGACAATGTTTGTTATCACTCTAGGTACCAAAGACACCAGTCACCCCCCTTGAACTCTCCCTTGGAAGAACCTAGCCTGGAGAGAAACCTCTGTTTTCCATCACCAGCTCATCTCCCTCAGATCTAAATTGTATCTCCTATAATGACCAGATTTTCCTTACTGATTCCTATTGAGAAGATCTGCAGGCAACTCTTGTTTAGTTATGTACAGCCCTGCGCTGTACTTGCACTGCTGACAGAGACGGCTCTCATCTGCAGACCGGCGAATTGTGTTGATTCACTCACCGATGAGAAATGAACTCCCTTTCTTTTCTCTCCTTAGAAACCTAAAGATGTACCTTCAACTATATCCTCTGTTCAGCTTGCACTTTTTTTTAACCTTTTAATAGCTTTCTAATCAAGATCCAATTTCGGTTCAGGGCTTCTTTGAAGTTGCAAACCCCTTTGAGCGTGTTGAGAAGTTGTGGTGCTTCAAGGGGACAAGTGTTGCTGTTTCTGTGGCCTTTTGAAGGACTGCTAATAAGAGAGCTATCTGAATCTGTCACACACAGAGAGTTAATTGAAAACCTGACTGTCTGCTGTTGGCCTCTGTGGCAGGCTGAATAGTGTGTCCTTCAGCCTCCATCCTGAGCTGCTTCTTACCCCATAAGTTTGGATTTCCAAGCTAGTAACTGGAGGGAAGACAACATTTTTCACGTTTTTGGGCAACAAATGCAATATTCACTTTGCATAGTTTTATTGTGTGTTTGGGAAATGTCTCTCTCCTACATTCGCTGTGCAACAAAGCTGGCCGGTGCTGTCGGTGCCTCACTGTACTGTGCACCGGTGATAGTCACTGGGAGCAGTATTGCCAGATGCACTGGCAGAAGCCCAGCCACTCTGTGAGAGTGGCCAAACGCTCCGCCTTGCACGCTGCATTGCAGTGTGTTGATGTTGTTGAGTAACCGCAAGATGTTCCACTGTAATGGCACAGGCAGCCGTTGTGTCCCAGGTGACCAGGAGCTGCTTAAGTCAGGGCATTGAAATTCTATATCGTGGTTCATACCAATGAGCTCTATTGATCCCGTCTTCGCTGAGGACCTGATCCCGCAAAGCATCAAAGCTCGTGCATTGCTCAGAGGCACCAAGTGTGTTTTTCTCTTCGCGCTGCTCCAATTCGAAATGAAAAGTGCGTTCAGAAATCTTGGTTATTCTGTAGAATGGAAATTGCCTTCCCCTTGGAGCACCAATTGTAGCAGCATCGCATCGGTGTGATACAACATCAGCGTATCCCAAGGGAGGAGACTTAAGCTGGGCAGACTGGATCTGCAGGGAACAATTGAAAGTGCCTTCACAATACATTGCAACAATTCCGTAAAAGAGAGGTGGGAGCCGGGAAGAAGCCAGCTTCCTGCTGGTTGGCGATGGTGTTCAGCTACGGGTGATCATTTCTGATCTGCACGGACATGCTGACTGTGCTGGAGGCAATTCTGTGACTACCCTGCTTCAGCTACATCCTTAGTTGTATGCGGTAAATGTGAGGTTTTTGGGTTGGTTTTCTTGCCAGGTGCTGAGAGTGATAGAGTTGAAGATGGGGTTGGCAGTGCCCTCAACCTGTTCCCCACCTCCACGCACAGCAGTGTGGGTCGCCAGAACCCCGTGTTAATTCATTCTCATTTACAGCCCTGCGGGGTGTAGCTGTAGATCACTTTAGAACACATGACAAGCCAGGAACCTTTCCTGCAAGTGTGAGAAAGCACTCAATTTACAGCCGTGTGGGATCTTTAAAAAAGCCGCACGCTGCTTTTGAACGTTACTTCAGCGGACATTTTAATTAGGCTAAATCTGTCTGGGAACCTTGTGCTGTGACACTCCTGTCACTACGGGTTAGGGTCTCTGCCATTATCCGCAGCTAGGAAGGGAAAGAGCACACTGTTAAGAAAATCTCTTCGGTTTAGAAGCAGAGTGTTTGACAACACCTGAGAGGTGAGGGGGTGGGCAGAGACATTGAACTTGGCTGTGTGTCTGGGGCTATGCTGGGCAAGCAGCTTTGTGCTGGCTGGAACTGAAGAAGGGGCCGTGCCTTGCTGAACTCTCATCTGAAGCGTCATGGGGCTCGATGACATCCGTCATCATGTGCATTTTGCTCTGCTTTTATCCTAGGCTGTGTTTTGAATTGCAATTACGTTTTACGGGATCCGTGTGTCGTGTTGCAGCCGCTCCATGTTTAGGCTTTCCGGCTCTAGTTCGAAGCTGTCACTTTGCCTGGCTCCTTTTCCACTCATTGTCGCACCTGCTTTGATGTATTAAGCCATCACTTGTTTTGTGCGTGCTTTTTAATCCTTTTAATTCCTTTGATTGCTGGATGTTGAAAGACAAAAGGAATAAATAACTGGAACAAAGACAGAAACGTGTGCTCGGAGCAAGTTTTCCTCCTCCTGAATTCGAGGTGGTTCTGCTTTTACTCACAGAATTATTCTGGTTCCCTTAGTTGTCTTTTTCAAATGGGAGGTACACAGAAGGTAAGATAGTCTTAAGTCAGGCAGGTTCAGCAGCTGAAGAGTTCAGGGACCTGGCTGGACTCTCGGCTGCCTTTAAGCTTCTTAATTTACTTAGTAATTAAAAAAAAAAATTTGAAAGCGCTCCCCATAAAAATCAAATGGGGATTTTTGTCTTTCTCTATCCAGGGAAAAGCTGTTTTTCCTTTGGTGAGGAAAACCAGTCAGGGCAGCTCTTGCTTTGAATACTGACTAGAGACACCATCTCAGCCAAATGTCAGACACATTTGAGAGCCAATGTTATTTTAATCAGTTACCTCTGCTTCCTCTTCCCTCTCAATCACAGCCCCAGCAGGGCCCTGCGATTCCTTGCTGCCTTACCTTCCCTAGCTGCCTTCCTCTTCACTCCTTTGCCTTCTAAATCCTTCATCGCCTCCCTCTGCAGGTCACCTCTGTCAGACCCTTGCTGCTGATCTGTTCGCATCATCCTGATTCTTTTTCCAGCTCATGCATACTGGTCCCTACGGGGCACGATCAAAGGAGAAGCCGCTAACACTCCTGGTATAAGGACCATGCAGATAGTTGGGATGTTCATGCTGGGTTCATTAGGTTCATTGTCCTCCTATGCCTTTGAGCAAGGCTGTCACTGATTTCCTTGGTCCCTTTTTAGCAGCAACCTGTTTGTCCCACAGCTGTTCCTCTGCATACCGATGGCACCAAGCGACTCCAGCTGGAGGTGACCATGCTCTATGTGCGCTCATTAATGTTTATGGAGACCTTCTGACCAGCCCAGGCTGGAAAAACATGGCATAATTGAAATGAATTTGCGATGTGCTGTACAGACTGAGGTCTCTGGGACTGAATGGGACCAGAACTCAGACAAGATAGGTGATGAACAGCCTTCTCATAGTCCCTTCTCCCTTCTGCAGAGCCTCCAGTGCCCTCAGCAGGGTGATGTATACTGCTGCAGCTCCCTGCATTTGTCTTGAAAATGGAAGGGGATTATTTTTGTAGGCTTTCAAATACATGAACGTTTCTAATTTTCTTGCCTGCTCCTGGGGCCTTAGCTTTGTTAACATTTTGGAAATGAAGCTGCGCCTTATGAAAAAGCTTTTCCCAGAAAAGCATTCAAGCAATCAACACAGTGACCAAAGTCCTGTAACTTTGGAATAATGATGTTGCCTTGTTCATTTTTCCATTTAACAACACTGCCTCCCCTGCTCACCTCTTACTCTTACTTCAGTGGGAATAGTCAAATGGGAGCTCCAAGGCTCAAATTATGTTGGATATGTTCTTTTGTTCATTTTGGAGAGAGGTAAAAAGGGCCAGCCCTTGAAATTTTTAGTCTACATCTTGTCATACCGAGGAGTGTGTTTGATACATCATGATTTAATCTGTCTGTTGCTTTACTTAGTACCCACCTGTAAAAAGGATTACATGTCGCAGCAGCAGGATAGAAGGGGGAATCCCTTCCCTCACAAAAGGGCCAATAGTTGTATCTTCTGTTCCTTTCATAAAACTTCCAAGCAGATGCCTTTAAGGAGACGCACTATGACAGATACAGCCATGCTGTAGAGCACTCTCTGGTATGATGCTGGCAGAAAGAGTCTTATTACTTCAGCTCATCAGCTTAAAGTTGCTTTGAGTCCTACCTTTTAACTGTGCTGTGCATAAATAATGACAATCATGAAATATTCTAACCTCTAGACCTTTAGAGAAATAGAACATCAGATCTTTCATTAAAGAGGCATGTTGTGTCTTGCTAGGAGAAGGAAGGAATTTATCAAGCAGGGAGGACAGACACAAGCCCTTACTGGAATGTTGTATTAAGGACAGTAAATGTGCCCGCATAAAGCAGAAGTTCCCTTCATAAAAAATCATTCATTTCCCAACAGTTGAGTCAGCAATGCTAAATACCTCCCATGAGTTGAAAAGATGACACTTTCCCTTGGGATGAGTCAGAAGGAATTTAGAAGGAATTTGCTGAAGGAATGATCTTTTTTCTTATTTCTTTGACAGAGTAATTTTTCTTTTATGTGGGAACTTCTGTTGCCTTTGGTCTAAATGTTACTTGTTTAGATGTTGTACTAAGGGATGTGGTTTAGTAGGCAATAGTAGGTGGATGGTTGGACTAGATGATCTTGGAGGTCTTTTTGAACCTTGGTGATTCTACGTGGAAGAAAGGATTGTATTTTCTGAGGTACCCAGGCAGTTTGTTTGTTGCTAGCAAGGTGACAAATGCTTTTCTGAGCACTGCGAGGCAAAATTGGTTCCATCCTTGTTGGTTCTATCTTTGTTGATTCCATCCCCAAAATTATTCTCGTCAATGGCACACGCTTCCTCTTCTCGCAGCCCTGTGATGTGACTTTGCACCTTGTGTTCACAAAGTGTAAATCTAAGTCCATGCCAGTAAGACTGCAATCCAGTTTTGCAGGTGGTCTCACAGTCCTGCTCTTGCAGGAGTATCCCCACCATCCCTCCAGACCAAGCTGGTGCAAACAGAGGGGATCAGTATTAGTTTTCTAGATATTAGTTTTCTAAATTAGTTTTCTCTGAAACTTTCTGTGTTTTGTTTCCAGCTTGAGGTAGAAACCTTCAGGGTTAGATGCACAAATCAAGTGCTTGCTAGATAAGTAGCCCTTCTCCCTGTTCTTGTAGTATGTTTGCTCTTCACGTTCCGGTGTTATTCTACAAGCCTGGAGGTATAGACTTCCCCCACCCCACATGGGTAATGTGGGGTTTCAGCCAAGGTCCTACACAGAAATGAACAGCCAGGATGTCAGGCAATGAGCTGCTCTCTATATAGCTCTACAGAATGAGTTTGACACTAGGGGTAAATATTTAATGTTTTGGGTTTGTTTAGTGGTAATTTAATAGGCAAACGACAACACCAGGGAAGTAACAGCATCTTTGATATTAGAAAGAGTTGTTGCATTCTGTTTAGTAAAGACATAAACATTTTTAATTAATAAAGTGTTCTTCAAAAATGCATTATTTACTGGATTGAATAGTAATGAGAAAACAATTTATCTCATTTAATGAACCATTTTAAAACATTCTTGACAGAGAGGGCAACAGACTGTTCCCTTTGGCATTTTTTTTCTCCTACTGTTGATACTCAATTGCATACAAAACAAAATACAATAGTATAACAAAATAATAGAAGACTATGGCTATAGAGCTCTTTTTTCCAGAATTTGGGCCATTACTTCAAATCTAGCCCTCCTCAGTATCAACTGCTGCTCCTGGTTCTTTTTATTTAGTGTAGCTGGGGAATGCTTTGGTACATTCCAGACCAAGCACTATTGCGATCTTACATTGGAGAATTAAGAGCAACTGCCATTGTTAAACTGCTGCCTCTTGGTAAGCTGAGTTTATTCAGGGAACAGAATGATCTCCAAGTACAAATCTGGCCTGATAGTCTCTGGAGAAATCCCTTCGTAAGTCTATTTAAAGGTTATCTGCAATTTGGCTGGAAAATAGAGTCAAAGCTGTTAACATGACTGTCATTGTACAACCCAAGAAAGTTCAATGAGTCTTTGAGTTGTCAAGTACAGAGATTCTGACCTGCTTAGAGCTGTGGCAAACACTCCTGAGGATTCCTGCCAGAATTTAGAAATGTATTGATCAGGATGCATCAGAGGAAAAGAATAAAAACACAATATGAAGCATCCTGAAATTGAAACGCAAAGATCAAGCACGAAAATATAATCAAAATTTATCAAAGACCTTTTATGACACAAAGGATATATTAATTAGTGTATGTTAATTCTATCAAGAGTTCCTTAACAGTGGGGAGTAAAAGGTTAGATTGTTGATGAATTTGGACTCATTATTGTATTTACATGTCTTTTTTTGGGGGGGAAAAAAAAAAAAACAAAGCACGTAGATTCAAAGAGGAACAAAGCTGAGACAGTAAAGTGGGTAAAATGTGGCAGTTCATGATGCTTGCGGAATAGTCAGCAGCCAGTCAGTCCCATCTGAGTGCTCAGGTGGGTATGAGGGATTCATGAGGACTGTTTCTCTCATCCGGACACCTACACCGCTGTTTTGTTCAGATCTACCTCATCCATTTTTCCTTCACATCTTCTGTCTGGTAGGCTTCCTCAGCCCGGTCATGCTGGGATGAGTGGGATGGGTCATCTCAAGCAAAGCTGAAGGCAAAAACTGCAGAAAATGTGAACACATCGGAGGGGAGAGCAGAGCAAACCCATATGTGCGAGGCTGGAAGATCCTTGCATGTCCACAATGACTGGCTAGAGAGTGAATGGACCTTTGAAAGAGAGATTACACAGAAGATAGGACCAAACTCAGTGCACAGTAGGAGGACAAGAGTCAGTGGGTACGGGTTGGAGCAAGGGAGCTTCTGACTGGATGTAAAGGGGAAAAAAATTGCTGGGAGTGTTTTGAAGTACTGTAACAGGCCCAGGGAGATGTGGATTTCCATCCTTAAGGCTTCTGAGATTTGGGTAGAAAAGGCTTTGAGCAGCCTGATCTAGCTTTGAAGTCAGCTCTGCAGGCAGTTGGACTAGGTGACCTCCAGAGGTCCCTTCCAGACTAAATTATTCTGTAATTCTAAGAAAATGAGTTTTATGCTTTATGAACAGGCACTTTGTGGCTCACCAAACAAATATAACAAAGGAATGAAAAAATACATATTTTTAAATTAAGAATTTATTTTGTCTTGACAGGATTTGGGTAGAAGATTTCCTTAGCAACAGCAGAGTGTATTTTTTGGCAGGGAAGGGGTGGTGCAAATGTACTGTTCCAACACAGCGTAGGTGCTTGGACCATCAGCAGGTGCGGTGTGAATAGACAGATCTCTGAACTCTAAACTTGGTGGATTTACATTAAAAAAGAAAAAAAAACAGGAAGAAAACCATCTGTACATCAAGCTCTGCTGAAGCAAAATTTGGAGTTAAGCACTGAAAGAAAATTGTCTTTGAAATGGTCACCTGAGGTTTTTCATTTGAATGTTGACAAGGACTAAGAATAACGTCATAGCAAACATTCTTGTGAAGACTGAGAAAATAGCTACAGTTGAGCACTGTAAAGCACCTGACCAGCATTTCAAATGCACCTTCTTCCCCTTCCTCCTTTGGTCAGCGGTCTCTAGGAAATGAGAAACAATCACTTTCTTGTTGGTTCCCCCAGTGGGCAGCCTTGCCTGTAAGGAATTTGTCATTTAGTGCTGTTAAATGAGAGATCGTGTTTTGGGTTTTTTCTCTGTAGCCCAAGCTGTGTTCCTGCTACTGTTGCAGCAGTGAATGCTCTTCCCTTCCTTTACCTGAGGAACACACGCAGACATACTTGGGGTGTCTGGCCATAAGTAGCAGTGTGGTGTCCTGCTGGAGCTTGCAGCATGAAACAGCCAGGGAATAATTTAGCCTCAGGAAGAGCTCCAACCTCAGCTGAGCTAGAGAAAATAATGGGAGATAGGGAGATGGCGTGATGCTAAACCCAGCCGTAATGGTGTTCTCAAGTCCTGTACTGGTTGTGACCATGTCTCCTTTGGAATAGCCTCTTTCTCTCTTGCATAGGATGGGGGAGAATCACACCAGACCTTCTCCCTCAGGAGAAATGCTGTGAGTTTGTTGCATGAGATTTGCAGTTGAGTGATGGCCTCTTTGAGCCTCTTGAGAGAATTAACCAAGCCGAAGCTGAGTGAGTTGGTCCCTAAATCTGGGGTAGTCCCTGTCTGGGACCAGGCGATAACTGCCCAGCTCTCACTGGTGGAGTGAGAGGAGATGCTGACTGATGACTGTTGTCCCTTGGCATGAGGCCCAGGAGAGGTTCTGCGTGGAGGGATAACAGCATATCAGAGACAGGTCCAGGTAGCACAAGGGCCTGAATTACACGTACATCTGTATATGTGTCACCAAGTCTGTATGGTCCTATCCTGTACAAAAAGATTGTCACTGCGGAGGTCTGTTTGCAGGCAAATACTCCAGCTCTTTACCAGCTGCTTGAGACAAATCATAAGCCCATTCTGTGTATTTTCTCTTTCTGTCACCTTACGCCTGTGAACTTCCAATAAATAAACAAATAAAAAGAAAGAATATGGCTGTTAGTCAAAAGAAGGCATCAAGGAGGTGAGAACATCTCTCTCCAGAACGACTAGTGCCTGCAAAATGAGCCTTGAGGGGAAAAAAATGAAGGGAAGCCATGGAAATGAACAACAGGAGAATGCTACAAAACGTTGTTGCTTCTCAGTAGAATTTTACCCATCAGCTTTGACATAAGTACCATATTCCGGCTGTAAAACATAATTAGAGCAGTGAATCAGAAAGGAGCTGTCCATCGAATAGCACAGTGTGTTCTCAGCCAAGGAGAAGGATGTGAAACTCATGCAAATAAGGCTGAGTTCCCCTGCTTCCTCCTAAGGAAACTGAGTGTGACACAATCAGCAAAAAAACGTCTGCAGCAAACTGCAAATTTCGCATGCTCTTTGGAGCTGGAATTTGCCTTTGAGCTCTGCATTAAGTCGAGCAAGCTGCCTCCCTCCATCAGCTCCTGCTCTCAGAGCTCCTCTGCGAAGTGGAAGTGTTCCACGGTGCTGCTCCTCAGCTCTTTTGGGGGAGAACAGCAGCGAGACTCTGCAGACTTGGAAGTGAGATAGAAGCCTGGCTGGTGTTCTAGGACACGGCAGAGCAGCTCTTCCAGCTCAGTACTATGGGTTCTTCTGGTGTTCACCAGGCTTAATTCATTCAGTAATACATCATTTTATCAGCTATGCTGGGTCATTTAAAGAGCCCTTTCAGAAAAAGCAGACTCTTCTTTTTTTGACTCGTTTGTGGTTTTGATGTTTTCTTTTTGTAGTTCTCAAGCACATCAAAGGCACACGTGGACCCCTGGAGTTCCAGGGTGCCTGCAGCCTGGGCACAGCACAAATTTAGTGGTTTTGCTTTATACTTTTGCCTGCTGTCTCTTCCTACAGCATGCCCTGAATGGTACTCTTAGATGAGGTTCCTATTTTCCTACACGTGTGAAATAAGAAAGAAGACCTATTACGAAGCAGGGCGGGGGAGCTGTGTTTGCTGGGAGCAGGTTGCTCAGTTGCTCCCTGAGGGATCCAAGCAGCTATTTCACAGTGGTTCAGAATCATCGTGACTCTGATAGTACTCTTCAGTTCTTTCAGGGTGGGGACTACAGACATGCTCCTTCTTCAGGTAACTTCTTGATTCAAAAGCACCCAGCCTTGGAACTGTAGCAACAGGATTTTGCAATTCCTTTTCCATTGCTTTTTTCTTCTGGAGTGATTTCTTCTTTGATCATAACAAGTAGGGTACCTATTTTCTGACCCACGATGCTGTGTGTTAAACGTTCCTCTGCTATTCTAGGGCATTGGAGGCTGTATCTATACTGTTAGGCTGTGACTCCATTTAGCTCTACGTTCCTGATCCTTAGCATTGCTTATGTGTTGGGACAAACTTTACTTGTCTGGACCTACCTAATTTGTTCTCCTGGCTGGGAAGTCTAGGCACTGTGAGGCACACACGATGTATGCCCAAAAACTGCTTCTCCAGCCAGTTTGCAAACAAATGGCTCAAGTAGTGCTCTTTGGCAAAGCCAAACCTACACTCATCCTAGTTTTTGGGGAGAGAGCAAGCTCGGCCATAAGTCCATGTGTGTTCATGCATTCACCTAAACAGACTGAACCTTATGATGGCCTGACTGCTTAGTTATATTGATTCTGGAGGTATAGCAGCAGTGCAGGCAACAAGCAGTCAACACCACATGGGTGGAATTTCAATGACAAATGCTTATCCTAGTTAACAGCTGAAGTGAAAGATACCATCCCAGCCCCAACCTGACCCAGAATCTCTAACAGACATCTCCTGCCCAGTGGCTAAGCTCACAGGGCTGTCTGTCCCCAAGGAATTCAGTGTCCCTTTTTTATTCCTGCAAAGGAAAAATAATTGTGTGCTAAATGTAAAATTCATCTTAGAGAAGCACAGCTGCTAGCAGTGGCCTTTTCAAATGCATTCTGCTCTCCAAAGATAGCTCATACAGAGCTACACTTGCTGGTTGTTATCTTGTGCTAACTCCATTGCAAAGACCATTTTTTCCTTTAGATACTTCCAGAATGTGTGGGCTGCACTTAACTGTGGTGTATGGCAAGCAGGCCTTGTGTATCAGCTTCATGTCATCTTGGCAGCCCAGAAAGGATCGCTGTTTGAGGTGGAATAGCCAAGACTTTTGCTGAATAGTGATAATGTTCGGGGCTGGACACTTGTGTAATATTCTTGTAGACTTCCCCTGTATCTCATCACAGCCTTTGTATTCAAGCGTTTTGCCTCAGGGATTAGATTTTCCTCTTGAAGGTAAACGTCCTCCTTGCATAACTGATAGAAAGGCACTGACATTTTGAGACATATCCAAGCATCTGAGTATAGGTGTGACATTTTAGGTGCTCAAGGGCAGCATAGGCTGGCAGATACATCCAGGACCCAGTGGAGATCTTTGACCTTTCAAAAACATTAGCTGCAGGACAGGGAGCACACACTTCATGACTCTGAAGGCATTCTGGACATGAGTTTTTGAAGCTGGATTTCTCCTTTCTAACCTCGTGAGCCTTCCCAGAAGCAGCATCAGAGGGAAGGTATTGGGCTGTCTTTGAAATGACTTCTTGACTTCATCTCCAGGAGTTTACTTCTCCTGAGAAGATAAAAGGACGACAGCAAAATGGCACTGCAAATAATAAATAACACCAGCTTCTTGTAAAGGACCTGAATCTTCAGTTGCTATTAGCATCAATATCAACAGAGGTACATAAGCACCAGGTAAAAAGCACTTTGCCAGCCACAATGCATGTCTTAGGGATACTACTGAAAGGAACAGGAGTTACTGTTGGGCTCCGCGTTCTCATGAACCCCTCCCAGAGACTCTGTCTTTACCCTGAACTGAGTTCATTGCAAAGAACACATTCCAACAAGGGAGCTTTCTCGTGCTTTGATCAGACATCTAACTTCTGTGCTCCTGGAGTTAGAGATCCCGTGTTGCCCTGTTTCTCCTATGCAGTTTTGCTCTCTTCCCCCCTCCCCCCCCCCCCCCCCATAGGACACTTTGGCTAGTAATGATGCTGGATGATTGTTGTCTTGCCCCTCCAGCCTGATTTCACCACGTCAGTCTCCTTCCCTCCCACTAGCCGCAAGTTGTTGGAGCATGCAATGGTGAGTTGTTCCTGCCACCTTTTTCTTTCCATCTGACAAAGGCAGGAAGATTGTCCTATCCAACTGGAACATGACGGAGCCTTGCTGGGTGAATGAGTTAAACAAATGGACACATTTGTAGGCTTTAGCATCAAATGTATCATTTGCAGTGTAATGGCATCCTTGCTATTAACTTAGCAAGAGAAGAGGGACCTGCTGGGAATCATTTTTCCGTTTTCATTTTAATCAAGAAATCACTAAATTAATATTAGATATATGAAAGTAGCGCAGCCTTTTTGTTTTCCCCAGTGAATATTTATTCAAGTTTTAAACAACTTCTCGTCATTCACTTCTCATGTTTTCCGTGAGTTTTACTGCCAGCTAGGTTCAATGAGAGCCTGTAGCAATGCCTCTTGAATTCCAGCTCATGGAAAGCTGGTGCAGCAGGCTGAAATGTGCTGGTCTGATTTATGGAACCAGCTGGAAAGTAAAGAAACCTCAACTGTCTGATCAAACCAGACAAAATTGAAATAAAGAGATGTAATAAAGCAAAATCCAGCCAAAAAGAGAGGTGGAATTCATTCTTTGGTTTGTTTTTCAAAAACAAAGCCGAACAAAACAAAACCTTCAATCAATAGAGGTGTCAAGCACTTTCAAAAGATTCATTCTTCTTTTTTTTTTCTTTTTTCTTGCCACAGTGATTGCAGAAAATCCCTCTCACACATGCAGCTGTGTGGGGCGGGAAACTTTTCCATTCTATCACAAGGGAGAGTCAGCATTCAAATACACCAAAGCTTTATACAGGCAAAAGAGTAAGGAGGCAAAGCAACTTATCCAAAGTTGTGCCATAAATCTGAGAAAAATGTCTGCTGAGAGACCTTCCCCAGAAAACTCCCCTTCCTCTGTGAAATCCAGCTGCATCTATTCTTCTTTGTTTCCAGGACCTTTAGTGTTTTTCTTTGCATCTGAAATGCTCTGGCTGTGTGGCAATGTCCATGCTGCTCGCTACCCACAGCCTCGATTACCACGCTTCTGGCTGCTTCTGCTTCCTCTGACACATCCTACAGCCCAGTTTCTGGGATTATTTTATCTCCCTATGAGAGAATTCAGCAACAAAACTAGCTCCCTTGAACACAAATGCTCTGGCTGTGAAACCTGGGTCGTGCATCTTCCCTGCTCACCTGCAGAGAGGAAATAAAAGTGGAGGCAAAGGGGGAAGAGTTCTTAATGCCTGCAATTGTATCAGTCAGCCCATATAGGGTTCCCGCTGCAATAGATCCAGTTGCTACTCTCTTATATATTGCCCACCTCCAGCCAGAAGTGCTAAGCTCTTGGCTTGGATGAGGCAGTTTGTATAGGGAAGCAGCAGCTGCAGTCTGCTCTCCTGCAAGGCAATGAGAATTCAGTGCCGTTCTTTATTTTCCTTTTTAATTATGATAGTGGAAGTTGACTGCCATGATTGAGCTGAAGTACAGATCCTCCCATCCCTGTGCCCTTCTCCCACTCCCTGACTGCCCTGCCTCTACCTTCCAAGATGTATAACTAATAGCTAGTGACAGTTCCCAGGAGACCATCCATAAAGCTGAGTCCTTGCTACTGTCTGTGGCACAATCTTTGCAGGTGTCTGATGTCAGCCAACAAGTAGATCATGCATGACAAACCCACAAGGTCTGGTCTGTCTTTTTCTTCAAGACCTTAAAAACCACATGCTTGAAGATGCAGGGAGCAGAGTGCGTGCAGAGAAACATAGTGATAAGAGGTAACAGCTTTCAGTTGCGCCAAGGGAAGTTCAGGTTGGATATTAGGAAAGATTTATTCTCCGAAAGAGCCGTGAGGTGCTGGCACAGGCTGCCAAGGGAGGTGGTGGAGTCACCATCCCTGGAGGTGCTCAAGAACTGTGGGGATGTGGCACTGAGGAACGTGGTCAATGGGCACGGTGGGGGTGAGTCAACAGTTGGTGATTTTAGTGGTCTTTTCCAACCTTTATGTTTTTATGATTCTAACAGGTCAGTAAGGCATTATGTTCGATTGGATCATAATGTAGTAATAAATTATCTGAGTTATCTATGCCGCTTTTTCTTCATCACAGTATTCATTAACGAAGGTATATTGAGGTCCATGGGGTTCTGCTGGTGCATCGTGTCTGCAGCAGTAATTTTTCCTTCCTGTACTGAAAGCAATATTTTTGTGGACTTCACGGTACATTGGGAACGTGTTTGTTTTCTAATCAGTCACAGTCTCTATCCTTATTATTCACAAATATGATGGCTATAATGATCAAGCTGAAGTTCACTGGTCAAGCTCCACCATGCTGAAGGGAGAGGATGAAAGGACACCTGAGTGTGCAAGTAGGTCATGCAGAGAAGCTCTCACTGACTGAAAGACAGGCAGAGCTTTGAAAAGAGCAAGATAGTTCAGATATTTTGATGTCTGAACTAAGGTTGGGACCAAGGGAATGGAACCAGGCTCTCAGCACATGCTTCACAATTTGCCAGCGAGATCTGACTTTGCCTGTGATGTGAAAATATGGACAGTAAGTGAAGCTCGATGATTCCCAACTCATCTAATCAGATTATTTCATCACCTGAATGAGAAGTGACAAGTGGAAGGTAGAACAGGAACACATGTTCACTAGGCCTGAGCTCTCTTTGACATGGCTTATTTGCCTTTTTCAGAACTGTGGATATGGTGACAGGGATATCCTGGATAGGCAGAGTTTGCTGCATGTCCCAGTGGGGCAGGGAGTTCATCGAGAAGACAGGAAACATCTGTTTTCTTCTGAGCTTCTCTTCGTGTGCTTGGGGAGTTTGTGTGATGAGAGGTTAGGCCATTCACCTCCATCCTTGAGGGACCTTCGTATGATGTTAAAAGAAAAAGAGAGCGTAGATGAAACACACTCTACCAGTGCAGTTGCTGGGCTGCAGGGTTTTCTGGAAGTGAGATGGTTCAGGTTTTTGCCATCTTGCTCTGGGAGAACAAATTAAATGAGCTCTTGCCTTTAAAACAAGGGGGAAAAAGGTAACCGAGCAAGGCTGCATCTCTGTAACAGCACAACGAGATGACAGTGCACAAAGAGACAGGTGAAAGCAGCACCTCCAACAGCCCAGCAGGTATGTGATTTTGCTGGGTTTCTGTGAGGTTAAGGTGACCGAGAACTCACCTGCCCTTCTCCAGCACTGAGGGCTCATTATTTGCTGTCTTTCTTGCTCTTTTCTCGGTCCTCGTGTTGAATTTGTTTTTAAGGAAAAAGCCTTGGCTCTGAAAATAGGGCAAGAACACAAAGCTTCTGACGATCCCAGTACTTTTTGCTTTCCCCATAAAGGATAGTTAATACCATCCTTAATTCTACCCAAAAGACTGTCTGGAGGGGTCATCTTAAGCAATTGAAGCTGTTGCTAAAGAAAGAGAGAATGAGAGAACTTGTAAAATGAAAGCTTTACATAATTTTGTATGGTACAAAGACTTTTAGCTGGCATTTCTTTTTTTTTTTTTTTGCACCCTTAATAAAGGAATTAAACGATTTTTAATTGCAGTTGCTTGCCACTGGAGCTTGTCATTGCTTGCTAAAATCTTTGTAACAGAAAAATAAAACAAAAAACTTTGAGCTTCATTGAGGAGTTTTTAGTGTTTTACTTGGACTTGGATATATTATCTTTGATCCTTTGTGCCCCATCAAAATTAGCATAACCTTTTCCTACCAGTAAAATAATAACTTTCCCTTTCTACTATTTTCTTTTTGTCACTGTGAAAGTGAAATACAGAGCTCAGTTTTAATCTTTTACCTTCTAGGGCTTTTATGATAGAAATAGAAAATAAGATTTTGTCCCACAAAATTGTCCAAATCTTTCAAAAATATTTGTCCTGCATTTTTGGAGGAAAAAAAATGGAGTCTCAATATATTGGAGGTTTTCTGAGCAAAAATCTCAAGGAAATCTTTCATTTTGATTATTTCTAAATTTTCTTCTAATAATTGGGAGTATCTTGTTTACTCTTAAGTCACTATGTAGGTAAGGAAAATCAGGAGTTTCCATCAGAAAAGTGAAACTTGGACAAAAGATGGAAAATTTTTTGAACCAAGAAATTCATCGAAAGTAAATCATTTTCTGATCATTTCTTCTCCTTAGCTCTTAAAAAATAATTAAAAAAAAAGGAAAGTAGTAAAAGTTTTTTTGTTTTTAATTATTTACAAGCTGTAAATCGAAGTGATGAGTGGAGCAAAATTGAGAAGGATACAATTTTCAGTCTGGTGCCTTTTGTCATCTGAAATCCGGGAAGAAAACATGTAACTTCAAAGTAGTGTAAGAAAGCAGCATTCCTTTATTCCTCACGATATGTGCCAAGTGACTTGACAAAACAAGCAAGGTTCTACATTTAAACAGTTAAGACATACCCATGCAGTGCAATGGAAAAGAATGAATGAGTATTCCAACAACTCATTAATATGAGCTAATGTCTCTCCATGCATGCGCAGTTGCATTTAGGTTGGTCGTGTGCCTGCTTCCTTTATCCCCATTTTTTCCACCATCAGCTTCATCACTGAGACTTCTGGCTGACCTTCAGCTGTTTTTTGCCAATTTGGCAAATTGCCATTGCTCGTTAGGCCATAATGAGCAACTTCCACAACAATATATGTGAAACCCGAGGAAGATGTCCTTGCGAAAGATAAAAGTAATCTATTATGACGCCAGTGCTTCTTGTGAAAGACAATTAGTAGAAATCAAGGCTGTTCACACACCAAGCAAAGCTGAAAGGGAAAGTTCTAGAACTAGCACTCATTGACTTCTTTTGCTAAACTAATGTATTCGTCCTTAAACTAATATACTGATCCCTATTGCTAAACAAACCAGCCTATATCACCTTCTAGGTCAGACTAATTTAAAAATAAAAAAGAGAGATGCAGAGGTAGACCTGATATCTGCCCTTTATTCTTTGTCTGGCAGGGAGATGAACCAGGTAGCTCCATCAGTTTTTCCCATTTTGACTGCATTTTGCAGCGCTCCCTTTGCTTTCTGGCAGGTGTTTTGTGCTCATCTGGGGTGGGAAGTAGCCAGGATTTAATCCGCCATATGACCGTAGCCAGCAGAGTTCTGAGATGGACCTTGACCTGAGTGCATGCAGCAAATCCAATCGAATGGGCAGAGCGTCAGAGACCCCTCGGACATCTGTGCTCTAAGCCCCGTGCTCTCTGCATGTGCCCTGCGCTTTCCCGGTGTAGGCTGGTCCCTGCTGTCAAAAGCTCTGGCAGCACGTACCAGACTTCCAATCTGAGACTCCCAGAAACAGACCCATCTTCAAAATCTATAACGCAATTCACAGAGTCAATTTTTCATCTTAGTGCTCCACGTTTGGGGCGAGCCACGTTTTTTAAGAGATGTAGTCTGTAGGTTTTTTCCTTATTCTTTTTTTCTTTTGCCTTTCTGTTTGGTTTGGTTTTGTTTCCTTTTTTTCCCTCCTTCACCCTCTCAGACAGTTAATGTGAGTCATTGACTCGCTTTTCTGCTTCTCTACTGATTCGATTGGCTTTGTGAGGCCAGAATAAAGCCAGCCCCTTTGTGGAAGCATTTGAAGGCCTTTGCTGATCAATTAACTCCAAACTAAATTCTTTGTGGAAGGAAGTTAGTGAAATTTGGCTTGTGAGGAAGGAATTCTGCTATCTTAAGCTTCAGTTTGCATTGCTGCTGCACTGACCCGTTTCATAAACATCCCTGAGAAGGACGGAGTCTGAGATTCCTGGGACCAGTACAAGACTGCTCAGCTGTTTGAGACATAGGACTGGGAAGGACCATTCCGGGTCCTTGAGTTTGAGAAATATTTGCAGAACAGCTGCTCCACACAGCACCAGAGAACATGTCCCAGTGTCCTCCATTCCAAATCAGGTGGCCTGCCGAAAAAGATCAAAAAAGGCAACTGATCTTCCCAAGAGAGGACAGCAGGACAAAGTGGTGATGTCTCCTATCCCTGTCCACGGAGGTGTTCAAGAACCAGGAGATGTGGCACTGAGGGACGTGGTTAGTGGTCATGGTGGGAATGGGTTGATGGTTGGACTGGGTGAGCTTAGTAGTCTTTTCCAACCTTAATGATTCCACGTGCTAGATTTTTTTAGCAGTACCAGTGGGTGAAAACGTTATTCATTTCAGCAGTGGATGAAGAAGCTGAGCAGAGAGATCTGAGTGTCACTGCTTGATTTCCAGAAGGAAAACCCTCATTTCAAACTTTCCCTTTGGCTGAGGGAGGACCAGGGTCTTGGCAGCAGTACCAACCCAGGGCTGGGACACTGCCTGCTGTTTTCACACTGTTTGCTGGAGCAGGGAAATACGTGCTCAGATCAGCTGACCCATTTTACTTGAAGTGACACAATTTGTGTTTCATTTTTATCTTTGGTTTAACCTTTAAAAGAAAAACCTGTCTGCTTCCAAAATAGGATCTCAAAAGGTTTTGTTTAAAAGAAAAGGAGAAATGCAGCCCTGAGAATTCCTGGATTTCTTCATCCCACCTCTCCAGAAAAAAAGCTGTTTGTTTGCTCCCCGTAGATTCACTAAGAGTCTGACTGATGACACGCTGCTCACCGGAATCCTTGTTTTGCTCACACTTGAGCAATATTGTTCCGAGCATCAGATGCTGACGAGTCACTGCCTGGCAATGCAGCAAGCACTTGTCCCTCCTCTCCAGCTGAACCTGTCACATCTACCAATACAAGGAATTCAAAGAAACATCTCTTTGCTTTAAATCACTTCCTTTGAACTGATGTAACCTCTCCTTTTGTTATTGAAGTTCGTTGTCTGTTTACTTCCCACGTGGTTCTGCCATTAGTCATCCCAAAGTTTGAGCCTAAATCATTCATGAAGGGACAGTAAGAATGGTAGTAGATTAAAAGATGCTGTGCTGGGGTTGTTAGTTTAAATCCGATTTCCTTACAGAGGGAAAATGTTTCCAGGAATGGGTTTGTAGTGTTAATGATGATCTAGCACAAGTGGACAGGAGAGGAAGTTTCTGAAAATATTGGGGGGGGAATGACAGGGAAGTCAGTGCCAAAATGAGAGTGCAGTGATTTGAGGAGAGACACTCAGCTTCTTTCCTCTCTCCTTGCTGTGCCTTTCCTCTGTGACAAACACGCGGATGGTGGAGTTGAATCAGATCTAGAGTAGAAATGCAGATGCGGTTTTACATGAGGCAGCATCTTGCCCATTGCTGCTGGAGGAAGCTGGCTCTCTCCCAAGCTCCCAGGCAGCAGTTTGCTAAGGTACCAGGGAGCTGCAGGTGCCTCCAGGCTTTGTGTGCAGCGACCATCCGCTCCCGCAGCGAAGGCTTTGCTGTGCCAGGTGGAGCAGATTAGGAGGTGGAAAAATGGGCCTGATCCAAACGTGTGCTTGATGTGCTTTCCATCCTGAGTGACTGAGTGGCCGCAGAGGGTATGTGGCTGCCCACACATGCTCAGCATCTCACAGAAAAAGGCTAAAGTTGGCTAACACTTGGACATATCTCTGCTAGCCTGCCCCTTGCCTTTCCTTGGGCATGCTGCAACACAAGCCAGGAATCCAAAAAATTTGTCAAGAAGGCTTCTTGCTGCTATGGTACTCCTCACCTCAAAACATCTATATAAATCTCAATAGAATAATCATGGTGTCTGAGGATTTTTAATACATGTTCTTCAAATCTACGTGCAAGCTCAGATTGCCCTCAGTGTTAAATGTGTAACTGGGGTAGGCAGTCCCAAATGTATAAAACAGGGCACTGGGCATTGTTTTCTCTGCACTGCGTGGTATGAGAGTGGGAACTAGGTTGATACACAGTAGTATATGATGACCAAAAGTTCCCCCTGAGTTCTTGTGAATCATGGCAATGTCTTGGTGCAGTACCCAGTCAAGGAGCCTTACTGCTCTAGAGTAACTCACTAGGAGAAGCCAGCACGTCCAGTTGATTGACTTGGATAAATCTGAACTAAACTTCACTCACAGCATGTTCTTGGCAGCATCTCTTCCCTCCCGAGATGCTACACATCTTTCTGAACTTGCCTATGTCATGCTCTCAAGTGATGGAGAGACCAAAAAATGGGTGGAGAAGAAATAGGACTGGACAATGCAAAGGTTCTATTTTAGGGGCTTGGAAGCAGTCGTGTGAGCCTGGCTTTGTTCTTCTAGGTTGAAAATTCTGCGAGCTGATATTCAGCATCGTGCTCTCTTCTCTTGTCAGTGACTAAATATCTCATTAGTTTGGGATGTGGGATGTGAAGGGGATGGCTGTTGTCAAAATGAAGCATTATGAAGCAGGTAGATCTCGGGATCAGTGTTTGAAACTTCCACGTAACTTCTCGGTGTTTCTTCTTAATTCTC
Source organism: Numida meleagris (assembly GCF_002078875.1). Taxonomy (NCBI): domain Eukaryota; kingdom Metazoa; phylum Chordata; class Aves; order Galliformes; family Numididae; genus Numida; species Numida meleagris. The sequence goes on along the minus strand of NC_034417.1, from coordinate 13,189,639 downwards.
TGAAGGACTAGATTTAATGACACACTTATCCACTGTGTGCCTGACCTCGTGTCTGGTCTCCCCAGGACAGCCCAAAAATCAATGGCAAGGTTTTAATCAGCTCTAATAAGTTCATGGAAGAGAATCATTTACTGAGGCCTCTCTGCTGTATGCATTTGTGCCATGGTTCCAATTGATTATTTGTGCCAATTATTAACTAAGAATCAGGACTGGAGGGAAAATAATCTGTGTTTGGTCAATGTTTTTTTTCTGAGATTTTCAGATGGTAACATCAGCAGCCCCCTCTGCCCCTTATCCTTCCGTTGCGCCGTGTTATTGCAACGTTTCCCTCCTAAATGATCTGTGGCTATTTTTTTTCCCCTTTATTTTTCCTGAAGTAAAGCAAAAGTGGTTGGAGGAAACAAGAGGTCCCTTATTAGTTGTGACTCCAAGCAGCTTTAACCAAGAATTAGGGGCTGGAAAGCTCCTAGGATGATTTGTGCATAGACTAGAAGCAGCTTTCATACGCAACCGTGCACTTCTGAAGTGAAGAATTTGAAAATAAAACATTAAAAATAAACAACTCTTGGAATTGTTACATTTAAGGGGGAAAAAAAGCCTTTCTGGGCTCTGCTGAAAGCTAGCAATTAGCTTGCGCTGCAAGAAGTGGCAGTAACACCTCAGCGGTTGTCTTTGCTGTTTCGCTGCTATTGGGTCCATCAGAAAGATGTCATCTCCCCGACAGTTACCAAAATATATCAAACCTGTTCTGAGAAATACTGTGCTTAGCTCTGCAGCTGTGTGCTTAGCGGAGAGCAAGCTCGGTAGAAGTGCCTTGTTAATTAAATCTTACTTTCTCCCTTTTATATGGTAATTACACCAATTATAAGTCAGATCCTAATGTTTTTCAAGGTGGTGTTTCTGAGAGCTCTTTTTCTCGAGAGTGACTTTATGAGATAGAGGAATGGGATGGAAGTGTTGTAAAGGAACCTCCTCTTGGTGGGTTCCCAGCATACAGAGCGGAAAGGGAAATGAAAGGGTTGGGAGTGACCGTATCTCTTACTGGTCTTGCAGATCCAGGTTGTGGGAGGCAAACCTGCAATTGCCTCCTAAAAGTCTTCTGCATGTGAGAACGTCTGGGGCCTAAAGGCAGACTGTCTCTTGCAGGTCTCCTAAAAAGCCATAGTTTAAGGGGGAGATAATAGTAACAAATGATTCTAGTAACAACTCATAGCTCCTCTGCTCCTGGGAGTATTTGGGAGGCAGCAAAGCATGCCCAGCCCATGGAAGAATTACTGACACTCCATAAGATAAAAGTCAGACAGTAATTCCTCCTTAGGAGGTTCTGGCGAAGTGAAAAAGCGAAAAAGGAACTCCAACTTTCACTGAAACGAAAAGAGTACTGCTTAAGCAAGGGATTAGCTCGCTGCCTGTTTTCCTACGCAAACAGCCGTGTTGAAATAGAAAGCATATCTGTGTTTTGCCTTTCCCCTACCCCCAGTTTCCTACGATCTTGCTTTGGAGCTTTCCCTAGCAGACCCACCACAGGCAAGGTCTCTCCTTCCCCACCACTCCCCTGCTCCCTTGGACGAGCATGCTTCACCGAACCATGAGCAGAGGCTGAATGTTACAGCTGAACATAAGCAGAGAGCTTCCAGTTAGCTCAGAAAGAGAAAGTACTGTGCCAGAGCCTGATGATGCTTAGAAACTCAGGCTGTAATTCTGAGAGCTTCCAGGGACCAGCAGTGCTGTGTCCACGGGAGCGGGGAGGGATGGTTATTCCAGACCAGCAGAGAGAGCTCTTGATATGCACTCACGGACGAGCACATTGCGGAAGCACATCACAACCATTTCCATGGCAACTGCCTTTGATGGACTTCAGGGCAGTAGGAAACCAAAGAATAAGTTGACTTAGGGCAGGGGAAGAAAAACTGTGGTTATAAATACTGTGGAAGTGCACGTGGCCCATTTATCTGTGGTGAGTGCGTGTGGGGAGGTATTCACACATATGAGGGTAATAAGGTGGAACTTGACCTAAGCTGCTGCCCGGGGTATTTGTCACAGTCAGAACACTGCTGCCAAACCTGTGAGGCTTTATTGCCATTGCTGGCTGCTGCTTCGCCAATCAGAAAAATAGACTCTACAAAAATGACTGTATGCCAGGGGTTGTCCACTTTTGCACAGCTTTGGAGTCTTCTGTGAGTATTTGCCCCTGGGAAGTCAACAGGACAATTCTGCATAGCGATGACCTTCGCAAGGTCTTCACCAGGGAAGCACCATCAGTGGGCCTGCAAAACAGCAAGCCCCAGATGAAGTGCTCGTGTTGATCCACGGCAGTGCTTGTCTATGCAAAGTGAGTGGGTCAGGTGCTGGGAGAGGTTTGTGTTAGAATCACAGAATCATTAAGGTTGGAAAAGACCCTCAAAGATCATCTAATCTTACCATCAACCCCCCACCATGCCCACTGACCCTGAGTGCCACATCCCCACTGTTCTTGAACACCTCCAGGGATGGTGACTCCAGAACCTCCCTGGGCAGCCTGTGACAATGCATCGCTGCTCTTTTGGAGAAGAACTTTTTTCCTAATATCCAACCTGAACCTCCCCTGGTGCAACTTGAGGCCGTTCCCTCTCATCCTATCATATTAATTTATTTTCAATCACGTTCAAGAGGGAGAAGCAGGGCCACATGGTAAACAAGCCTGGATTAAGCACAGTGCTCAGCAAAGCTTCTATCCGGTTCCTGAAAACAGATCCGGATGCATTGGTGGCTTAACGCTAATTGGAGAGAGCTTGTGGTGGCCCCACCAGAGGCAGGAGGATGATTCAGTCGGTCCTGAGGGCTGCTTGGGTTATGCTCCAGCAGACAGGATGCTTGGCCAGGATCGGTGGTTTTAGCAGGAGCACCAGGGAGCAAAGACAAACAAGGAATCTCATTCCTCAAAGAAAGTGAGTTTTGCACATGCAGCTTTTGGAACAACAGCTGTGCAGGGCAGAGCCTAGCCTAGAAAAGCTCTGTTCTCACTTTGTCTCCTCCAAGATCAGCCTAAACCTCAGAGCTTCAGCACGGACATGCTGAGCTTGTGTGGCAGTGAGCCGGGTCTGGATGTACACGCTGACCCGCAGGCTCAGAGCCATCCCCTGGTGCAAAGGAAGAAGCTGCTTTTCTAGCTCCTAATTCAGCAATGAAAAAGCAGGGCAGAGGCACAGAGCCTGTGAACCCTCGGAGCTCCCTGCACACCTGTTTTCCATCAGACAGGACCCACGCTACCGCCATGGGCTGCTTGGAGGCTCTTTCTGTCGGGGCTCGTTAGCACCACTAAATCACAGCCACGGCCTGCCGCTCTCGAGCGGTCGTTCCTGACTCGGGATTTATCATTCCCATCCCCACCCCTCCCTGTTTGGCATTCTGGAATTATTTATTTATATCAGGAGAGACAATTGCAGCGTTTCATGGGTGGGCGCAGTGGAATGCTAAGCAGGCAGGAGCGAGTCCCACAGGTACCGCAGGATGTGGAGTTGATTTGGCCGCATCTACGTGACTGATATTAAATATCACCATATGGAACTGAAGTCTTCCCTGGGAGTTTATCACTAATTCATCTAAGGGTGACTTTTGTTGTCAGTGTTAGAGTAGCGCTGGGCTGTTCTTCCCTTTTTTTCCCTGGGTTTCTATACCGTCTTCTATTTCTTTTCTTTTTATTTAAATTTCTAGGGGCTATTCAAAGCAAACGGAAATATTAATTAATCTGTTTAAAAATAATGTCTACGGAAAAGTTGCTCTTGTACCTCGATGTGTGAATGGAAAGTGTGTAATTTGGTCACAGGGGAAAACAGCTTGCTTCCCATCCTTGTGTGAAATCAGTCGCTGAGTTCTGAGCCTTTATTCTTAGCAGAGATGGAGAATTTATTCCATGTAAACAGGACCGTCTTTCAACTGGGGTTTTCTTGTGGGGTTGTGTTGTGCTGTTTTTTTTCTTTTTGTAAAAGTATTTCTTCATATTTGCTAGCTGGACTATTTAGCTGGCAGTTTTATGGGAATCAATTCAAGCCTTTAACATGCAGTGAAAGCTGTTCACCTTGACCCTTCACTTCTTACAACCAATTACTGGGGTTCCATACTCACATATACATGCTTCTGATCCTGATGGAGTGGGGGGCATGCCTGACCCATCATAATTAAACAAACCTCTTTCTCAGGTTAGGATTCCCTGGCATGCATAGAAACAAAGGCTGTTTCCCTGTCATTCCTGGGAACGACTGTCTCTCCCAGTGAGCTCCTTCTCTTGCTCCCTCCCCAAACCAACCACCTTCAGTGTTGTTTATTTCCAGAACCCATTGTGCTGGATATGGTGAAAACCAGAATTGTGAAACAGAAGTAGAATTGAACTCAGCCTAAGCACATCTATGACGCATCTGATTATCCTGTTAAATCAAGAGCTGCCTCCCATTTGAAAACTTGTAGATCTACCTCCTTTGTAGAATCACGGAATCGTTGAAGTTGGAAAGGACACTAAAAAGTCATCTGGTCCAACTCCTTCCTCTTTTGCTCTCCCAGAGCCATTTTTATTTTCCACTGCCCAGCCCAGCATCTCTTCTTCCCTCTTCCCCAGGTTTTTCTCTGCTGTGGGAGATACTCTTCCCAAAGCTCCCTTCATTTCTGAGGAAATCTCCTCTCCAGACATTGAAGGAGCAGCCAGAGCAAGCAGCTCTGCTCAGTGCTCGTTCCTCTTGCTTGCTGCGTGGCGTGAGAGTGATGAGGGGAAGATGGATGCAGTGGCGAGCACAGTTCAGGTTGCACGCCGCTTGCTCCCTGAGTGCCCATTAAAGGGAAGATTTAGATGCAGCAGTGGTTGTTGGGATGACTGGAGAGTTAATTCCACGTGGAGGACAATTAGCAGTTCCCAGTGAAGCAGAACTGGCTGCACGGTGAACACTGTCATGCACAGGTTTTCTTTCCCTGCCCTTTGCAGGCTTTTACTTCACCCAAGCCACCCTGTCTCTTGCTGCCTTCTGCAAAAGAGGGGGGTAGATGTCAGTCAGGGAAATACACAGCATGTATCAGGGCCAAGCGTCTGCTCCGGTCTTCAGTACAGGATGCTAATGCTTTGCCCTGAATACAAGCAGGTTATCTAGATGGGCACCACTTGTCCACTACCTGGCTGGACGCAGAGAAGCCAGTTAATGGAGCAAGCCAACAAAAAATATTGGAAAATCAGACATACAGTAACCCAACCCAGATCCTGTGTTCTTCCTTGCCCCCATGGACAAAGCTCTTTTGCTCCAGTGCTCACATGAAACATCGAGCCATCCAATCTTGGCCGCTCGCATGCCATAAAGCAAAGAAGTGGTTATGCTCATGGGTATTTGGTGCAGCCAGCTTGTAAGCAACAGTCTTTGTAGGCTCGTTCAATTGCGTTTCACGCATTTTCACCCCAGTATCAGCACTGCAAGTAGAGTTGAGATCACTTATCACATTAACTTTTCCAACCTGAATGTGAAATGACTTTTTTTTTTTTTTTCCTTTCCAGTAGAATAACTCTGAACCACTGGGGTTTGTAAGATTTGCTTTGGGGGCTAATTGCAGTCTCTTTCAAAAAGTTTTCACCCATATGTTACACACTCATGATGTAATTTGAATTCCACTTTAACTTAGTTTTTGTCTAGGAATGTTTTTCAATTTCTCTTCTGTTTTTCTTTAACTATCAGAAATTTCATACAAGAGTGGTAAAGAATCCCGATGAGACCGTTATTAGAGAATTCTGCTACAGATTAGAAGTCACACAGAATCTACCTAAAATTGTATTTTTAATTAGTTTTTAAGGACAGATTTTCATATTGAATTTGACTCATTGTAATTCTACAAATATACTACCAAAATTAAAGACATTTTTTTTTGTGTATTTTATTGTAAGATCTTGGTTATGAGCAAATATTCTGAGATACCAGCTGGAAAAACACTAACAACTGGGACTTTCTCCCTGTTCTGCAGTGATAGATCTGCCAAAACATACCAGTCAGCTTGCCCCAGCTTTCACATTTATCTCTGTTTGCTTGACACTGGATTTTCTCTCAGTTATGGACTAGAGGAAAGTCAGTAACCTCAGGACAATTACACAGACTCAGATACAACAATCAGTCTAATTTATTTAAATATAACCACACTGCGGGTTCTCGGTTTACATGAATTTGTATTTGCAGCCCTTTCAGAACATTTGAGACAAAGAAGAAATTGCCTCAGATGCTACTGTTCTTTGAAGAGACTGTTTGTGTTTAACTTTATTTCATAAAAACAAATTTATTTACTCATACACCTTCAAAAACTTCATTGTGTCCTCAAAGAGTAAGAGTTACAATTTTAGGGATCAAAAGCATGTGTTCTTCGTATGCCTTTAACAGACTGCTTCAGCGCAGAAAACGGTGGTGGACCTGTGATTTTTTGTCTGAGAATCTGGTGCTATGATTGAAAATGATCAAGTTTCCATCGTTTAATGGATTTCTTCCCCTTGGTCAGTTTCTCTGTTACTCAGTTGTCAGCGATGATAACCTATTTTCAGTTATGTGATCCCTCTTTTTGTACTGAGCAATTTTTTTGACCCGTCAAGCTACTCGCTAGCCAAATAGCTACAGAATCCTTGCGTTGTTATTCTCATCTCTTAAAACCTCAAGATCCTGTCCCTCTGTTTTTGCAACATTAACCTCTTTTCTATCTGAAGATGCACTGTGGCTAATTTATAATCATGGATGGAAAATTTTGACAGTATATCTATACACAATTTAATGTCAGAGGATTTATGGTTTTTTTTTTTTCTATGACAATTTACCTGTATTACAATCATAATTATGATTAATACTAAATCAACAAATTAACTGGAAAAAAGTCTGGAAATTAAACTGTCAACCACCGGTTTGTTCAACCATTATCCAAACCACAGTTGCCTTAAGATGTCCAATAGCAATTCTGCACAGAAGAGACGCTGTCTTAATTCACTGACATTTAGGTTATTCTTGAGACCATTTTTTTCTCTCCTTGTGACTAAGGTTAATATTCAACTGAAATGTTCTGTTGCTTAGAAACCATCTTGTAATGCTGAATTCATTAATGCTTTTTTCCAATTTGCTCCTAGGAACCTTGTTAGATAGTGTTTCCCACTTTTATCCTAATTAACAGGTACCGAGCAAAAAAAAAAAAAAAAAAAAAAAGAAAGTAAGAAAATGTACTTCAGTAGAGAGCATTTGTGCTTATCCTTTGCCATCCTTTTTCCCTCATTCGCTACAGAAACAGCAATATCTCTGACCTCAAGCTCCTAATTCTCTTTCAGTAAGTTACAGTATCCTTTGAGCAAAGCAAATGCAATTCTCAGGGTGGTCCTGACACTACTGACAGTCAGGATGACTCTTTCCAGGTACGGGGTGACTGGATTGCAAAGCGAATGGGTGGGCTCTTCCACCAGAAGCAGGTTGAGTTCAGCAGCTGATTTCAGTCCAATCCAGGCTTTCACCACATCTCAATGATTTTTTGCCAGTGATGTGCTGGCAAGGTAGGGCAGCATGCCCAGGACTAACTATAGAAGCGCAGCAGCAATCCATGGCTCACGTGGAGCCCTAGAGAAGAAGGAGCATGCCTGAAAGTTGACCAAGTGGTCCCATCTTCTTTTAACAGAGCTCCTCCTGAAAAACTCTGAAATTACCTCTAAGGGTCTCGTCTCCTGCCATATTAGATATGCTGTAGGTGTCTCACACTACAGAGTGCCTGTTTCAGTTTTCGTCTGCTCATAGGTGCCCTGAAAGCCAAAGAGGAACGTGGCCAAGCATTTGAGTTGAGAAACTGGGTATTTTTGGACAAAGCTGCAATCTCAGTTGCATCAATAGGCCAAGCAGGACAAGGTGTATTGATCCCATTAAGCTGCCAGCATATTGTGAGCAAAGACTGAGAGCGCTGAAGTCTGTGTGATGATACTGAGTTTCTGCTTTCAGTTGGGCTTATTTATTTAAGTTTAGCTGATAAAGAGGTTATTGTTGTTGGGTTTTTTGTTTTGTTTTGTTTTTCTGTGCTGACCCTGCAGCAGAATTTTGGAGCCCCGCTGGTATTCCACTGCACCCACTGGTATTCCACTGCAGCCCCACTGGTATTCCAAAACGCAATGGCTAGTATCATAGAAACATTAAGGTTGGAAAGACCTCTAAGATCATGTATCCCAACCATCAACCCATCACCACCATGCCCACTGACCGTGTCCCTCAGTGCCAAATCTACCCTAGGAAAGGAGATGCTGTGGATCTTCTTGTTTTTTTTTTTTTGTTTTTTTTTTTGTCCTCAGCCCTTTAAGTTAATTTCAGAAGGAAGGATATTTTCGGATTCAAAAAGGGGAATGGGGGGATGGAGTGCATAACCTAAAATACATGTGTTGATTGTTGCTGTTCCTCCCACTCCCATTCTGCATGCAGAGTGCAGAAATGCCAAAGCAAAGGTGTTTCCATGGTGCTTTCCGCTTAGGCCTCTACAGTCAATATCCTGCCCTGATAATGGCACAGAGCATGTTAGCATACGATTTTCAGCCCAGATCTGCAAACCCAAATGTGTTGAAAATATCAGTCAAAGATACGAATAACGCACTTACTTTCTGGAGGCTTGCGCAAGGCTCCCATGCCCCCAAGATACCAAAGATTCCACTCTGATGATAAAGAGCCTTGCTTTTTCCATGCTGAGCGTTCAGGCAGAACTGTTGATGTCACGGACCTTTTATTTACTGCCAGCCCTGATTAGATTTACCAATATTTAGCAGCCAGACACAGTATTAAGAGATCTTAAGTGGTCAGGTCCTATTAACAGTTTGTCTTTGAAGTTGCCCTCTTAATTGCGTTGTTCTGTTTTGAGGGGCTGATTTAAACCCTTTTAAAATTCTGTTAAACAAGGCAGACAGTGTGCTTGCCTGATCTGTAAAAGCTGACAGGAGCGTTCAGGTAAAACAGATGAATTCATGGAGGTTATTTATGTCCCAAACTAAACTAGAGCAAGTTCTAGCAAATCATTCAACTTAGTTATTTTTCATGGCAATCGGAGTGAAACAATAAAACTGAAATGGCATCAGGGTTTTCTTTTTCTGGTTGGATTGAATTTCTTGACTAAAAGGGGTTTTGTTTTGTTTCTCAAACTGTAATACAGTTTGGTCAATTTAGTGCAGGCATTTCACGAATGTAGGTCAATTCTATCCATTGTTTTAGCTTAAGAAAGTGAATGTTGTGAAATAAAAAGCAATTATTAGGGGATATATGCAGTTTTACTGGGGAAAAAAAGTTGAAAGAAACTTCATTTTCAGTTCAGCAAAAATCTTTCTTTTGAATCATGGCAATTTACAAGTTTACTTTTCATTTATTGGAAATGCTTTTTAAAATATATGCTTTGGATTAGTCTGAGGTAAATCTCTTTTCCGATGTTGCAGAACTGCAAGCAAAGCAAAAAAAATCACTTTTTCATGCACTTTTGCTCATGAGGGAGTGTATCTTTGAAACCTTCCCAGCATGTTTTCCCAGATGCTAGAACTTCAGAAGGCTCTGATAGGATTCAGAGTGCTGTCCAGCCAGCTAGATCTTTACCCGTGCTTTCTCAGTTCACTTACATTATCTTTTCTCACTATTTATCCTTTTCACTGTAGGAGCATGCTCAAATCAGTGATTAGTAAGCACAAGGAAAAGCTTAGAGATGACATATGTCTAACATATTGCCTCATGCCTCTTTCCATGTCCTCAAAACATGGCTTGCAAATGAGAGAGACAGGAAAGACAGGAGCAAGTAGCAGCTGTGTGAATTTCAATCTGCCCAAAAGACCACTTATATCTCTGGTTTCAGCAAATGGTCTGAGGGTAAGATGATGGGTGATCCTGTCCTAAACTCACTTGGACTGCAGGAAACAGCTCAGATTTAAGATGACCTCAGTCTCATTTGAACCAGAAAATAAAGCATGCCCTATTCTTGCACTGCTTTTCTCATCTAAGGGAAATGGGAAGATGGGAAATGGTGTGATGGGAAAGATGGACAGAAAGAACAAGGCAAAACCTCTCCTTGGCACGAAGGGAGAGGACACGAGCAACCTGGCTAAGCTGTCTCTGGTGGTTGGAGGCTAGGAAACACTGGCATAAACGTACTGCCACGTGTGACTCATATTAGAAGTCATCGTTAAATGAAGTGTGCCCGATTTGTGTGGTTTGTGTGGGAAGTCTCTGTTTAGGTGAAATGGAGGATGAAACTTGAGGGATAAAGTGACGGTTTTTCAAAGGCTCCCCCTGACTCTCCAACCTACCGAGAGCATTTCCAAGTGAGCAGCACTGAGTCTCATAGAGCGACTTGTCCTGTGGCACGGCCAGGTCCCTTTTGCAGAACTAAGCACTGATGGAGCATTTGTATAGGGAAGAAGAAAACTGGTCTACAGGGAAGGATGATTTTATGGCTTAAGTGTTGCAGTAGGCCCCAGGATGTGCAGATTTAAGGCCAGTTTCTCTTGCAGACTCACTGAAGATGAGTGAGTTAGTTTCTTGCCTAAGCTGCCTATGTGTAACACTGGAAGAATAATACCTCGTGTTACTGCTGTCCTGTCTTATTGAGACCATATTCCCTTCTGAGGAGGAAACATATCTCAGTCGGTGGTGACATCCTGCTGAGACTAAGGATCCCCAGTTGCAAGTGATTTCTCTATATGTTCATGTTACTGCATTCCTCTGTGTCATCCTTTATTTCTTTCACATCACCACTGCCACCATGAGGGGCCCATAGTTCTGGGGGCTGAGCTAGCAAGTTCAAGAGAAAACCCCATTTGGATCTCATCTCTCCCTGGCCCTTCCAAGACTGCCATCTGCTTGGAGAGTTTCTGCCTACCTCTGGATCCTGATGGGAGCCTGTCCCTGGGAGTTTCTGCCTTTCTGATGAAAGCCATGTGAAAAACAGTTGTTATCACATTTCCACCTCTAATGTTCTGTTCCTTTTCATGAGATTGTAATAAACAAGTCTGAATTATTTGCTGTAAAACATCAGGCAGTTTTTTAACAGAAGAAGAAGGAAAGTGAGGGATATCAGGATATCTTTTCTTTATTTTGATAAGTGTGCCATGACTCAGGTGATTACCTAAAATCACTCATACTTCTTCCTGCTGCAGAACTTCACGAAGACTCAGTGGCATGCCAAGATGGTGCCCACCACCCCTGGAAGGTCCCTTTCTCTGCACAGATAGCAAACGGGCTTTGGCCATTTATTTCAGAAATAAAAGCACGATCCTATTTAAAGTCTCCTTGAAAAACTGAGCAGTGCCTTGTTTAACATTGCCAGCGGCTATTTGGATTGCTGCAGCAGCATTGCTCCAGTGGAGAGACTATTGAGCAATTCATGCCTGTCCTTCTGCTTTATGGCATTGGGGGATCCACTGACCCAGTAGCCCATTGTGAGCAAGAGCAAAAAGGCAGTGCAGGAGATCAGAAGTATCCCAGAGGAGGTACCATGTTTGGATGGGCCTCTCTGCAGCATTTAATTTTCCCCCTGCACAATTGAAGCACTCGCTGTGCTTAAAAACTGCACGAAGGTGAAAGGAACAGCGCAAAGAGTGGCGACAGAACCAGAACTGCGTTCCAGGGGATACAAGAAAGCCACCTCCCATGACACTGCAGAAGGAACAGAGCTCATGGCCTCCTCTATTCCATAGCAAGCAACTCCCCATTCTGGGATCCTTATAAGTGCTATTATTTGCTCACTCTGCCCCAGGCTGGCCAGATCTGTAGCTGTTCACAAGTAAATAGAAGGTGACTGGCAACCTGCTCCCTGGGCAACAAATGAGAGGAACACAGCGGGTGTTTGCTACATAGGAGGGGACCGAATGCATGCAGCACATGTCTGCAAGCTGCTGTACAAATCTATCTCGTCATCTTTAGATGTGATAAAAAAACAGATCAAAAGTGAAGTAGCTTGCAGTGATTCCAGAACCCAGAGTCTTGAGCCCTGTGCTAAACCCATATCCTGTTGCATTTTATTCGGGTATATTTTGAGGTCTAGCAGCAGATTTAACCAGGAAAATGGTTTTCCTGTTTAAACCAGACTCACAGATCTTCACTACTGCTACAGAAGGGAAACGTGTATTTTCTGTTCTTGACATAACCCTTACTCTGCCACTGTCTGTCTCTACCACCAGTACAGTTCAGGGACGGGGTGTGGATGTACTGCTGGAGGTTGAGGAGCCTAGCAAAATAACTCTAGAGAAATTGTTGTTTCCTGGCAAGTCCTGTCTGTTGTGGAGCTGTCGTTCCTAAGCCAGACGATGTGAATTGCCCCATTTCTGAATGCCCTTCTGATCCATCTCTAATGATAATTGCTGTTGTGTGCCTGGTGTTTGCGGCCTGGTAGAGACAGGTGAAATAAGATGAAGACTTAGTATGCACACTGTGCCTTACGTATACGAGTGATTAATTCGGCCATCCACAACGGAGAACAATAATCCTATCCCAAACAGAGCAATCAAAAATTGGTTTAGGCTACAGCAATTGCCTTGTGGTTGCAAATGCATCAATAAAGGCAGCCTTCAGACTCAGGGCTCTAACTGGCCCTGTGCCATTGTACAAACACTCATGGAAAGAACCTTTCTATACAAATAGGGTGAAGATTTTTTAATTACCGTTTGCTTCATTTTTCTTCTTCCATCAGAGTTAACTTTAAGGCACATCCGCACGCTGCCCTGCATCTCCCCCAGCAGTTTCTAGCCAGTCCCATCCTCAGCATTGACACTTACACAGCACGTTGCCTCACCCAGACACACACAACAAGTCCTCATGATTAAATATTCCCCAGGCTTTCCATTTATACTTCCTGCTATAGATCTGCTGGACATTAGTGTGTGTGTACATAGACATCTATTTTCGATTTATAGAAACTATAATAACCTTCAGTGAGATAATCTCACCTGCCCCCAGAATGTTAATCTTCATTTCCCACAGCCACTTTCTCTTAAATCTAACGAAAGGCTATTGGGGCTGGCAGGAGAACAATAGTGGCCTTCTCCTGCTCAGAGATAACGGGAGTGGAGCCTAGAAAGCAAGAACGATGCCGACAAGCCAGAGAATCCTGTATAAATTACACAGCCATCGTCAAGATTTCATGGAAGCTAATCCCATTTGTGTTTTGCTCTGTGTTTCTCAGTAGCCAGGCTCCTGCCGTAATTGCATCTGGAACTTTTTCTTTTCGTAAGCTGCTTTTTAGAGTTCAGGCCCAAGGTCATGCTGCAGAGCGCCAGTTAACCAAGCAGTGGTTTGAGATTTTAAGTGCAAAAGGTCTCATGTTTTGCTGTACATGAGTGCACCGGAATTAGTATTTGAATGGATTTGCAAGCAATACAATATCATGGCTGAGTGTTCTGATAAGACTGAAACGAAATGTTTTCAGAATATTTCAGTTTATGGAAAAAAAAAAAATCAGATGGTTTAATTTGTTGTCCTGGTTCGTGATTAAACCAAACAAAGAAACTTGTCCTTCTCTATCAGATGGACATTCCATTTGCTGATGAGCCCCGGGGCACAATTTCCCATCCCCAGGATGCTAGGTGAGTCAGAGAAGCATTCTTGGCATACCCTGTGCCTCCCTGAGATGAACCCCACTTATTAGAGCACTTGATTCCCAGTGTGCTTGTAATATGAAATCCCCTCTGTGCCTTCATGACACCAGATGGACAGAGCCTTAGTGGGAGCATGTCTTAAGGTAGTAATTGTCTTGACACATGGTCATGGTAAGAGGAAGGCCTACTTTATTTTTGGACACTCTCTCTCATTTTATCGGATTTATTAGCTTAAATTGTAATTATATTGTATTATATTGTGTTATTTTGCATTCCAATATCTTGTTTAGTAAATTAGTTTGTTTCTCCTCAGATGGTTGCCACTGTTTTGTTCTTAGGCCCATCTCCCTACCCTTTTTTCCCTTTTCCCTTTCCTGGGGCGTGGGTCCGTGGGTCCCCCGCCCCCTAGTCACAGGACGGGGCTGAAGCAGCCCATAAACCGTTGACACACGTTTAGGGAATTACTTGTGAAACGTGTTTAATTCCCACCTGGAAAGTTGCTCTTTAAGCATGTTAATGTATGCATATTTTATGTGTGTTAAATAGGGGGCCAGTAAAAAGGAATCTCATTGATCCCAGCAATAATTTATCATCGTGACTTAGAGAAGCTGAGAAGTTCTCAGTTTAGAACTGTTGATTACAAAATAAACAGCACTTTTTCCTGACTAGCCATGGCTGTTCCCCAGCGCCTGAAGATACATTACTTACTCTGCTCCAGTCTCACCACGAAGCCAGTCAGTCAGCAGCGTAAATCTTTCTTCTCCTCATAGAAAACTTCAGCTGCCTGTTTCTGTTTCTTTGTTTTTGTTTTTTTCTTTTGTGTTGTTTATAAACATGCCAACGTCTGAAGAAGGGGCTTGTGTTTGTCCCAGAGGTCACGTATTACAGCCCTCATTTATCGGCTCAGTACAGACATTGCAGGCTGCCTTGCCTTCAGTTTGCACAGTGGAACCACTTTCCTTTTGTAATTGAAACAAGCTCATCCCCGCATGTGTGGTGAGAGTTTTTAGGCACTGTATCTGATCGTGCTGTGGCAGTACTGAAACAAATTGAGATACCCAGAGAAAAGGGTTGGGTCATGTGAATCATGGAACCGTAGAATCGTTTGAGTTGGAAGGGACCCTTACAGGCCAACTGGTTCAACTCCCCTGCAATGAACAGGGACACCTACAGCTGATCAGGTGCTCAGAGCCCTGTCCAACCTGACCTTGGAATGCCCAGCATTCCAGGGGTGATATTCAGTAGGAAAAAAAACAAAAAAAAGAAAAGAAAAAAAGAGTAGGACAACATCTTTGTCTTTCAGAAAAATTGGAATGGAAAAAATGAGATAATGAACCATGCTGAGTTTGCTAAAAGCTGATTTGTGCAAAAAAAAGCAACCATAAAAAAGTAGAACATTTGAATCAGAGCAGGGCATACAGCCATGGAAGCGTGCCGTCCTGGTTAGTGTCTTCAGCCTGGTGTAGAGCGGTGCACATGGGGATGCTTGCTGTGAAACATCGAAGTGACTCGCTAGTGCATACAGAATAAAAGACCCAGAGTGGAAAAGGAGCTTAAGACAAGCCTGGGAAGGGTTTCTGGCCTTTATGCTACGTCAGGGACAAGTGCTAAACCTAAAGAGGATGGAGAAAAGAAGAGGGGAAGGAGAGAAGGTGTTGTACAATGGTTTCAAAGTGCAAGAAAAGATGAGACCAGCCCTCTCTCAAGAGCTTAGAAGCAAAATTGGCTTCCTGGAGAGAGAACATAAGAAATCTGGCAACCTAAATATATTTAAAGAGCTTACAGCTCCCTAGGGAAAATTTTGAGGCTATTGAAGTCAAAAAAAAAAATATTAAGATTAAACAGACTTTTTTTTTCCCAGAATAAAAAGTAAATTGACAAACCAGACAAACGTTTAGCAGGAGACTCAGAAAGGAAAGAAAACTGGCAAGAGCAACAACAACATGACGTGGAAATTTGGGTAGAGGAAAGGGTCAGTCTGCCTCCCCTTTGTCTTCCACAAAGGCTATATGAGGAAAGTGAGATACCCGTCCCTGCAGAGTTTCCTACAGAACCAGTGTTGCAAAAATAAAAACAAATTCTTGTAAAGGCAGAAGAGAGCCTTTCCAAGTAGAACTTTGTAAACGTAACACCGATAAGAAGCCTTGTAGAATTAATGTTGAACTGGCCTTCATACCTGGGGCATGGTAGAGGATGGCCACTGCTGCCTGACCATGGGCTGGAGCTTACCATTGACAACTGGCGTGGCCACAGTGAGTGGCTAACGGGAGGTAACAGCGAGTGCCAAATGTTTTGGACTTCTCTCATTTTGAAGAAATTGGCTGTGAAAATGTTGTGTGTGAAACAGTGCCTGTGCAGGGCCCCTATCCCTCTGTCCCTGTAGCAAGGCACGTGCTGTTGAGATGAATCCATTCATTTGGGGTTCGCGGCATCTCTGTCACAAGGGCCCGCAAAAAAGCTGCATGGCGCAGTCTGCTGTCTCAGCTGTTAACGTGGCAGCAGGTGGTTACACCTGGGATTTGGGCTTTGACCCTGGGATGAGCAGAAGCAGGGAGGGAACTGAGCTCCTACTGAAACAGCCCGTAACTGTCGGTGATGTTTGTGGAGCAGATGGCAGGTCACAGGGAACACCTATGTGCTTCCATTCAGGTAAAGGTGAAAACCCTCCATTCGTGTCAGTGCAATTATACCACTGGGCGAAAAGGAATAAGCAGCTTTATGGGAGACATGCCCTTGCATTTCCATCGCTGGCTGGGTGTGAAGGGCCCTAACAGGTCAGTATTAACTTGCCTTGTTAATACCGTGAGCACAGATGTCAAGCTGATCAGCCCTTCCCTCCCACAAGTATGCAGGATGGATGTAGATTCTCAGAGAGTATATTCCCCTCAGATCAGTGACCTGGTTAAGGCTAATTACCACACCGCTCTCGCTCTAAATTAAAAAGGACCTCAGTAACTGAGAGCCCTGTATGATTAAGTGGCTCCAAAGATTAACTGCGATAAGAGCACTGCGGTGCTTCCAGGTTCTTTGGTGCTACATATTTGTCACTCTTTGGACCCACCAACGTGCACCTTGGAGCTCGGTTTCAAAAGGTTTTCGGAGAGAATTAGCAGTCATTTCTCAGTTGGGAGTGGACAGTACAAAGAATGCTTTTGAGCACCAGCTTTGTCCAAGCAGCAAAATCAGCTTCTCCGACAATGTATCCACCCAGCAGGCGCAGAACGCAGCACCAATGGGACAACCCACTGCCCACCTTCATCCTTTGGTGTTGCCTTAGGGGGAAGGTTTCCTATAGAGGCTTCCCCTTGCTGCTTGTCCTGTGCAAGGGGCAAAAGGAAACCACTACGGAGAAGCAAAGCTGGCGGCTGTTGGAAGTCTGT
Organism: Numida meleagris; assembly: GCF_002078875.1. Classification (NCBI taxonomy): domain Eukaryota; kingdom Metazoa; phylum Chordata; class Aves; order Galliformes; family Numididae; genus Numida; species Numida meleagris. The sequence continues at coordinate 13,172,695 of NC_034417.1, read as the reverse complement.
GCAGTTCCTACAGAGGGGAAGAACTGCAGAGCAAACATCCAGACAGACCAGGACGTTCTCTCTGTCCGTGACCATTAGTGGGTGCTTAGAAATTAACGTAAGAAGAAAAGCCGAGAAGGAAAATTCCCTGCCAACAGCCCTCCCCATTTTTCAGTAATCTGCAGCTTGTAGAGTCCCACATCGGAGCTTGGATCCACTTCACTGTGTTTAATAAGCCCTTGATGTCCTTTTCTTCCATGAATTTGTCTAATTGCTTTTTGAACTCATTTATACTTTGGGCAATGAGCGCTTGCAGTTTGATTACTCTTTGTGTATGGAGAAGGACGTCCTTTTGTTTGTTTAAATCTATGGCCTGATCGGTTTATTCGGTCCCTCTGATTTCTGCCTGATGAGAAACAGTGAATAATTGCTTGCAGTCGCTTCCTCTATGCTACTTATGATTTTACATAACCATACATACACCCCTTACTTGTTTGTTTTCCGAGCTGGGGGTGTTTAAGGAAAGGGCAGATGTGGTACTTGGGGTTGAGATTCAGTGGGCAGTGCTGGTGGTAGGTGGATGGTTGGACGAGATGATCTTAGAGCTCTTTTCCAACCTTAACGACACTCTGATTCTATTCTAATTATTACTAACATGCTCTCTGTGCCTTTGACATCTGCTGAGCATTAAACAGAGTTTTCCGAAGAAAGTTGTAGTGATTCCCAGACGCCAGCTGATTTAGAACCTGTTGCTGCGTATTTACCGTTAAAATTGATTTTCCTCATGTGCCTCACCTTCCAGTTATCAACGCTGAATGTGCTTCTGGCCTGGGAAGGTTGTTACCATGCACTTCATAAAAAATACCCTGAGAGTTGTTTGATGTACCTTTCAAATTGGGAGCGCTTCAGATGCATTCCTCTCCAACTTCTGATCTCCTCCCTGGTGAACTCTGATAGAAGAATTTATCGAGGCTTTGCACTGCAGCCTTCTCTTCTTTGAGCACCCATTACGCCCTGATCATGAACTGCCGGTGTAAAGCGTCTGACAGATTTCTTGGTTCTGATGTGGTTGAATTGTTAGCTCAAATGCTTTTCGGGAGTCTTTTATTTTGCTGTATCATGTGAGAAATTTAACATAGGACTTGGCCAAGTTTGGGTTTTTTTTCCTACTTTTTTTCTCTTTTTGACCCAGTTGCTGCTTTTCAGTGGATGTGGATTGGGTATTTTATTTTATTTTTTTTTAATTTATTTTTTTCTTCTAATCTACGGCTGAACCAAAGACAGCCTTTTTGCCTGTCTTTGTTCCTTTTGCTGTTTTTGTTGCTATAAATTTTAGTGAGCATCTACTGTGATCTTGTCTATAATTTTCATGCCATGGGAAAAGTTTTTACGCTCTTAGCTGTTGATTTTCTTCCTCATTTTTTATGAAGTTTGCTCTCCTCAAGGTAAATGCTAATCCCACTGTAGCAAAGAGGTTGTTTATTTGTTCATCCATCCTACAATGACTGTCAGATTGAACTGAATTGTTCTCGTTATTACAGACCGATTCTTAAGTAGCTGGGTCTTGAATCCAGTCCTGTGTACTGGCTATGACTGGATCAGGACTTGTTTTTCTTCCTGCAGTATCTCGAAACTGTTAATTCAGCATCTCTGTATTCAGCAGCCTCGATACATAGCCATGAATTAATGGGAAAATTATGCCTGCCTGGAACTTGATTTCTTTTCAGGATAAAACAGATCATATGTTAAATAACCGGGCTGGAACATGAGCAGTCTGAGATCTCCTTCAGGCATTTTGTGGTGGTGCATTTTCTTTGCTGGGTTGGATGGTTGTTTTGCCATTTGTATTTGTTCATTTCGTTTGCATTTTTCATTCACAAGACGGAGTTTCCAGAAGTGGAAATGTATCTATACTGCATATCCGCATGCTGTGCACCTGCCACGGTTAACGTGGAAGAGACACTCAGAAAACTGCTGACCGCTTCTGAACGCGTGCAGTTCCATTGCCCGTGTTTTTCTTTTCCGCTTTCAAGGATTTCTCACAAGTACATAAATGGTGTTTTAAAAAATCCCTGAATCCACCGGGCTTGCGTCATCTGTACCAGCTCTTCTCAAAGTTGGCTCTAGGATCTGTAGCGATAAATAGCGCTTGGAACGTCGGAGAGTATAAATCCTGATGGGAATGGCCTGAACCCAGTAGCAAATTACCACATGCAAAATTACAAATCTGTGGAGACTTACGTATTTTTCTTGAGCTCACATTCAGATGTTTAATATGTGGGCCCTGTGCATGGGACCAGCTGGAAGGCAGAACCTTTCTCTGTAATCTATCCCTTTATTTTTAGTGGAAGCTGTAACTGCCAAGAGTTATCTGTCATGTCTGGCCTGTCTGGTCTTCTTCACTGTCATATCAAAGCTCTTATATTAAAGAATATACTGGCATCGTGTTTTCGCAAGAGGATTTTGTTAAGCACTAAAGGGAGAGCCTGATAGCACTGCCATGAAACTCCTGGAAAGAGCACTGAATCTGCCCATTATGTACTGGAATCACTTCTGCCAGCACGTTTCCAAGAACAGCTGCTCTTGATGGCTATCCTACCCACACATTTCTATAGCATTCAGTGAAAGCCCCTTCCTTCTGCTCTGCAGCACTACTGCTATTAGGTGGTGAGTCCTCGCGCAGGCATCCTGCAGCACTGTCTGCTGTCCTATTTCTGCCATTTCCTCATGCTCACAGAGTGCCAAGCAGGGAAAATAGTGGGATGCTTTGTGCTGTTGGCAAATGGGGACAGGATTCAGGGGCTGAGCTCATTTCCCCAAGGAGGCTGTGGATGCCCTGTCCCTGGGGGCATTCAAAGCAAGGCTGGATGTGGCTCCGGGCAGCCTGGTCTAGTGGTTGGCAACCCTGCACTCAGCAGGGGTGTTGAAACTAGATGGTCTTTGAGGTCCTTTTCAACCCAGGCCATTCTATAATTTCCACCCTTGCCTTGAGCAGGTTTGAACCTCCGTCTCTGGTGCTGAATGTCAGCATATTGTCTGCTAACTTTTGCTACCTGCCCCAAGGTCAGCCCCTCTACAAAGGTCTGTGTTAATTGTCATGAAGAAGAAGGATTTTCTTAGCAACAGTCGAGAAATGAAAAGATTGGAGAGTTCCCAGACTATGCTTTACCCATCCCTGAGCGCTGAAAGACCAAGGGAATTGTGTTGTGCAGAACTACACAAAAACATAATTGCTTTCAATTTTCTCTTTTCAAGTGAAATGTTATGATCAGGGTGCAGGGTGATCTGCAAGACAAGTTGGCAGAGGGTTTGGGCCAAAGATAATTTGGGATCGCTGCCACAAAAATACTGGAACCAGATAGAGACATAAAAATGCTCTGCATGCAGGTTGAAAACTAAGTACAATGTTTGTTATTCTGTCTGCCTTAGTCTGGCGAGCGCTGGGATAATAAGAGGTGGGTGAGCATTGTTTCTGCTATTGATACAGCATGATTACTTTTTTCTAAGAATGCTTCTCCTTACAGAAGATGTCTAAAATTGACAAAGGCAATCTGGCCATCCCCAGCGAAGGGCTGCAAAATTACAGGCTGCGATCGAAGGGGTGACATAGCAGGGATGCGGTGGGATCGGCTCTGGCAGTGACTTATAATTTCCCACCAGCCGAATTCTCACAGCACTGACTGAGCAGGACAGGAGGAGGGTTGTGATGCTCAGGAAGAGAGAGCTGCTATTTATGCACAAATGCATTAATAATCAACAATGATGAGAAATGAAACAGAAAGCTCACATGACAGTTTAATAGGATTTGGGTAACATCTGATATACTTAGGAAGTTTTGCATGAATCCGACAAGGACTCCGACAAATTCCTTCTCCCATTTTAATGGAGGTTAAACAGATTTAAGCAAGTCTTAGGGCAGATTTATTAAATATTATGTAGATTTTTACAAACCCACTGGAGATTCAATAACAGTTATTTTTGAGTTAGCAAATCTTTCCTTGCGCTTGTTGGAGATCTTGGTAGATTAAACAAGGAGCCCAGACTAGCAAATGTTGAAATTTAATATTTAGAGTCAGGCTGAATAAACCATGGGCGGATTTTGCAATGACGTGTTCAAGATTTAACAAATATTGTCTCGTCTCAAGAAAATAAATGTTAAATAAGGATGAAGATAATAAGACAAAAGCCCCATTTACAAATCTTTTATGTATTTAATAAATACGTTTATTAAATGACGTGCAGTGCTCACTGGAGATTGTATCGATGTAAGACATTCATCTCTGGTATGACGTAGTCAGGCTAATTCCCCATTTATTAAATGCTCTTGAGATTTAGGGAGTCCACATCAACCTTAATGTGTATCTGGGAGGCTCCATGAAACTTTCATAAGCAACGGTAACCAGTGGCAGCCTTGGCAGTAGGATGTACCTTCATTTTCTCTGGTAATGCTTCGCTTTGGGAAAGTGAAACTGAAGAAAGAAAGAGAAAGTCATTTGGAGATGAAAATGTTCCTAATCCTAAAGGTGTGGGGGAGAGAAACTTCTGGAGATGGTCATGGAGGGGGGGGGAGCTCGGATCCAGAAGTAGGAGGGAAGATGAAAATGATTTGGGTTGTGGCAGATGTAAGCCTGTACAGACTTAGCACACTGGAACAGAGAGCAGCAAGTATCTAGTATACTGAATATCCAGCATTTTTAGTATCAGGGAAAAGATATACCCTGCAAATTGCAGTGGGCTGACCCCTCATCCACAGCGCATGTGGAATATCAGGGCAGACATCTGCTAGTCGTTTGTCTTTCTCTTGCTCTACCTATGATTTCTATTCCTGGCCAGCTCAGCTCTTGGCCTCACTGCTGAGACTTACAGAGAGGTGATGAGTTCTTCTGGTCAGTTTTCCGGGCGGACGTCTGTGCCCTGGGAGCTGGAGGAAGGCTCTCAGGTGGTCCCTGGGGCCCTTGGAGAGCTGCGAGATGGTCTCAGGACTCAGCTGCTGCTGATCTGTGTACAGCAGTGATGGATTGATGGTTGGACTGGATGATTTTAGTGGCCTTTTCCAACTTCTATGGTTCTGTGTTAAATGCTGCTACCCGAAGGATATGCAGAAATCAGCGCTCCAGTCCCACTGATCATCCACAGAGTGCTTTGATGAGTCAAAGTTCATGCTGCCTGTTGTCACTGTGCCCTTCCCCGTGGCATTGCTGCAGCATGTGTGCTGTTCCCACAGCATTAACACTTCTGTGAGTTCCCACTACATGGGATGCATCAGAGATTGGCTGCATGAACACACCAATATCCTGGGGGTGGTTTGATTGGCCTGAAACAAATGTGTTTTACTTATTTTCACATTTAGCAAATGTATTTTAGAGTAACCTTTTTAATGATCTTTTTTTTTCTGGTGAAAATGTTGAATTTCACTTGACGTAGGCAAGGGAACCAACACCACAAAGCACATTGTTTGCAATGAGATCCATGCGCTAGGACGTTCCAGCTTTAGAATCATAAAATTGTTGAGTTGGAAGGGACCCTTCAAGGCCATCTGGTCCAACTCCCCTGCACTGAACAGGGACATCTACAGCTGATCAGGTGCTCAGAGCCCGTCCAGCCTGACCTTGAACATGTCCAGGGATGGGGTACCAACCGCCTCTCTGGACTTCCTTCTTGGGAGATGATAGGGAATGACCTCATAGCATCATCCTTTTCACAAACAGCTTGAGTAGAGCAGTGCCTGGAGTCCATTTCACCTGGGCTCCCCTTACCTGTCCCTGTACCCTATCCTGCACAGTCTTTGCACTAGATGTGCTGTTCCCAAATATTTCACAAGAGGGTGCTTCTGACAGAGTGTGTCCAATCCTTGCTCCCTCTTCGAGGGAGACAAAGCAAGGGGACCTCAACAAGGCAGAGGGAGTCCAGTGGGAATGCAAACCTAATACAAATAGGCCTATTTACCATTGTCTGCTGCTGTTTCAGAGCAGATCAGCTAAAGAGATTTCCCAACAGCAGAAAAAACATCTCTCAGAGGAGATAATAATCTTAATTGAAATCAGGAAACCTTCAAGTATCTTTGTGTGTACAGTAATAGCACGACATTTAGAATCACAGAGGGATTAATAACAGGGAGCATGGTTCTGCTCCTTGGTCGGTTTTGTTCGGGGTGAGGTGGATGAGTTGCGGTGCTGCTGGGGTCAGCTCCTGCCAGGCTTCTTCCCCTGCACCCTCACTGGGGTCCAGCTTCTGGCTTGCCTTTCAGGGGAGGAATGCCTGAAGATCACACGGTAACCCTTGGCATGATGGAAATAAAGCTATTTAGCATTCTGCCATGCCACCCTGGAAGAAAAGAAAAAGCATAAGAAAGCTAAACGGAGATTCAGCTCACACCAACCTTTGCAGGAACAATTATAAAATGTAAATACTATGGACATTTCCTTAACAAAGCAAATCTATCCATTACCTGCTTCTGTTCTTTTATCAAGCGTCTATTTAAAGAGAAACTTCTTCTCTATTTCATTTTTTTCCTCCCATGCTCTATGATGTTAATACAAATTGTCCATCGGATTCCTCATTATGCCACCACGCCAAAGTAAGCTGACTCCCAAACGCTTATTGTGTCACATCAGATAATGATGATAACAGTGCTGGGCTTCTCCTTGTGCTGAGCAGCCTTTCACAGCATGAGGATTTATGGCAGGTGAGAACTCCACATTTTACAGTGGGAACAGAGAGAAAGCCATACTTTTTGCCGGAGCTGCTCCTACGTATTGGCAAGGAGCCACCAACCAGATTAACCCATGCCCATTCAAAGACCAGGAAAGATGCGCTAAGGAAGCAACCATTGCTTGAGACAGCCACTTTTCTTTCTAAACTAAAATTCCCTGCTCCTGTGTCAGCTCCGACTACAGCAGCACATCATAGAACCACAGAATCATAGAATAAGATGCCAAAACATAAAAAATAAAATTGGTAAACAAGGAAAGGCCCTGAATACTGGGGGGGGGGGGAAAAGAAAAAAAAGAAAAAAAAAAAAGCAGCACACAGGTGGAAAAAGCCTTCCCCACTCAAACAGCTGCTTTTCTTCTCACTGTTAAACCTGCTTCATTTGACACAGAGCGGACAAGCTTGACGCCGCAACCCAGCTGCTGTGAAAGCAGGGACTCCCCTGTCCGAGCTGGAGGAGCCGATCCTGTGGCTGTTCTCATGGAGCTGGCTGTGCCAGCCGGTTACGCAGCAGGTGTCAGCAGTGACGCGTGAAAGCAGACAAGTGTGTCTCAGTCCTCCCTGCCTGCCGGCCTCTCTTTCTCTGCCATTTACATGATGTGCAAATTACCAGGGTATTTGGCTGCTTTCAACAGGATTTTGAAAATAGATCATCCCAAATTAAGGTCACTTTTCTCCCCTTCTGATTAGCATTGAGCTGCTTCCATATCTCTGGGGTAGAAATAAAATTTAGATGAGGTTCAGCGTTTATTAGGAAATTTTCTTCAAAATGCTGCAACATTCTTGCTCCTAAGATCTATTTCCTTGCAGCAATCAGTTTTAAGAGTCTCTATTTAATTCAGGTGACAGGTCCGGTGGAGTGAGACATGGGTAAATCCGAGACTTAAAGATGGAATAAAAGAGAAATCGAATGGAATTGAGTTTTACACTCTGCCTTTCACACTGCGCGCATTGTTATTCACATTTATCACCATCTATAAAAGATGCAAGAAGAAGGGGAAAAAAGCAGGAAATGAAATGCCAAAAAAATAACTGTCTTTATATGATGAGCAGCTGAAGAAAGATGGAGAATTCAGACTTGAAAGGGCACCCTGAGTTAAAGAGCCCTGAGCGCTGGTTTCCTTAAAGGGAGATTGGGGATGGAAGTTGGGGATGGAGGACACGAAGCACTGTGTGGGAATTTACAAAACTATGAATAGTGAGAACCCAGCTAATTCCTAACTCAATCTGCAGACCTGATTATCTTCATCCCATCAAAATGTCCTCCCCAGCAAGCAAAAAGAAACCAGAAAACAACCCACGGTGACATTCCCTCCCTGATTTTTTGCTGCCGTTTATTAGCAGAGTGTTCTGCTGAGATTTCACAGCACTAAGAATCCATTACTTTTAACTCAATATGCCACAGTACTTTTATGAGTATGCTAACTAGCACTGTAAATAATTGAAAATAAGTGATACTTGTTAAAATAAATGAACAAAGTGTATTTTGTAATGCAGTATCTTTGATTTTTTTATTGTCTTTGATTGCTAATTTGCGGAATTCTGCACTTCCAAATACATCTCTTAGTCATTAGTGGAACTTGTTCTGATCTGTTTCATGAATAGAAATGACTTCATGGTTTTGATATCAATAAAATAGGGGAATGCATGGCTGTGGAATATGTCAGTTAAAGAAGAGGAACAGACAGGAGTTGCTGTGGTTATATAGTTCAGGACTTTATCCTGCTTGCTCCTCATCCTCCTAAAACTGGAAGGCTCTGCAAGTGGGAGCAACAAGAGAGAGAGGTTTGGGAAAACTTCAATTCTGAGATATTTCTTCTGCATAGGGTACCTATTTGGTTTAAGCTCATGTCTCTCTGGTTTCATTTTTGGTGGTAGGATTGGGATGGGTGAGCCATTCTTGGAGCGCATTTTTTTTCTGAAGAATCACAGAGATTGGAGAAGACCACTAAGATCATCTAGTCCAACCCCAACCCATGCCCACCGTGCCCACTATGTCCCTCAGTGTGACATCTACTGTCTTCCTGAACACCTCCAGGGACGGTGACTCCACCACCTCCCTGGGCAGCCTGTGCCAGTGCCTCAACACTCTTTTGGAGAAGAAATATTTCCTAATATACAGGCTGAAAGGAGAGTTTTGAAGGAAGCAGCAGGCTGAATAGTTCCTTCCCTCGTTTGTGAACACCAGCATCACTTCTATATCTCAGGAGACACCATGGTGAATGCCACCAGCCTGGTCTCATGATATAGCTGAAAGTTAACAAACGGGATCAAGTGAGTCAAACTGTACCAGAAGCCAACTTAAGGCTGCACCAGCAGCCATCCCAGGAACCACTCAGCAGTTTCATCCAGCAAGCACCATGCTGCAATCAGCAGCTCCTGGCCAGGGTAAAGAATCTGTATAAATGGACTCATTTTAGTGAGCTACAGTGTTCTTTTGTGCCTGCATTTATATTCAGTGTCCATTGCTACTCACTTTGAATGTATGTGCTCATGCCTTCCTTCTGTTTTAAAAGCTGCTTGTTATTTTTAGAGTTTTATCTGGAATCAAACAGGGATGTTTCCTTTTCCCATACAAATATGGACATCACATTCAGAAGGGACCTCAGCAATGCTGCAGAGCCATTTCTCTGCCCCAGGGCAGGACAAACTGTCCTCATGTCATCCCTGACAGATGTTTGTCCCATTTAAAGACCACCAGGGACAGGGACTCTGCCGTATCCCTGGTGCTTTGTTCTCTTCTTCACTTGAAAGCTTTTCCTAATATGTATTCTGAGTCTTTCCTGCTGCAATTTATTCCTATTTCTAGATATTCTACTAACTGTGAAAGCAGAGGGCACATTATAGCCTTTCTAAGTGGCTTTTTTATGTTATTCAAAACTTAAGTTCCCCACTGAATTTTCTCTTCTCTCAACTGAGGGATCCCAGGCTGTTCAGTCTTTGCTTGCAGGTCATGTTTCGGAGACATTCAATCTTCCTGCTTTCCTTTGGTCTCCCTTCAATCTCTTTGCCTGGCCCTTGAAGTGTGCATTAAAACCTTATGCTGATTGCCTAGGAAAGCCTCCAGTGCACCCGGTTTTGTTGCTGCTTAAAAGAGAGTGAAGTCATATCTCATGGTCTGAGATTTCTATTACAGGCTTCCACGTCTCAGGTAAGCAGGCGCAATGAAACAGTCTCTACAGAAGTTAGTATAGACACCTTCAACTGCTCACAGTTCAGGCAGAATAAGAGCTGGCTGCAGTCAGCCAAGCCAACTTCCCAACCAGCTTGAGCATAAGATGCTATTAAAGACTTCAAGATTTGACCCTGCATCCTAAATCACAAGAGTGACTTTGAAGTGTTGCAGAAAACAGTCTGTTAAACTAAACTGTCTCCTCTGCAGTTTTTAATAAAGGACCGTTTCAAAGTGAAAGATGTCTAGGGGCATGTCAAATATTTTTCCTTATGCATGAATTTCTATGAGCCATATGGAAAGGAGGGGGGCGGTGAGGTACCACGTTTCCATATAGAACCTCTTCCCCATGATAATAAGGATTCAAAATTCTATTTGTAGGCAGGAACTAAAAGGTTAAACATGCCAATGGAGCTGCCAGTGTCACCCCCCACCTTCCCCCCAAAACAGCTCATTTTTTCAACAAAGCCAATTATCTGAAAATGACAGGAAATGATTAGTCATGTTAATTAAAAATAATTTTCTTTCCTACTCCTAAAAAGGTCACATCGTCAGCTGTATGGAAAATTGAGCCTTCATGCACTTTCATTTGATTTCCCATTCAAAGTATAATTAGTTACAATTTGTTGTTAAAAGAGATCTTTTTTTCTTGATAAAGCCCACATTTTTTATCCTCTCCCTCGCCATTATCACGTTGATATTATTGTTGCACTATACATGTATACATTCTCATCGTGGCTAGATCAGAAAATAATGAAGAAAATCTCACCCAGACAGGTGCATTTTGAGGCTGATGTCTCACCATGAGCAGATGCCTCCGTGCTGACCTCCAGTCTGAGTGGTTTCTGGAGAACAGAGCATAGAGAAGCTTAATGTAGTTCAGTGGCTGGGAGAAATCAGGCCCAGCAGTGTTCTCCCTGTTGTGAACTTCTGGAAGAGTTCAAAGATGAAGATGTTCTTCATCTTAAAAAATGGAGAGGTTCATTCCTAGCATTTTGGGGGAAAAAATACAGTTTTTCTCCCGGTCCTTATTTGGTTTTCCATTTGTTGCCTTTGATAAAGAACATCTTTTTTGGGTAGAGTATTGAGTAGAGTGTTGAGTAGTATATTGGGTAGAGTGTTGTGTAGAGTGTTGGGTAGAGTGTTGGGTAGAGTATTAGGTGGAGTAGTGAGTAGAGTATTGGGTAGAGTTCAGCCAATTTTTGAGGTTACAGCCTGCTGCTGTGACACAGAACTCCCACCCTTCCTGTAATTAACAGTGCCCTGTCTTGGTGGCTCCATCCAACAGGCTTTCCTGGCACGCTACTCAGTCAGCAGACATATAAGTGCATCATCTGCAGATGGCTTCCTCATCATTGCATTTTCTTATCCCTCCAGTACTAACAAGCTCACTGACCAACCCAGGGCTGGTTATTTTAACTAAGTGCTGCAGAGGGTCCAGCCTTCCTTTAGGTGATGAAAACAGGCAGTCCCATCCCTGTCTGATCATTACTAGTGATTGTCACTGTGCTTGAGGACACCAGACCAGGACCCCAGTGGCTACAGCTGTGGAAAAGGTTCATTGCAATTTCTTGGGTAGGGAATTACCTGGGCTGACTGACTGCCAGTTCGGTCCATAACCTTACTCACCTGCACTGGATGAGCTAAATGATGGCTTTGGCTCCTGTAGGCAAGACATAGAACCTTGCCATTCCCGTGGCTTCTGTGATAAAGGGACAGGTAACAAGTCTGCTGGAAAACATGTATTTTTTCTTCCATGCAGACTTTTTTCCTCAGTTCTTTCTCACATTTTTTCCCCATTCCTTTCAAGGCTTGTAACTCACACAACTGGCAACTTTTACATGGAAAACAGCATGCTGAAAAATGAGCACTCACAATTTGTTTATGTACAAGCTCTACACAAGAGAGGCAAGGCTGATAGGAGTGAACAGCTTCAATGCTCAGCTGTAAAACACTGAGACACTCTCTATGCTTAGCATAAGGACTACCCAACAGGCTGTGATAGTGATAAATATCATCTTGGGAAACTCTTGTATGGGAGGATTGACTAACATCAAGATTTCCAGTCTGAGCCTGGCTTATACTGGAACCAGCGCTCTGTCCCTTTCCAGTTTCTTTGAGGCAGCTCAATCCTAAATTGCTTTTTCTTTAAATGAGAATTTGTATTCCCACATTTCCTCCCACCTCCTGTGGGTGTGGCAAACCTGGGGAACAAATAGGAGTGTTATTACTGCAAATAACAGCTTAGAAGAGCTTCTGACTAACTCCTAGTGTCTTAATAGAGCCCGTCAACATGGAAAGACCATTGAGTAGCATCAGTCAAAGGAGAAACCACTTAGCAGCGCAGCAGTGTGGGAGATTAAAATACCTCTTTGTAGAATATAAAGGTCAGTGAGGCAGTAAACTCCTTAAAGGAGAAGACAATGCATTTCACAAATGAAGGACCCAGCCTGGAAAGATATGTGTCAGCCATGTGAGTCAATAATCCCTTCTAAAGGAAGATACATTTATAAATGCCATTTGGGGACTTAACGTTATGTGAAGGTAATGGCAGCCACAGGTCCCCAGCTGGGATGAAAACCCCCAGAGCCAGAGTTATATCCATCTTTCTGCTCTCTGCTGCAACTCCTGTTCCCCAGGTATGAGAGAGCAGCCATGGGGCACCACACCCTGTCCCACTCTCATCTCCATGGCCATCCGCCATCCAGACTTAACCATCTCACAAAAGGCTTTTTAACTACACTTGACAACCAGATATTTGAATGAGTCTCTGCAGCCAGCAAGTGGCAATGGCCTCATCACCCTTCAGGAGTCCAACTCACTCAGCTGATTGGAGTATCATTGAACTCACCTGTCCAAAATCATCCCTCTCCTGCACATTGGGTCTACCTTTCTATTCTACCCAGTTGACAAAAAATAAAGAGAAAAAGTATAAAAGGCAACAGTAGTTTTGAAGTTGTGCCAGGCAGCGTGTAAATGGAGGAAACTCACAAATAAACACACAGAGGCAAAGAGAAGTTGAGAGTATTTTGCAGAGGTGAAGTCTCCTCTCCTTAGTGACTCGAATCCAAAACCATATTACTAGCAAACACATAAGTCAGAGCAGCCTAGCCTCCTGCCTGTTTTCCAGTTCCATTTGCTATGCATTTTGCTGATGATAATAATAATAGCCGGCTCTTCAAGCTTTTCCAGAAAAAGCTGATGTCTCTCAGACTGCTGCCAGCAGGAGATCTGGAACAGCTCGCTATGAGAAAATGCTGATTCTGAAAAGTCTGAATGTTTCAGGGGACGGTATCAATATCATCTGACTTTTATTTAACATTCTGCTTGGGTAAGGTTGAAGCACTTTGTTTCAGCCTCATCACATTGACTTTCAAATGAATTATATTTTACAACAACAAGTGTTGCAATGAGGAAATCTGTAAAAGCCCCAACTTGTCTGGGGAAAGGAATCTTCATTACATGAGGAATTTCAAAATGCTAGGGTCCTTCTTCAGAAATCGCCGAGTTCTTTCTGAAATTTCTCTGTCTTGGAAAGAATAGGACTCGCAGTATTCAGGGAGCTCTACTGAAAGCCACCAGCTCAAAAGTGACATTGATAGTGAACTTGCCTATTCATTGGGAAAAAAAAAAAAAAAGAAGAGAGGGGCTGAAGCTCACGTGAGAAACAGGAATCAGCTGTGCTCAGGCCAGCTACGTCTATAAGCATGTTGTTCACCAGACTTTTCAGGAGCCCACCAGCCTCCTTGAGCTGGCTGGAGGTTTCTCAGCAGCATGGGCAGCACTAAGCGCTGCCATCCCATGGATGTTTCTGCCCTCGGAAGCAGCAGAGAGAAGGCAGTGCGCTCAGGAATGATGCTCGGCAGTCCTTCAGATCCCTCTGTTGAGTGAGACCCAGTCGTACAAGCTTCCCAGAGCTGTGCTGTTGGAAAAGCAAATCACAGGCACTTCACTGCCCCAAAAATGCTATGCCAGAACTCAGTGTGACTTTTGAAGCCACAGTCACCAAGACACTACTACTAACTCAACGCATGCTGACTTGCTGCTGTACCACTGACCTGCTCTGCATGCCTTAATGAATCAGTTCATCTCTGCCTTCTACCCACCTTCCACTGATTTTGTCCAATTTTGCTCTTCCTGAGGGCAAGAACTCCAGGTGGCTCTTTAGTGTCTAACACGACCTTGTTTAGCTCTTCTAGGCAGGAATATATTACAGATAATAAACTTCAGCACTCGGATGATGAAAATAGCCTGGAGTTTTCATTTGACATTGCACTCGACATGAGCGTATATGAGATCAGATCTTGCATTATCTTGATCTTTGCAGTGGGTTTTGTTGCACTAGGAACTCAGTGAAAACCATAAAACCGAGACATGAAATGCTGCTGTCTGCCTCCATCACATCTTTGATTTGGATGTTAAACCATGTGGAGACTGCACACTCATTGTAAATACATTAGGGAGACAAAACAAAAGCATCTCAAGGAAATGGTAAATGGGTAAAAGGCTTCTGAATTTTTCAATAACGCATGCTCTGTTTGACGGGTTTGCTGAGGATCTTGTTTGTAATCCCGCTGCAAATACAGTACTCTGAACTAAAAGCTGTTTGGTCCTTTCAAGCTAACAGCCCTTTGTTTGCAGCGCATTAATGGAGCAATTTTTAAATAATGACTTTTTTTTTGTCCTCTTGGAAGGTGCTTTTTTTCGCAGTCAGAAGCTGGTTCTTTTTTTTCCCGGTCTGCACTCTGATTCATTAGTACTAGTTGCACACAACTTGTAGAGGTTTATTTGTTCAGTTAGAAACGGGACATTAAGATTTTAAGAGAATGATGCATAGCTTTTAGAGATAATATTCTCCCTGCCCTACTCTGCTGATGCTCTCTTAAATGCAGAATGCCACTTTCTCTCCCTCCAAAATGATGAGTTTATTGTAAACACTTTATCACTTGGGCCATGATTTTCTCTCTCTCTGTTGTTTTTGGTGTTTTTGTTTCACTGTTTTTTTTTTTCCTAAATAAAAACACTTAAATTTTTATGCATGCATTTGCTATGCAGAAAAATTGGAGACTGTCAAGGTTATGTGGAGTCAAAAAGAAAAGCCAGCGGGTCCCACTCCCAGAACCTTTCCCGTGCCTTACTAAATGCAAGCCAGGATCCCTGCACTCTGTGCATTGCAGTCACGGCCTGGATTAATAACTTCTGGCCACGTCCAGTATCCCATATCTGAGTGCCAGCAGGCACTGTAGCTCTTGTTCCTGGGTATGGATGATATGCCCTGAACATGTATATGTATTTATGTATCCTGTTGCTCAGTGAACACCTCAAGATGCAAACTATCAGTTGTTCTCCTATTGACTTTCCAAGCACTTCGGACACTTGAGTAGGAGTTCAGCATCTAAATCACTCTAAGATGCCGTCCCTTTGAGGGAAGAATGAAGTTCTTCATTACATGCGAAATATTGCACTGAGCGGGTGTTAAGGCTGTAAAATCAAGTGTTTGTAAATTAAGCCATGCCACAATTACAATTTACCACTCTGTCTGAAGGTAGTTCACTGGAAATACAAGCACAGTGACACATCATGCGCTTTGCACTGCCTCTTCTGCTGCTTTTAGCTTGGCTAAATGTGGGTAGATGAGATACAGGGGAAACCTTGAGTTTCTGATATAGGATCGTTTCCTCACTGCATAACGACATTCCTGCCCTTGCTGCAGTGTAAGTGGACAGTAGAATTTTTCCATGAAATTGCCTCTGGAATTTCTTAACATTGGTAAAACAAAGGATTTCTAACATGAGATACTTGTAAATGACTGAATTGCGTGGAAAATATCAATGAAACAAAAAAAAAGCTGAAAAGGGCAAACTCATCTGGGAAGAAATCGGGCATCTAAACATTTTGTATTAAGCCGTCCGTAACCCAACATTTTATGCAATTATTGCCCTACTAACCTATGCCTTTTTTGGCCTAAATATTTACCAGAATATAAGCATTCCTAGCTTCTCTAGTCCTCTTTCAGAAACACGTTTTCATTTTGCCTCCAGGTGCAGCCCAGACAACACCAAAACCCCAGAAATCTGCTGGCAGTGACTAATGCTTATCTCCTTTGCCCTCTGTGCTGTGGTCCTGTTAACCCAAGGTAAGCTATGGGGCCCTGGGCACCTGAATATGTGGTTGGCAACCCTGCATATGGCAGGGGTTGGAATTAGATGATCTTTAAGGTCCCTTCCAACCTAAGCCATTCTATAGTTCTATGATTCTATAAAGCTGCACAGTCCGAGATGCTAATTCCCATCTTCCAGGCACCAGGTCTCTCTCCACCAGCTTTCTCATCTCAAATACTTGGTTACATCTGCCAAGGCTACTTTTACAGCACTTGGACAATCTGGTACCAGGCGTCCACAAGAGGGAGAGCTGGTAACGCATGGGGCAGTTTCAGTCTGAGAACTGAACCTGTGGCTGGGATTGAGATGTTAGCTCCAATCCCAGAGCTGCCAGCATGAGGTTCATAGGTTCAGGGACCCATTAAGGTTGGAAAAGACCACTAAGATCATCTAGTCCAACCATCAGAATTTTCACCTTCCTGGGCAAACCACACATTTGTCTGTGACATCTTTCCCTGAGCACTTAGGTCAGGGACTAGCATCCACCTGGCTTTGTAATCTGCTGGAAAAAAACATTGCTGTATTTGCCAATGTGATGACCACAGACACATATTGACTATTATGTGTCTGCAGTTTGTGTCCAGAAGACACAGCTGACAGCATTTTAAAATAAAAGGGTATGAGTGTTGTGGTCCAGGTTTGAGAGTGATCTGGAGTAGGAGGAGGAGGAGCATGGCATCGTTTATGTGAGTAAATGTAGTATTCAAATGTGTATTTATTCAGAATGGTTTGACAATAAACCAAATTGAATCCACCAGCTACCTGGCAACAAAGGGATGTGGAAGGTACAGAGAGACGAGATTTATCAGGCTGGACAGATTCAGGCAAAGCAAGGAGAATGAAAATGAGGTTCCTGTGAATTTCCTGGCTTTTATCAGCTTGTGTCATGCACAGTCCTAGCATTAACTGGATCTACATTTGTATCTGTTATCATCTATTTGGGTGACCGAGACTAGCAATTAGTAATAACAGCAACAGGAATAATGCTGCTTTCTGAGCTGAAAAATATCTGACACTGATTAAACTGCAAATCTAAATAATTGATATTAATTACATGAAGTTTTTAGCAATAATCTGCACAAAAGAACTCTGAAATTAGAGGATTAGAAGCCAGAGATAATGTTCAGCAGCTGGTCCAAAGGCATTATGCAGGCATGTGGGTGACGTGAACCTAAGGAGTGTGATTCATAGAGCTCTTCATCTTCTTTAACCCATGTTGAACTGGCATTTGCTGAGGTAAGGGGTCCAACCGGGCAAAAAATGGATTACTTCATCCATGGCACGTTGGAAAAAAACTGACCTAAACTTTCTGTCTTTGAACAAGGAAGCATTCGTTGAAGATTTGCAGTTTTATGATTTTGGACCCTGCTTCCCACTCCCCATTTGCAATCTCAGGACAGTGTATACACAATCGAATACCATCCCAACGAGATGCAACCCAGCAAGGCCAGGTTGGATGGGGCTCTGGGCAGCCTGATCTTGTGGGGCCAGCCAGCCCATTGTGGGGGCTTGGAACTGGATGAGCTTTAAGGTCCCTTCCAACCCAAGCCATTCTATGATTCTATGATTCTAAATGATTCTATGAACAGCGAGGCCAGATGTCATGGATATGGATTGGATCTCAAAACCACCACCACCAACAAAATTTTAATATTTATCTACCCTGGAAAGACACTGACTTATGCTAAATCCACAGCAGCAACAACCTAGTAGATAGATGTCAGACACTAGTTGAGCATCTGGCCCCTTATTGTATTTTAAATGATCCACATTTATAACTGTAAAGCAGACCGACAGGCGATACTGTCTAACATCACCATCACTAATAGCTCTAATAGCTCATGCATCCACAGCCTGCTCCAACCTGTCCCATCTCAAAGCAATTTTGAGACAATGGACTCAGCTCCTCTTAGATAGATATAAATGAGATATACAGAAAAGGCACAATTTCCTCCGCCACAATCAAATGACACTGCTTCCACCTCAAACCTGAACTACCACATTGTAGCAACTTTTATTTATTTATTATGATTATTATTTTGTGGTGGAGGCATTTTTTTTTAAAGAAAAAAAAAAGTTGAAGTGTGCAAATCGTAGAATCGTTAAGATTGGAAAAGAGCACTGAGATCACCCAGTCCAACCATCACCCCACCCCCACCATGCCCACTGACCACATCCCTCAGTGCCACATCCCCACATCAAGTGGTTCTTGAACGCCTCCAGGGACAGTAACATGCCACCTCCATGGGCAGCCTGTGCCAGTGCATCACCATGTGCAGGTGTGGGCCTATGCATCTCCAGCCTCTTCTAATCCATCCTAGTGAGGGTGCAGTTCCTCTTGGGGCCAGCATCAAGAACTGCCTTTGTTGAGAAGAAGGTCCCAGTGTGCACATAGTATTAGCACATCTCTACCAAAGGTCGTGCTAGCATTGGTTTAGCACTGATGGGTTTGAAAGCCTCATGGCTTTTAAGGGGAGCTTTGCAGACTTCGGGCTTTCTGGCTGCTAAGAAGCCTGGGTCTGCCATTATCCAGCCCACTACCTACAGGTGCTCCAAAAAGGAATGTACTGGAGGATCCAACTACTTTTCTCCTTGGGCTTTGAATGATAGGAAAGTGGAATAGGCCTCCTCCCAACAGAGCAGAGGCCTAGAAGTGCTGCTTTGGAAGTGAGAAGGAGGAACGAGAAATGGGGCTAAAGTAATAAGCACTGGGAACCCATGGTATGACATGCTTTGGCTCTTTCCAAACTTAATGGAGTTTTTATATATTGACATAAAAAAGCACATTTTCTGACTCCCCTCAAATAATTACCTGATAAACCCCCACTTTTGGAGTTGGCCCGAGCCATCCATTATACCTCTGCCATGAACTTTATTTCATACCACACC
The DNA here is from genome assembly GCF_002078875.1 of Numida meleagris. NCBI lineage: Eukaryota > Metazoa > Chordata > Aves > Galliformes > Numididae > Numida > Numida meleagris. The sequence goes on along the minus strand of NC_034417.1, from coordinate 13,153,783 downwards.
GGGGAGGAGACAGAACAGTTGGAGTGCTCAGACATTACATGTAATAACTAGTCATAAAAATCAATGTAAAATTTAATGCAAAAGGTCTGCGGGCACCCAACCATTGGAATCCAGTGATAAGGCAGATGGAGAGCAGCACTATGCTTTCCAGCAAGTAGTATATTTTCTTTAATGTTCCTGCATTATATGTAATGCTGTTGCTGTTTTGTCCATCTACATACTAGTTAAATGTGCTGCAGCCACGATATTTATGTCTCCGGGTGGTTTTTGGTTGCAGTTTCCTCTTGGACACAGGGAGTGTTATGTATTCTGGATGGATCACATCGCAGGACCTGGGAGGGAGAGAAGAAATGTCTTTCTGCCGTTTCCTCCGGTGCTCTCTGATTGCTATGCAGGTGGCAGTCCTGCTGTGCCCTATTCCTCACGGAGGGACTCAGAACAAAGTTGTCATGAGCCAAGGGTGTCCAACCCGGGCAGTTCCAAGGAGCAAAGGTTGCATTTACACGCAGTCTGCGTGGGGTGGATATCACTCAGATGGTCCCCAAAGAAGTTTGGCTCTCACATGAGTCATTTCATGTTAAATAACAGCTCTCGTCAGCCAAAGGATCCTTCCCAGCTCACTGGCTGCTTCACTACACGCAGGGAAGAGGAGATGGAAACGGAAACCTTGGAACCACCTGAAATATGTAAATAAATTAGAACAGACCAGAGGGTCACTGACCTTTCCTTTCAGCCTCACGCAAATAGGCAACAGGATGCTGAAGTCCCAGCACAGGGACATGCTTCTTCAGTTCCTATCTGTCCTTGTCACTCAGCATACTGCTTATCATACACATTCCCACAGGAGCGAGGAAAGGAAGGAGATGGTTTGGCTATATCTCTGTTAGCACACGCAGGTGTTCAGCTTTCAAGAGCTGAGAGCAATAGTTAATGGCTCCGTGAAGGCAAGGAAGCGGGAGTCCTGCTTTTGTTGCAGTGTAAAGAATTACATTGTTCTTTACCATTTTAGCAACAGGTTTGTTTCAAACACTGGTAACTCATAGAATGAGTCACTCTATTAGCTTCCTTTTAGATATTGCCATGGTGGCTGTGCATGGAGTGTATTAAGTCCGGGGCATTTTCTCTCACTTCTGGGAGCTGCTATTGATTTTACCCTGATAGATACTTGGCTCCAACATATGATGAAAGATCATTTAAAAGAATTCTTAATTTCTCACATCTGTGATTCAAAACATCCCTATTTGGATGTCACAGCAAAACTCCACAGCAAAAAAAAAAAAAAGAAGAAAAAAGAAAAAATCTTGGCCAGAAGAATGGGGGTCATTGCAGAGAGACTGGAAGATGAAGAAACTGAAACAGGATTTTGTGAAGCCATTTTATGGTGCAGCTAAAGTACTCCAGAGTATTTATTAAAGCAAACTATTATGCTATTCTGTACTGTTTAAGGTTATTATAGAACTTGTATTAGAAGAGTAATTGCCTCTGGATGAGCATATGGCTTCGTCTGCTGGTAGAAAAGAGAGCATTTCCATAGGCTAATGATTTCTGCATGAGAACTGGACTGCAATGATTCAGAGAATGCAATAGCTGAGTTTTCAGGCATAATCAGAAAGTGATTAGTTAAAAGCCTGCCTCATACAAGAGTGTGAGACACACAACAGCACCTATTCTGGGAATCAACACAACAGGGTGTGCTGCATGTGTTAATGGAGATTACGATCTATCAGTCTCACCTGTGCACACCTTTCCTGCAGGTGCAGATGATTACCTGGTTTTACGTGCAGTACCCAAGCAAAATGATACTGCATCTTGGAAAGACACTTAAGTGCCCACCTCAGCACATCCTGATGCTGCTGCTTATCAGGAAAAAACCAGCTTGGTAAGTTCTCCTTGCTGGAATATTTTGGGTTGAGGCCTCTTTGAAGATGCTTCTGAAATCATGAGATCAGCTCAGCCCACCTTATCTGGTGTGGATAAAGGCAAGCATCTGGTGCAAGTGGTATTGAAACTCTCTTCCAAGGTGTGATTGAAAAACTTCAGACACCCAGCCTCAAGCTACAGCAGGAGGAGCAAATAGCATCTCCATTTCACAGAAGGGTAAACTAGCTGACAGAGAAGCTGACATGTTGCTGTTTATTAGACAGTTAGTAGCAGAGGTAGAGGAGTGGAGAGCAGCCTCTAACTCCATCTCAAGCTTCTGTGGAAGGACTGCAGAGAGGGAGGAAGAGAACAGGAGGGAAAAGACATGGAGAGGTGGTAAAGGAAGCAAGGCACCATCTAACTTCCTAACTGGTGCTTGGCACCTGAACGCGTTGCTAAGGATCATGGCTATCTTGAGAACACTTTGTGATAAGTACATTGGGGTCACTGCCTCGGAAGAGGCTGAAGTGATGAAAACTCACTGGAGGGCTGCAGATAGAGGGAAGTGCTGGGAAGGAAGCCAGCACCTCCGGCAGTGGAAAGCTGGAGGCTCTCCAAGTGATGTGTATGGTGAGAGCCAGCGGCTGTCCTGCTCATGGGTCTATTTGTCACACTAAACTAGATTATCACCCTATATGTTTATAAATCCTTCCATATCCTCACTTCCAGGACTGTGGATGTGATGTGCAGGCAACTGGCAAGGAGGTTTCTGACTCATGAAAACAGGGCTCCAACCATTCCCTGTCCAGAAGAGGTTCCGCATTTTGAGGTTGACGCTCCTTGTGGTTAAGCTCTCCCTTACATATCCATCCCCCACTGTTCTCATCCATGCAGAGTTCATTTTGTTGGCTGTAGTGTTTCACATAAGTGAACTGGTAGATGGCCCATCTTTGGAGACACTCCAGGTCAGGCTGGATGGGGCTCTGATCAGCTGTAGGTGTCCCTGTTCAGTGCAGGGGAGTTGGACCCGATGGCCTTGAAGGGTCCCTTCCAACTCAAGTGATTCTATGATCTGGGAGCCTGAGTTGTTCACGTCTGCCATCGAGCCTTCCTCCCACTGCCACCAACGCAGGCAAATCACTGTTGTAATTATCAGATACTGTTAGTATTGAGAACAGTTAAACAGGCTTCACAGAATATAATCATCTCAACTGATGCTGAATTTGAAGTTTCCAGTATTAAACCGGCATCGAAACATGCAATTCTGATTTAGATTCTATTTTCACTTGCATGGGGAAAATCTGAAGTTGGTGTGGGAAAAACCTGTTCGTTCTGGTGGTCTCATGCTCTGGAGTTACTTCTGCAGAATTGAAGATGTCCTTCTGCCCAGGACATTCAACTGAAGATGTCCTCCTGCCAGAGGTCTCTGAGGGGCACTGTAAGGACACAGTGCAGAGACAACCCTGCAATGCCAAGCTACCTTCCTCGTTGTCCTTCTGCTTCTCAGATAAATCCAGGACCCTAGGATGGGAAGTATTGGGAGAAAAAATAGAGGCATGGCAAGGAAACAACAGAAAAATGCTCATAAGTCAGATCAAAACACTGCTGGATGGTGGTTCTGCTCCTGTTCCTCTGTACCACCATGCTCTTCTTACACTCGCTGAAATCTAATGGAAACTGTTAAATTTTGCATAACATCCAACTTAGATCTGCCAGACCTCTGTGAACAGGAAGCAACAGGTTGAGAGCGAGCAGAGGGACTGCACATCTCCAGTAATGAAGTTGACTCATTACTCCGCAATACAGTCATCGGAGTCACACGGGGATAGAAAACAAAGTGATGAATCAGGCCCAGCGTTTGCTGCAAGTTTAGACTGCTGTCTGGTTGGCAAATGGCTCTGAAACCAGTCCCAGTGCTGCGTAAGTAGCTTCATTACTCTTAAGTGCTATATTTACTGAATAATTTGGACCGATCATTTTCAGGTTCGTTAGTCCCGATTGTTCACTTTTCATATGGTTTGACTGGTTTCTCAAACCACGTGGTTTTGGGTTTTCTCCAAAACCGAGAATAATGGATGGAAAAGTGCTAAAAACAAAAAATGCACCTTCTGGAAAGTTGATGTGCTTGTTCTTTTTCAACTGAATAATGACCTAGACGGAGCTCATTAAGCTCTTGGAGTTTGGGATCATTGTTTGGATGCGCTGGAGCTCTCTGAGTGTATGGGGGAAAAAAACTAGAAACCTGAGTTAATCTGAAGACAATTTAAACCCCCATTCTCTCCCACCATTTCTCCAGCTCGCTCCTTGGAGGATCAGTCACCCAACGTGATTCTTCCTTTACTCCTTTCTTCTCTTCACCCCTTTGCCTCTCTCATTTACTTCTCTCCACTGGGACTGCTCTTCCATTCTCTTTTTGGTTTAGGTCCAGCACCTAAATGATAAAAAATGACATGCAGCAAATAAGTGCTTTACCCAGAGGCTAGAGGATGGTTAAAGTCTAAATGAAAACAATTTATAATAAAAGCTCCAAATCTGCTGCCATTTAGCAAAAAGTTGAAACAAATGATCCCTATAAATCATGTTAAGATTTGTCAAGGATTTTCAAGCCACATGTATTGCTTAATTACAGAACAATAATATGCAAGGAAAATGCTGATAATAACTTTTCAGAGTATTTTCTTTAATGCTGCACCAGACTTCTTGGTGGCAGTTTCATTCACCTGTGTAGTGCTATACCGTGAAGAGGAGATAAAAATCAGCCATGTGGTTAAGGAAAATTATTCTCAGCACAAACTGCAGGTTAAGATAATGTATTGAACCAATAACACAATACCATGAGCACGCCAGTATCAGAACCATTAGCTACACAGACTAAGCATTGGCAAGTCAGAGATTTTGAAGCCAAGAGAGGGACTATAGATCTAATAATCTGTATGGCGCTGGCCCGTGTTACTCACACCCTGCAGGAGGAGGGAGCTAAGGGACTCTGGGAAGGGTGAGTAGTCCAGAGAAGGTGAAGCAGCAGTGGGACACAGAATGGGGTCCCAGAGAAGGTACCAAAATGCAGATATTTGTGCAGAGCCCCATAGAGATGAGTCAAGCAGGCTGGTCTCTCGAAGCGATGATATATGTTTGTCCGCAGTGCAAATGGAGCTACTCTGGAAGTTTCAAAGGTTTAACAGCAGATGTCTTACTTGATTGAGGTTGGTTTTCGGTGATTTTCCTTCAGTTGCTTTTCTAACTAACTGCCATACCTGGTTTTGGAGCATGCAAAAAGCTCACGGTAAAACCAGATTTATATTTCTTAAAGGCATTGCCTTGAATATATGACCCAGAATGGGTACTGCACTGGACACAGAGTTGAAAACCTACATTGTGAAGGGCTATGTTCTAAGCTGGCAAAAGTCTGCCATTTCTGGGAGTGCTAGATTAAATTGAACTTCCCTCAACCCCAGCTCCTCCTGAAAGGAGGAAAGGAATAAACAAATTAGCTAGTACAATGATTTATCTTGTAGCATTTGGAATTTGCCCCCTTGAGCAAGCAAATTCATCAGCCAAATCCCTGCGGTGAATGGTAAGGCTTAAGGGTTGTTACAAACCCTGTGCTTCAGCACATGTAGAATGAACCTTCAGGCTTCCTACCCTCTATGAATAATCCCAGAAAAGCCAGCTGACCTGTCAGAGGCTGTGCAGATAATGCTAGAATACATGATATTAATGAAGTAGCGGAGCTGTCACAAAGAGCAAGGATCATTGTAAAAATAAGGAGTGAGAAACTGACGGTGTTACAGTTGTGAAAGTAAATGGATCTCACTCTTTTAATTTCTTCATTTTTCATCAGATTCTTCCAAGGCTTCCATCGCAGATATGGAGAAGTCTGGAAAGCCACCTCCACGCCCTGACGTAGCACTATAGCACAGCCCTGAAGTGGCAGCTGTGAAATGCAGAACAGCCAGACAAAGCTGGTAACGCGTTTGTACAGCCCGGGGTGTCAGGAGGAATCAGCTCCGCAGAGCAGACAAGGAGACAGAGAAGTGAAGTTTTAGGTTCTCTCCCTGGTTTGCAACATTGCAAAACAAGCTATCCCCGGGTCCTCTGGGAAGACTTTCTGCGCGACAATTATCCCTCTCTTCGAGTCTGAAAGAGAATTACTGCACATGAAGCTGGCGAGGTTCAGAGAAACTGAAAGGTTCTTGCATTAGGGACTTTGAAGTGTGACCCTGCGATTGCCAGAAGCCAGCCAGCACCTTCCTCCAGAAGCACGGTAAGCTACCTGCCCTCCGTGTGCTATTTCACTGGATGTTGGGTGAATTTGCTCAGTCCAACCCCACTCCATTTCCAGCTGCAGAAAACACACTTCATGTCCCACACCAGCCCCAGGGACGCGATTGTGTTGCACTTCCATCTCAGAAGCTGGCTTAATTCAGGTTTATTTCTTTGTCAGAGTGATATGCCAAAGCACTTAATTTCAGTTAGTCCTCAGCACAAACATGTTCTCATGGAAAATGCTGGCTGGTGGTGCTTGCTCTGCTCGAGGCTGCTGCCCTGGAGATGACCTCTCTTATATCCTCCTCTTATTTTAAAATGGCATCTGGCTGCTAGAAAAACACCATTTCTTTCCCAATCCCAGAACACCATGTGTCCATGAGCAACTAGGCAAGTGTCCAGTGGTCCATGTGCCGAGGGCACAGGTCTTCCAGGCAGGAATGCCTGAGATGGCCCCATTACCCCAGAGCAGTGTGCTCACAGCAAGGACTGACGTGGCTTTTGCCAGTGCAAGCACAGAAAGAGCCTGTCCTCCCTATGTCTCGGGGTCATTTGCTTGACTTCTGCACCCAAAGTGAAGTCAGCTTGTCTCATGACCCCCACAGAATATTGCGATCCCAGCACCGCTTTCCCGTGCTTTATCCCAGTATCCCCAGTTCCTGGCTTGTGGCGTCGCTGATAGTTTGATGGGAGCACACGTGGCCGAAGGTGGGATGGTCCGAGGTCAGAGTGATAAAATGGGTAGAAAATTACCAGAAAGGAGGAAAGATTTAAATGAAGCCTCCAATGATGCAGTTTCCATGGCAACTACCCTTCCACTTACAGTTTTAATCCACTTTTTCAAGCAGCCATTCCAGGATGTGCAGAGAACCACACAGCAGCTGCACATGTCCTATTTCTAACACATCTCCTGATTAAAATAATTATTCCAAATACATTGTCCTGAATGGTAGTAGCTGAAGTTTCTCGGTAGCCTGGGGGGAGGCGTGTTCTCACAGTGCTAGATGCTTTCTGAAATAACACATGTAGATGCAAATCCCAGCGTTCACTGGTGGTAAAGTGAAGGAAGCTCATCCCGAAGCTATTGCAATGGGATACGTCTCCTGGTGCCCATGGGACGTATGTCAGTGTGTTGTGTGTATGGCGCTCTGTCAGGGATGAAATCAAAGCTGGTCTGGTCTGTGCTGAGCTGTAGCTCCCAGCAGCAGGTTTTGTTTTCAGAAGTTACAGGGAAAAGGGTTAGAGCTAGAGTGCATGACTTGCCATCGCGCTCCACGCTCAACCCTCCCAGAGATCTAGGACGGCCCCAAAGCCACCCCTCACTTCAAACTGTGATCTTAGACGTGCTAGCTGGGGAAGTACTTCACAGGTGGATCATTTCTCTGTAATCCTAGTGGGACCATGTGGTGATTACGACATTGTGATTCTCTGCGGGGATGACGTGGACTGAAATCAGAACGCAGGGAATCACCTTTGTAATCCTGAGGATGTTATTTCCTGTTGTCATTGCTGTTGTTATCTCTGCTCCAGCTTCTAAAGGCCCCTGCAAAGACCGGTGTTCCCTTCTGCTAAATAACATGACAGGATGAGCTACAGACTGTACCTAAGAGCTTGTAACATGGTAGAGAAGGAGTGGAAAGGAAGTCAAATGCTTGACAGGTAGAGAACTAAAGAATGAGTAAACTAAATGGTTTCCTTAAGGTTGCACGCTCAGACTGTGGCCGTAGCTGAGTGCACATCCCTGGAGACCCAGACAGGGCTTTTATCACTGGGATGGCTCTTCCTTTGCTGCTCTCCCAGGCTGTCAGTCTCATTTGTCCCATAGAAATATTGAGATAGCGCTGGCAGATGCATTACCTAAAGAGGAAAACGTCTGAAATGATCCTTTCTTCACTCCAAGGAGTGCCAGGGGAAATTGACATTTCTACACAGCAACTCTGTTAACCACTTGATTCCAAAGGAAGCAGATAGCAGGAAGATATTAGTGTGGGAATGAGCAAGTAAATAAAAGGGTAATTCTCCCCAATAAACTTCAATTCTCTGGGAATTATTTTTGAAGTCTAAAAAGTTAAATTACAAAGAAGTCTGCCAGAACAGGTAATGACTATACTTAAGGGAGAGGCAATTGTCCTAGAAAATTTTATGTACTATGGTTACAGTGCTGGAAGGAAGAATTTAACCAATGCAGGGATCTTTGGGTAACAGCACCTCCTCCAAGGACTTCAGGAGGAACTCGGGCACTTCTTCGTGTTTAATATCTGAACAATTAAGGGCTAGTTTATGAGTGCTTGACTTTTTTAGCTTGACACCTCCTATCTCACATAGGTACTTCCAGTGTCTTGAGGAGGAATTGAGTGACCCTGGGCAGGAAGGACTGAAAAATCTGACTTAACAACATCCAGCTGCGTTTTAAATGTTAACATCATTAATAACGTTGTAAACAGAGATGAAACATCTCCCTTTCTCCAAGGTCACTCAGGCTGATGCCTACTGTTTAGCAATAGTGGAAACTAGAACAGCTGCATGTTTTCATGTTGTACCGTGTTCAAGAGCCCTCCTGGCTCTATGGGGATGGGCAGGGCTGTGTGAACTGCGTGTCATGTTTGTATGATGATTAACAATCAGGTGGAGGCTGGTGGGCGGGGAGCACCAGAGATAGGGTCCTGGCCACTGTAATGCCATGGATACAGGAATTTGTGGGTGCGTTTTTGTTTAGCAGCAGTTCAGTTTTATCCGTGAGACAGAGGTGTGCAGAATGACTCTGCTGGGTGAACGTGACTCTGTGGAGTGTTAGTTGCCAAGTACAATGCATAGAGAAGGAAATCTTATCTTGCACTTTCCAGTGTCCCCATTTCATAAATATGATGCATTAATATTCATTATACCACGTGCATTATCATTTTGGAAGGAGATTACTGGGGATTCACTATTTTCTCTCCATCATATTTTCCAATTAGGATCCTCTCTTTTGCAAATAATAAGCTTTTTTTGTTGCCAGAGGCTTTGCAGCAAAGTTCCAGCCAGGACTTTGGAGCTCTGCTCAGCATCCGTTTAAGAAAGAAGTGCAAATTGAAGAACAATTATATTTTTAATGACAGGTTAATCTTGCAGCACTAAGTATGATTAGAGTGTAGTCTGGCTAGTATGGAAGAACACAACAGCTTGTAGGAGATGTTCCCAAAAAAACTGCTGGGGGATGGGGAAGGATGATGTAAATACACCACTGAGTTCACTGCAGAGAAAAACATAGAGACTTAGGGCTTCTTGGGGATGGACGAGAGGATAAGAAAAGAGTGGAGAAGTCAAATCCTTGCTACCACACCATGAATCGGTGTTTTAGCTCAGGCTGCTCAGGATGAGAGAAGATCACTTCTCACACTGCTCCATCCTCAACCCCATGCTTCTCCGGAGCAGGTACTTGGTGCCTACAGCCCTTCGTGCCCACGTGGGCCTTGTGCAAAGTGCTGCGACCTCACTGAGGCTAATTAGTTGGGCTCTGGATTTCTCCTTCAGTTACCATGGAATAGTAAAGAAATTAAAATCCAAAAAGAAAGAAAGAAATATAAATTTACAGTCAACCCTTTGACAGACTATCTATTCCCCACGCACACATAGGCATGCTAGTAAAACAGCCCTTTAAAGTTGTTGGTGTTGTCAGTTACAAGAGCAGCATTTAACATTTAATGGTTGGTTTTGGTCAGAGCTGTTACTTTTCATTGTTTGCTAGATTTGTTCCTTAAATTTGCTTGGCTCTGTGCCATGTAGTTCTTCTAGATTTGCTTTATATTGTGCTTGGGGTTGCAAGATATGTTTTAATGATTTTTTTTTTCCTTTGAGGACATTTAATGAAATGATTTTCATTTTTCTTGCCCGGTCCATTGTCTTGTCATATCTGATATTTATCTTCAGGGCACAAGTGTCCCCTTACAAGCTTTCTAAACATGCTAGCATGGTCTCATTCTCCTCCCAGTGCCATGTCACCAATTATCACAGCTGTGGAGATCGCTAAGAACATGGGTGAGTTAATGAGACTGGGCAGAAGGCTTCAGAAAATGTGGCATAGTGTTGCCCTGTAACTCTTACAGAGGTCTAGGGGAAAAGCAGAGCGCAGAGATAATACAGCAAGCTTTCAAAGACAGAGCAGGCCCGTCTTGTTGTTAGGCTTCATTTCCAGCTGAGAACGTGCACAACACGCTTCCCCAAAGGGCCCTGGCAGAGTGCAGGGGTACCCAATGAGCTGACCCTTCAGCCAAGGGCACAAGCATCACCTTCCATATAATGAATGTTTCCCCTCCACTTTGCCAGACCTTTCCTCAGCCAAACAATACTGACCTGTAGGTTTTTGAGTTCAATTTCTACTCCTATTACGTGTTTCCTGGCATGTTCATAGTGCTTCTAATTAATTATTTGTAATTGCTCGTGTTTTTCCCCCTTTTTTTTGCCTTTGTTCCTTGTTTCTCTCCCAGCCTTGGTAACGAGATGTTGCATCTCTCGAGGCTACCAGGGTAAAAGCCTATTAATAAATAATTAAGTTCTGAGGCTGCAGCAGTGTGGAGGCACGTCTTGCCATCACATGGTTGTAGTCTCCATGGTGACTCACCACTGTGAACTGAAACGCTCTCTTTGGGGGGAGGCAAGAGAAGGTTATATAGGGCAAAAACGTGCGAAGTTAAATTATATTTTAAAAAATTAAAGGCGCCGTCACGCTGGCTAGTTCCCTAAATGATCTATAAAGATGGAAACCTCCTATTAGCCCAGCTCCACCAGCATCCCTCACTTCTGGCTGCCTCTCCCTCATGTTTGTGTTCTGCTCCAGAGCTGCCAGCTTGGAGGCTTTTCCACCACGTAGGTGCTCCTCTGTGTGCCAAGCAGCATTTTCCTTCCCCCGATGCTTTTCAGACCTTCCCAGTCTCCAGCAATCCTTCCACCAAACTGCGCAGCCTCAGTCCCCGTGATGAGAGCGACCGATCGCTAAGAAGCGTGAGCATGGAATAGTTTGTCATGTGTCACCAAATTAATTCTTAAGGGCTGGAGTCCAGAGGTTCCCGCTTCTCTGCTCCTCTGCGTTTTCTCGTTTCCTACTGCATTAATATGTTGCCTTTTCCCTGGAGCCATCCTGCAACCTACGTTTGAGCAAAATTCACACCTGCTCCTCATTAGAGCCAGATTTTGAGAAGTCTTAGCTGTGCATTTCTCCTTTTCTGGCAATACTCAGAGGCAGCTTCATGTGCTGGCACATGAAGTAGCCCTTCTATTTTTTTTCCATCTCATAATCCACCTCTAAGTATAGCAAAGACATTTCTTGCCCATTCAAAGCAGTAGTTTTCAAATGAAAAGCAGTCAGCTCAGCAGTTCCGGCATCTGTAAAAGTGTGTCCTTGTGCGTGATCTGAAACCCCCTTAGCCTGTTATCAGCTTTCCATCTGTGTTAGCAGCTACGTTATTCACAAGCATCCTGATTGATGTATTTCAGCCAATATAACTTTCCCAAGCCTCACTTCTCCAATAACGTTTCATGGGAACACAAGAAATTTCAAGCTCCTTGTAATGCCAAGGATGTAAATCACGCTAATTGTCTCCCAGATTTCAGAAACATCCTGGGCTTTCATTTCCTCTGCAAATTTCTGGAGCATTCACATTAACTTTTGGCCGGTAAATGGTAGGGGCCCAAACCATCCGTCACGTAAAACTGCATTGAAAACACATCAAGTTGTGACAGGTAGATGGGTCTCTGCTCCAAGGGAACCAAGGTTTTGGTATCACAGTTCTCTTCTCCTTGCAGAAGGACGCTGTGGAGCCCAGGAACATGGCTCTTTCCACACCGGGATGTTTCCACCCAGGCCCTGCTTGGAAGCAAAGTCAAGACATCTGCTCCATGCTATTGTCAGCTTTCCTTTAAGATGCTGGGATGGGATCAGGGCAAAGATCTGCTCAACTAAAGGGTGTTTCTGGTCTTGCGGAGCTGAAATCTGATGCAAACTGGATCTCCACAACACAGAGCCCCGCATTCGTCCTGGGAATGGGTCCGTTCCTCTTTGTTACCACCAGATCTCTGGGAAAGTGCGTGAAAGATCTCTCCCAGCTCCCTTCATTGGCCTATTTTCTTCCTTTCCTTTTGTAGTGGAATCTAAAGAAGAGGTGAAAACGGTTTGAGTGAGGTTATCAGAGGGATAAAATAATACTTCAAGGAGTTTCAGCCCTGTTTTCATGCTGTTCTCTTGTAGCTACTGCAGAGGTTTCCAGAAATTGTTTCCCTGCCCTTTTCACCTCCACACTTCTCCCAGCAGACTAAGGCCGAAGCAGAAGAGGAAAGCAGATTAATACTTTTTTCTCCAGCAACCTAGCATCCTGTTTTTGCTTGCACACTTTTGATATCCACCAGCTCCAGCAGAAAGCAAGCAAGCAATCTGAAATTCAGGGCTTGTTAGGTAAAACAAATAATAACTATATCAATTATTCTGATTTCAGAGGAGAAATGTTTTCTTTCTTTTTATTTTTTTCCTAAGACCGCCTATGGATTCTAATGCTGAGGTGGGATTTAAAATAATTCACCTATTTTTAAGTGATGTTGGCAACCTATTTTTGACTCAACAGTTCCACAGCGCTGATGGAAACAAAAGGGAAAAAGAATAATTGCAAAACACAAAATAAGCAGAAACGGTCTCAGTGAGGTGTTTTGATCACCCCCGTGAGCTGTTTTCTTGCTGCGTTGTGCGTGACTGAAAATCAGAAAGGGAATCTGCCTATTAACAAATGGGAAGCTGACCAAACCAGTTTCATCAGACTGCAGTAAAAGTACAGAGCAAGGGACGAATAAATGTAAGTGATTAGAATTATTTCCATTCTGTCAAAGAGACTTTGTGAATGAGACAGGAAAGGCTGCCTTATCGTGAATTAGAAAGCGTGGTTTAATGTCTTTGAAGGGGGAAGGGTTGAACAGGTTCCCTTGTGTGCGGCTGCAGGTGTCATGGACTGGCAGTGCATGGGTGGGTTTGGGTCAGCCCCAGAGAAGGGACTCCATCTCTTCCCCCAACCACAATCTGCTCTCTTCGTATTCTGCTGTTCACTTTTGGAGTAAATTGCAAACCTGCACGAGGAGTTGAGTAAACAAATTACTGCCTGCGCATGTGTGTTCATTAGAAAAAAAAAAACAAAAAAAACGCTGATTACTTGGCAGCCTGGCATTTCATAACATCACAAAGGGTTTTGAGAGATGAACAGCTACAGCAAGCCTGCCGTGGAAACCAATATCTCCACCTGTGGGAAATGCAAAGATAACAGGCAATTGTGACTAAAAATGCAATTACGACAAGAGAAAAGGATTCACTTGCCTCCGTGCGCATACAAATCATGAAAAGATATTTTCATCCCAGGCCAAGGAGGCCTGAAGCTGGGTTTTATTCTGTGCTTAGAACCAGTAATAATTTCTTTCACCTATTATGCATCTCCCAGACAAAAAATGTATTCTTCTCCATCTCACCTAGAAGGGTCTCTACTTCAAGGCAATTCTTTTATCAGATGGTGAGAAGTAAGATAGAGAAAGCAAATATTTGCCTTTGAGCATTTAAAATCATATTCTCTCATTTTTTTTTCCCCTGTCCTTTAAGATCAGATTTCTACTGCAACAGGAGTGTGGGCAAGGCTGTGCTTTTAAAAGAAAACATTCTAAGTTTTAACCACAAGCAACATATAAGAGAAGCACAAGACCCCTCCGTGCTAAAGACAAGGAAGGCAAATCCTGTGCACTATGGAGCTGGTGAAGCCCTACAGAAACCTCAGCAAAATGCCAGTCTGTCACACTCCATTTGCTGTTGCACCCTCCAAGCAGCTGGCCTGGCAGCTGATTGCTTTAATTCAGGTAGAGAAGTTCAGCCTCCTGTATCAGCCCCTCATACGTGGGATAAGCAGCAAGGAAGCAGAGCTTAAGGAGTGAAGCATAGTGACTGCTGCTCTGCTGTGTTCTCTGCTGCAGGATGATAGGATGCCTCTCAGAAAGTGACCATGAAATGTAGGTCTGTTTGTAATCCACATGTCACAAGAGAGCCACGGTGTGGCTGTTGCCAGTTTACCCAAACGGTTCCTCTGCTGTATGACCCTTTTTGCTGGTAGCTCCCAATTCATGGGCTCTATGTAGACTCGTTTGCAGCAAACTCAAATCAATTTCTCGTTCTCCCAGCTTTTGTTTTCACTTGGAGTTTGGAACTGCAAAATATCCTTTGGAAATGAGCCCAAATCATAGAGACAATTTGAAGAAGCAAGGTGGAGAGAAAGCAAAGAACTGACTTGTTTTGGTTTTGTGACCATACTTGAACATAAATCCCAAAGTTTTGCAGGCTCTCTGCACCATATGGGTTTTCAGTGGGTTAGAGGGAAATGGCACAGCAACAAGGAGCCATTTTTATGGTGCTAGGTCTAGCATGGAATCCTGAGGGCTCTCTGGCATTACGTTTTTGCTACAGTTCCTCTGAATTCAACATGTTGACCTCTGAATACAAGATGTTGGCCTTCTGTCTCCAAGTCATTGCATGGTGTTGACCTCCTGTGACTGTTCTGTGAGCAGAGTTACCTAAGGAATACCTCCTTAAAGTTAAGTGGATAGAGGCCCATGATTCGGCAGAGGGGACAGGACTTAGTGCAGCACGCGCATTCTTGTCACATTGAGCATTGCTCCTACGCAAGAGTAGCAGTGCTTCATTGTTCCTGAAAAGCCTTTTCATTAGAAAGGAAAAGGTTTAAGAGACAGAATTGTTGTCTCAGACTGTCACTGACACAAATACAGAGAATGATACTATTGAAAAATGATTTATTTCTTCCACTTGAGTCTTTCTGGATGAGTCGGAGCCCCTCCACAGATGAGGAGCATCCCCAGTGTGTCCTTTGCTCTGCAGATGGAATCAGCTTGCAAAGCTCTCCTTGGACTGCTCTCAAGGTTAGCGATGGCCACAGAAGAGAAGACAGTAAGAATGGGGCTTGGCATGTGAATTAGGATCATAGAATCATAGAATCTTTAGAGGTGGAAAAGAGCATGAAGATCACCCGGTCCAACCCCAACCCACCCCCACCGTGCCCACTGACCACATCCCTCAGTGCTACATCCCCACAGTTCTTGAGCACCTCCAGGGACGGTGACTCCACCACCTCCCTGGGCAGCCTGTGCCAGTGCATCACCGCTCTTTCTGAAAAGAATTCTTTCCTAGTATCTAATCTGAAGAAGAATAGTTTTCCCAGTGTATTCTAATATATCATATTCTCTTGGGTAGTAGGCGCAGCTCAGCAAAGCCCCATGATCACACTTTTGGAGGGCTGTGAATAACAGATTATCATCATTTTACAACAGCTACAAATTGCTACAAATCATGGCCATACCATTACATCTAGCAGGAAAACACAGCTGCTTTCTGAGCAAATATGGCACGTTGATAGGCAGCTTTCCGACTCAGGAGAGGTTTGACAGTGTACAAAGGCTTTCAGCAAAGATACTGCTCTAAATATTGCCCAAGCTGAAGTATCTGAAGAAATGTTTATACCTCACTGATCATTCAGTCTTAGATTTCTGATGAGACAGAAATCATTGCCATCTGATACCTCACTGCTAGCCTGTATGATATGAATGAGAGAAGCCTGTGCCCTGTCCAGAGATGACAGGACATATCAACACGACAGAAAACATAATCGGTCTGACACATCCACAGGCAACCTTGGGAGGTTCCTCCAGGGCAGAGCTGAACCTTGCTGGCAAGGGGAGGAAATCCCTGCTAGTGACACGTAGCTGAATCTGACAGTGCAAAGAAAAGGATTACCTACCTTCCTGATTTTAGTATCATCATCCCAAACATCAGAGTGCAAAATCAGGCACGCTGCTTCTTTCTTCAGTACCATCAGCCCCAGCTGAGGGTTATAAAGTCTCAGTGAATCATAGAATCATTAAGGTCAGGAAGGACCTCCAAGATTATCCAGTCCAACTCCAGCCCACTCCCGCCATGCCCAGCAACCACGTCCCTCAGTGTCACATCTCTCCTTTTCTTGTACACCTCCAGGGACGGTGATCCCACCACCCCCCTGGGCAGCCTGTGCCAGTGCGTCACTACTTTTCTGAGAAGGAATTTTCCCAGTATCCAACCTGAACTTCCCTGTTGCAACTTGAGGCCATTACCCTCTTGTCCTATCACTGCTACCTGGGAGGAGAGGCCGACCCCTACCTCACCACAACCTCCTTTCAGGCAGTTTTAGAGAGCGATAAGGTCTGCCCTGAGCCTCCTCTTCTCCAGAATAATCCCAGTTCCTCAGCTGCTTCCCGTAAGACCTGTGCTCCAGACCCTTCACAGCTTCATTGCCCTTCTCTGGACACGCACCAGGGCCTCAGTGTCTTTCTTGTAGTGAGGAGCTCAGCACTGAACACAGCACTCGAGGTGCAGCCTCACCAGTGCTAAGTACAGAGGGACGATCACCTCCTGTAATCCCAGTTGAAGAAACCCCAATTTCATCATCTCAATAAAAATGACAGAACACCCTTCCCAGGATAAGACCTTTAAGCATATGGTAATTTATCTCCTTACCTTTCCTCTCAAAACAGCAGATGCAGCAATACAAAGCAAAGAGAGCCCCTTCTAGTGTGTTTTGGAATAAATTGACATCCACACTTAAACATATTGCACTGAACAACATTTCCTGGGGGCCCCTGATGTTGTTGCTACCCTGACAGACACAGCCGCCTCCCGAATTGCACTTATCCTGACCTTATAGATACTGACACAGAAATGCCTGGAAGACAATGTTGTCTCTCAGAGGCGCTGCGCATTCGCGAATGCATGCTCACGTATACACACAAAATTATGTCAGCCATTTAAGTAATCCTTTCTTGGCTGTCTTTTAAAATGCGTCTTTCGTTTTCTGTAACCAAGGGCTTTAATATTCAAATGTTCATGAGCACCAGCTTTATTAAAATTAGGGCTTGGGGAAATGTCTCCGAAAAAGGAGAAACGAATATTACCCAACCATTTAAAAGATGCTAATTAATGGAGTTCTAAAGCCCAGAGAGGCCATCTGACGGAGCAGAAATTCCTCTACTAGACAGATTTGTAACTTATCGTTTCAAGTGGCAGAGGTGGAAACAGGAGATGAGCAAAATAAAATGCAAGTAGGTTAAGAAGAACAGTCCTCCAGGTGTTACGAGGACTCCAGAGTTTAGTTCTGTGCCAGCAAAATGAGTTTCCTGCCTACGAGCTCTGTGCATGACGATTTTTCTGGCCGTGACACAAAACACAGTTTGTGTCTGTTCCCTGCTGGAAGTGCCCTGTGCTGGGAAGAAGGAGCTGTGGCCCACACCCTGCTCAGCCACTGTTGGGTGGTAGCTGCCAGCTGCTGGTGTCACAAGAGGATATTCTGAGATAGGTTTAATCTTGAGGGGACGTGAGCATTTCCAACACGTGCGAAAGGAACAGCTTTGTGCTGGGAGCAGCAGAGACATCCTGGAATGGTCAGAGCTCTCCAAGTAGACTTGTTTGTGGTCATTTCATCTACCTTTCCCTGATCAGCCTTGGCTAAAGAATCTCCTTTGGCTGATGTGGTGAAAGCTTGAGGTTGTTCAGGCAGGAACATCCGAGCGTTTGGATAAAACATCAGGTCATGGAGACTTAATACGTTATTGCACATCAGCTGGGTGAACGTACCTGTCCATGCATGTGCTCCTTGCCTGGAGCTAATGCAAAATAACACGATGTACCTTCACCTTGTTTCACTGTCAGATGAGTTAAATTGCATTATTATATCTTTGCAACAAGCCAAGAACGTGTGCCCAGACTGCTACCTCAGCTCTTCTGATGTTTGGTGACTCGTTAAGCTGCTCTCACTTGATCTTGTGTCAGAGCCTGGAGTCCTTCACAGCTGTCAGGAAGTCCTTGAGGGACCTGGTTTTGTCACCCTGGGATGTATTCTTACTTGCAAGGACTTGTGGCTGCATGTAGCACAGGTGTACAGGAGGTGTGACAGATAGGATAATGTTATTGACCAGAAAAACTAGTGTACGCACCCCAAGAGACCAGTACTTTTGATTCACAGTCTTCCAAGTCTTCTTACAAGAATTAATAATAACAACTTTTTTTTAAAAAAGAAAGCGCTGAAAAGGGATTTCAAGGAATAAAAAGCTTCTGTCAAATCTCTGATATCTGCGAAGATATAAATAGAGAAATGCTCTTTAAGTTCATAGAGCTTCATTGTCTTCAGAGTGTTATTGGGAAGAAAAGCATGAAAAAATTGCATCTGTTTCTCTAGCAAAATGCAGATTGACCCTCCTAAATGAAGACAGTTGGCAGGAACTATATGATCTGAGACGGAAAAACAGCAAAAAATCAGAGTTAATGTAAATTTGTCTCTTTAAGTTATGCCTTGACTTCAGCAGGTTGCCATAAAGAAAATGAAATGCAAACTGGAAACACAGGCTTGTTCTGATAAATGCAGGGGGAGGCATAAAAATAACAAATATATTTGTTTCCCTGCTAATCCCTCTTCATTATAGGACATAGTTGTTTTGTCTAATGGCCACAAATGAATCCAATATGAACTCAAACAAGGGGAGGTATCTTTTCTGTTTGTAGATTAAATCATTTGTAAAAATATCTCAAGTTCAGTCAACATCAACAAAGTCAAATAAAACCTCTCTCTCACAAGCAAAAATTTACCATAGCAAGCAGCTTTCTATGACAACTGCTAAGAGGTAATTTTTCCCTGGAGCCAATTTCCTTTGGATCAGTGATGCACCAGTCTATAGCAGAGAGAGTTTGCATGAGGATCTGTGTACCAGCACGCACAATAATGAATCACACCCTACATTGATTTAGTAAACCAATAGGTTTTATTAACTCAACAATGAGATTAAAATGGATTAAAACAGGAGAGGGGCTCTATCATTGCACTAGTAATTTACCCCTGATTCTACAGCAAGCACAATTCACTTTGTTTTTAATACCTGATTAGACTCAGTATTGCTGTACCATTTTCTCCTGGGTAGAAAGTGTAGTGGATGTAGGTGAATCCTGTACTCACACGTAACTGCAGAAGAAGGAAGCTACAGAGCCAACTTTAATCAGAACGGAGGCATTACAAGTGTTATCCCAGACAAAGAAATCGATGATTTTTCATGGCAGGGACTTCTGAAGTTTCCTGCTAAAACACACACAAAAGGCCCTAAGGACTACAAGAAAAACATTGTTGGGATATGTCTACATTTCCCTGCGTAGGAAGTTCCAGCAGTGCCGTGGTACCAAGCAGCACTGAGCCCAGCACAGATCTGCCTGAGAAGAAAGGAATTTAGGTCACACCATGCTGTGTTGCTACCAGGACCCAAGCATGCAGTTTTAAAGCTATGACTTCTTCTCCACTGTGTTATGTCTAGTGGAGATTAGTTCTGTTCATTTCAGCACGTTCAGGATGCTGCTTTGCCCTTCCTGCAGAGCTTCTCCAGGAGTCTTTTGGTTCAAATCAGTGATTTTCCACCTACCAACCCAGAGAAGCCAGGTGGGTTATTTCTAGAGGATCTGCAGAGGGCAGCTATAAATTTTGCAAAACTAAAAGCTGTTGGCTCAGAATTGTTCAGAGGGTTTACGCTTGAAAAGCAAATAGGTTATAATGGCCAACAAATTGTAAAAGCTTGAAATAAACTTGCATACAACTTGTGCTGGAGTCTAGGGAGAGCCAAAGAGAGCCTCCTACTTTGCTTGGTTGAACAACCTCCCTAAACATACCGTGGGCTCAGAAAGGGCCTTCATGGAAATTCCTGTTACTTCTCAATTTAATCTGAACTCAGCTCATTTGAATCTTATAATCATGGGATCGTTAAGGTTGAAAAGACCAATAGGATCATCTAGTCCAACCGTCAGCCCCCCCCATGCCCACTGACCACATCCCTCAGCGCCGCATCGCCACGGTTCTTGAGCACCTCCAGGGACGGTGACTCCACCACCTCCATGGGCAACCTGTGCCAGTGCATCACCACTCTTTCTGAAAAGAATAAATTTTTCCTAATATCCAACCTGAACTTCCCCTGGCACAACGTAAAGCCATTAAGGCCAGTTTTGCAGAGGTTGAGATATGGAGTATGGGAGCAGAGAGTACAGAGCTGGAGACGACCACAAATAAGAATCTAGTCCTCCTCCCAAGCCAGGAAAATTAACATAATAGGCATTTTATTGTGTTAGTGTATTTTTTTGTATAAATTGTGTGCAGTCATGGAGTTATGCCACACATATGCAATAGAATTAAGCAAATATTCAATGTCTTTTCACAGATAAAGCTAAAAGAAAACCTAATTCTCCATTCCTGAGTTAATCCACCATGAACAACTTGATCAATAAACATCCTTCTAAGCCACCATCCACCCACTTCACCCCTTCCCACCTCCTCCTGTTTTCTGGGAGAAGTTTGATTTAAATTGCCAATAACCATACTGACAATCACTGTAATTATGACAATCGTTATTATTGCTATTTGTTATTAGATCAGTGAAGAAAATGCTTTTTCTGTCTATAGGAATTTATAAGATTTTGAAATGTATTCCCCGTCTGGATAACTCACTGTTGGTCAACCAATAATCTGAAAAAAGTACAGATCAGATCAATGCACAATTCATACGTATACCTTCGAAATATTTCATTTAGATTGTGATGAGCTTTCTGAAATAAAAACGTAATTAACTTAGCCATTGGAAATGAGGAAAGAGGATTTTGGGGCCACTTAAAAAAAATTGTTTCTTCGAAAAGGGGAAATTCATTTAAACTGAGCTCCTCTACAAACAGTTTGTACTGACCTCCCGACATCCAACAAGAAGAAAACTTCTAATTCTAATCCAAAAATTGTCAGCTTGCCATTTACTATTAAAAGTTTATATATCACACAAGGAGTTGCATTAAAAAAAAAAAAAGTTATTACTTGCATCCTCAAAAGGAAAAGAATGGTCTGAAGGAGTTAGTCAGAAACAGGCATTCACAGTCTAAAACTTCTTAAGTATTTTTGATACCATCTCAGCCTCTGGGTCACATAGAAATGACCTCTAATTCTTCAGCTCTAAGAGAGCTTCCCATAGCTCTCAGGATTTTATTTCAGGATATATAAACATGTTTTTATACAATTATCATATCATCACTAAGCTCTTATCCATCCTTTTCACATTTCAAATGGTCTCTGAAGGTGTTTGTTTGGAACGAATCTGATTTTATTAACTTTAACCCAGTTTTCTGAGTTTGAGCCAAATACTGTTAATCTCAGATATTTAAAATCCAACCTCTCAAGCATGGGCAGCTGATACAGTCTTGACTTGTCTCGGAGTTCAATCTGTGAACTTGGCAATTGCATGAGCAAGTGACTCATACCTCAGTTTGTGTTTGTCTCTTGCTCAAACACATTCGTCTTGAGCAGAGCTGTGAAAAATAATTTTTTGGGGGGGAGCTGGTGACAATTCTGATTGTGTAAGAGTACTATAAATCACATTCAAAACCTGATGCCAGCTTCCTTTACCATCCTACTTTCAAAAGGTTGCATCTAGAGAGGTTTTCTGCTTACTTCTGGCATCTTGAACTTCTCTGACCCTTTTCTTCGTCTCTTCACCCCAAAAACCTTGGGGCATGTATGTTCTTTGCGCCATTAGCTGTCATTCCCCCATGAATGTCTGTGGTAGCTCTGCTTGGTTTAGCTCCAGCCAGATGCTTTTGAATGTAAAGCAGTGGTGCTGGGCTCAGCAGGTCAGTACTGTGAGAAGAGCTGGAGGAGAGCTGCACTTTTTAAACTATCCATGGAGGTACTTTGTGATGGCAGCAGCAACAGCTCCAAAAGTAGCAGCAAAAAGTCCGCTGTCTTAGAAGAGTGTTAATAAGACCTGGAGATGCTTGAGGCAAATGGTATGTAACTTAGAGGAAGGTAAAAATAAGCTCAGAAAATGTCTTCCCAAGGAAATGAAATAAGCTGAGAAAAGAAATTTGGTGTGAAAATCCAGCCTGAACCTTTGCCTACCCCTGTACCATACTGCTATGTTAACATAGGTGTTCAATACAACACTGTGGGAGCATTTGCTTCAGGTGAAGAACTGCAATTAGAGTATTTCCACTGTACCATCTATTTCAACTTAAGCTGTCTGAATTGTCCTCTGTTGAATAAAAAGGGATAATAATATAAAAAGGTCTTTAACCCTGCTGCGAGCAATAGGAGGAGAGGGGAATATTTCTGAACATACCCACAAAGTTTGTGGGAACAGCCTGGGGAAAATCAGTCCAATAAATGTCTGGTTCAGAGCTAGGTTCTCCAGATGGCATCAATATATCATAAAGTGTCAAAGAGAGCCTTTCTGAATGCAAATTACTGTTCACATTTTACCTAATTTATGCAAATTAGCTCATTCAGTCTTCCACTTAATCCTCTCTGGAGTTACTCCAAGGTTCGAAATGAAAGATATTCTTCTTGCAAAATATATATAATCCATATTAATTGCTTCTGATGGAGATGAGTGGGATGGACAGCTATTCCAGCAGTTAATACTTTAATCACTTCACCTCAGCAGCAGCTCTGCTTCAGGTGAGCATGCCCTGACTACCTGTCCCCATTGCTAATGCAAGCCACAAACAGCTGCATATTGGGATGCTCCAGGTGAGGGTTATCAGGCAGGCAGGTTTCAGGCAGGAACCAAGAGACATTGAGTAGAGTTGAGAAGAGAGCTGGTTTTGAGCAGATCCAATAAACAGCCATCCAAATCCTATTGCTCCAAACTGGGATGGAGGTGCTCCAATGTCTCAGTGCCCCATCCTGAAACAAGAGAACAGATTTTGTGGAAGAATGAATTGAAAAAGCAGGAAATGATTTAGTTAGGAAGTCTCTCAAAATTATTCTTGTGAAGCAATTGAAATGGGCTTGGTTGTATTAGCTTCAGTCTGTCCTTGGTTTAATGTTTGTGCATTATCTTGAATAGCTGTTCTTTAGCCACATAGTGGTACTTACGGATTTCTTGTCCATGTTCTTTGTGTCTGGATGGTTGTGATTGGATTCAGATTTAAAAGACAGAGACTTTAATTTTGAAATCATTGAATTAGAGATCTAATATATTGATTTTTCATAGTATATCTCTGTAGAGAGAAGAGATTAATCGGCAAGTGGTAGAATGTAGTGTGCTACTTTGTTGTACTTGACAGGCTCGGAATAATATCTCACTCACAGATGGGGTTTTGCCAGACTTTTGGAGAGGCCCCTGAAGTTCAAGTGGGTGTTACGTGGGCAGCAGAAAAGAAAGAGCACAAGGATCAAATGGTAGAGGGCTATGGACTACTCTGCATGGTCAGGATCAACTGAGTGCACAGAGCAACCCATTACACCTGTACCAAAAAATACTGAAATCTATGTGGCTGGAGTATACGTTAGATGTAACAGGTGAGAATTGGGGCTGGTTTAGATGCATTTCCCTGATATCACCCAAATGTGTAATATGTTTGGCCTAGCAATGGACCTGCACTGTTATACAATTTGTGTTATCTGCCTCTCAGATCAAGGCAAAGGCATTGGCTGTTGTTTTTCAGTAGATATCTGTTCCCTATAGCACTGTCAGTAATGTGTCTCCTTTTGCTGATCAGGAAAACTTGTCTCTGAAACATTTTGAATTGCCATTTCAAAGGCATTTTTTTTGTCTGAGAATAGTATGTCTGCAGGAAAACTCTGAAGCAATTGATCAGTGACTTTCAAGAGAGATTTTTTTTCTTCTCTGTAAGGGCGATATTATTATTATTACTATTTTGACAGCCCCAGGGGACAGGAATATCGCTGCATTCTGAATAGCCGTATTTACATAACCTGACTAATGTCACCTGCTTCTTTTCAGAGGGATTCATAAGGTTACAGAGTGCAAGAAGGTGGGAAGAACAGTCTTTGCCCTCCAACTATGCATAATGCCTTTTTTTGTTGTTGTTAAATGTAAGTACTACTGGAGCAGAGTACATTACAGTAATTTCCAGTTTATATCACCTGAAATGGAGCTTTGATCAAAATAGGCTGATCGCTTTGATGTAAAATAGCTATAAAGCATATAATTTGTACGAAACGTCAGAAAGTTAACTTTGCTCATTCAGACCTCCTCTTCAGCAAGGTGATTAGACGTGGGTGTCCAGGAACAAGCACTGTGCATTTCAGCATCAGCTGTTGCTCTGAAGAACATGGTTTAGTCGGCAACATGGGTGGTAGGTGGACGGGTGAACTAGATGATCTTAGAGGTCTTTCCCAGCCTTAAGGATTCTCTGAGTCTCTGTCTCCTCAGCAGATTCCTACAGGAGCTGAGTAAATCATTCATGAGCTTGTTCAGCCAGAGCCAACCCCATGCTTACACTGCTTGGAGGGCACCTCTCATTGAGTTAGCTTAAACGCAACTTAACAAGGAACCTAGAAAGGAAGATGCTTGAGTGGATCTTCATCAATTTCAGAACTGAATTACTTGAATCAGTTCAACTTTTGTCCACCGCCAAGGCACATTTCCTAAAACACTGTGGACACGTCTACAAAACAGATCTCAGCACCTCCCACTTAGGAGTTTAGGACTCCATCCAACAAATCACTTAGGCTTGGGCTTAGCTGTAAGTACATGAATATCTTATTAACAGCAGGGAGATCACGTTAAGTAAGGAGTATGTGTAAAGTGCTTTGCTGGATTGGGGCCGTGACTACTGCAGTCATTGTTGCTAGGTAAAAATGTAAGGCAGGCAAAGTGTTTCAGCAAGAGGATAGTGTGATCTTGAGAATTACTCAACAACAGCAAACTGTGAGAGCAGGAGGATGAGTGACTGATTATTCTTCCAATTCCTGGAGACCCACGGGAGCATCTAAATCAACTCCTGAATGCTGCAGGGTGACTTCAGACCAGTGATTAGAGCAGAGAGAAATGTTGTGATTCAGAACAAATTAATTAAAAAGTGCTATTTTGGCTAAATGGAAATCTTTACCTGACCTATTTTGATTTCTTCTAATTTTCCATTTCCTAAGAAAAATCCCAAATGAAATTTTTCAAGCTTTCGGGATGTTTTCTGTCTAATATGTATTTCTTTCTGGTGGGAACAAGTCCTACTTAACTGGAAACACTGAGGCAAAAAATCCAAGCAGAAGTATGAATGCTGTCATTTGTAACAGTATCTCACCAAGAAAAAATGATAATATTTTTTGTGTGATTTTTAATTGAAATGTTGGTGTATTTTTTTCCCTCTGGAGACATACAATGACTTTTCTTTTAAAGACTTTTTTAAAATGTGGCAAGTTTTCCTCAAGAAAAAAAAAGAATTAAATGAAGGACAAACTCCGTCTGTTCTGGTTCTACATAAAATAAACTTTTTTATTCCCAGGTAGCTCTGACAGTTATGTAAAGCTATTGAACTGGGAGCTCTCACCTTCAAAGAACTGCAAGGTGACAACAATTTGCAAATGAAGGGTTTGTTCCTGTCCCATATCAAGTGGTGGTTTTTTCATTGATTCAAATAGTTTCAAGATCAAACATTTTTTCTCAAAATCACAGGATAACCAATTCCTGTTATCAGGGCATGAATATGCTTTATGCTACAAAGAAGCAGGAAAGTCATGTAAAGGCTCTAATCGCTGCGTGCGTATCTTAGGAAACTCTTTCAGTTCACGCAGTATTTCCTCACAAAGTCAATGAAGCAAAGAATGGCCTGATCCCGAATTTTAGGTGGACTGTAGCAGTATTTC